>NW_026138057.1:8082500-8618489 GCF_025592945.1 Manacus candei
AGCCTGAAGTATAGGAAAGCAACATATAAACTGAGGATTGTGATGTCACAATAAGAGGAATCTGCAGAACAGCCAAATTTAGAGAAGTAAGGAAGATAACTAACTTTCAGAGGACTTCTCACTACTTAATCTGTTCAACCAGCAGAACATAAAAGGAGAACCAGGACACCGTGGAGACAAATATATTTCTCTTAATAGCTTTAGCACAAAAAGAATCTTGCCATTTCACAGATACTGAGAGAATGGTCTGCCCAAAACCTATTCTAATACAGTAAAATATTCCCCAAGTAGAGACATCTAAGAAAACAGTTGGTTGTTTGCAGTGAATTTACATTAAAAATCAGGACCAGACAAGGCTGACAAAGATTTCTAAGAGGAGAATTTATTAAAAGAAATTTTGTTTAAATACAGGCATATGTTTAAAAAGAATGGGAAAAGGCCAAAGGATGATCTAACTTAAAACCAACTTAGAAGACAGGTGTTATGGATTGGCTTGGAAATTGTGCATCACAGTCCACTTCACTGGATCTGTCTGAGTCTGCAAGAGAGAGATCTAGATGTGTTCTGTCGACTGAGCAGAGCAAGGCAGCAGAGAGAAGGAGCTGAAAGTCTGGCTCTGGCTGAGCCTTCTCTACATCACTATCAAGCTGAGTAGTTAAAAACACATCAGCTCTTCTCCCAGTGCAACATGAAGCTAAACAAGTACAGCATCTGTAAGGAGGAGTGAAAGTCTCCTGTCCTACACATAGGAATTGCCAAACAAAGCACACAAGGTTATCATTTAAGGCAGTGTTGAAAAGTCTTTTGATCCAAGTGCCATCTAAGGACTTACTAATGAAATAATCTAAATTGGCTCTAAACACGTCAGGATAGGTGTTGAGAGCAGGGAGTTCTAAGTTACTGTCAGAACTAAAGTGCTTGTTAGGTCACACCTGGAACTGTGTGTTAAGTTTTGGTCCCCACTATATCAAAGAGACATGGGTGGGAATCTAAGTGTGTGGATAACATCTTCCCACTCTAGAAGCACTGTAAGTAAAAAACAATGGTATGACCAAGAGAAGTACCAGTACACACTGCCTTCCAGCAAAGCAAGAAATAAAACCACCACTATTACATTAATTGCCTTTTTTTTTTTTTTTAATCTTTAGTTTTGGCTGCTGCAGATCAAAAGATCCCACAACATTTTATGAATGGAGATATATATTTCATGGGAAGAAATTAGAAAAAATAAGACAATTATCAGAAAAACTCTATAAATGACAGGAGATAGCACACCTGCAGCAAGAGGATTTTCCACTGACCTTTCTCATAATCGATGAGACAAAAGTCCCAAGGAGAAACCAGAGTATAACAGCATAACACACAGGAGCCTTAACACATAAGATGTAACAGAAGGTCTTGTGCATAAAGAGGATTACTAAACCAAAAATTTACATTAAAGAATGATTTTTTTTAAATATCTGCCTAGAAAACAATGTTTTTATCTATAGTAGATAAACAAAAGATACTGTTTATCACATATATAGAAGAAAAAAATTTCATGATAGAGCAACAGACAGATTGAGAAGCATCTTTTATGAAGAATTTAAAAAAAATAAATCCATTTACTTACTTCATTTATGTAAGACTACTTCCTATCAAAAAGTAAATCGTAAAGAATGCTGAAATTACTTCAGCAATTATTTAGTTAAACCACATAATTATATTTCATCTGTATAATTTGGTTTTGTCACAACACAGTAAACCACAGGCAGGTGATCCACAGACAAGTTCCATGAAAGGCCAAAATGTATGGATCTCATCTAAGAATATGTGAACTGCTATGCTTTCAGTAGTATAAATTATTTAGACCAGCACAGACCGAGCAACACAAGTAGTAGGCAAAGTTTTTAAACTCTGTGTGTAGATCCTCAGGCTCATACAATACTCTTAACTGGATATTCACCTATACATGGAATATATATATGTCAATTTAGGTACTACAACTCTCCACAAATATACAAAAAATTCTGAAGCTAACTGGAAAAAAAAAATGTTTAAAAAAAACCCACGCTGAATTTATTTCAGACCCTATGTTGCCTGGCTGTTGCTTAACTTCAAATAAATAAAGGTTGAGGGAAAAAAAAAAAAACCCAAACAACCCTGAAGAAACTAAAAAGTACATTCACAACTTGCATCAGTAATTCAACTCGAAGTGCACAAACACACTTGACATCTGCAAACGCCGTGTATGTTTTCCACTGAAACCACACAGGCCCTCACCAGGGACACGTGACAGGACATAAGGATAAATACATTTCACACAGGTTTACATCAGTATATTCTAGAAGACTATGTGGCTGTGCAGTTGCAACAAGAGCACTCCTTTAT
Source organism: Manacus candei (assembly GCF_025592945.1). Classification (NCBI taxonomy): domain Eukaryota; kingdom Metazoa; phylum Chordata; class Aves; order Passeriformes; family Pipridae; genus Manacus; species Manacus candei. The sequence goes on from NW_026138057.1 coordinate 8,084,871, forward strand.
TTTATGCACATAGTGCACTGGCATTTCCCTGTAAACTTTTGGTATTGCACAGGTAATAGTCTCAGCTCCATTTAAAAACAGAAGAGCAAAAGCATTTCCTATTATGATCTTTTCAAGCAGAATAAGCGAAGAGTTATGGCAAGTTCATGCCACTTTCAAGATGTTTAACACAAGTATCATAATTGTCACTTAATGGGTCAGGAAACAAAGACAGACTTGTCTCGGTGGTGTTGTCTGTTCTCTATAGATCACACTTATTTTCCTTTCATATTTAGGAAATGTAATTATGTCTAATTCAAATTACAAGAGAGAATAATTACACAAAGCCGTTTTTTTCTTTATAGTTAATCCTCTGAATATTTTATTTGCCAAGGCATACAGTTTTCCAAAAAGAAAACATTAACTTATGTGGCCCGTATGGAATTTATTTAATTATATGATATTCCAATATGGTTCCCTGCAATTTATCATGTTAATTAGTTAGATTATGTGTGAAACACTTCGTAATGAGCCCATTCCTTCACATGTATTTTTTTAGTTCTTCTAATGAACCATTTTTCTCCATTTATGAAAGTTAACTTGGCTTTGTAGTTTAAACAACATAGCATTTACATCATCGTAGACTTGCTAAAGATTTTGAGAAGTTTAAACTGTGGTTTTTTTGAGACTGCAATATCCTTACTATAACTAAACACTGGAGTAATTTGAGAATAGTGTAATTGGAGAATACTGTGTATTTGGTGTCATAACCAACTCCTGTACTACTTTAGGAGTAAGTACAATGTTATTGATTGCATCTGGGGGGGGCGGGAAGGAAAAGACCTCCAATCAGTCTTAAACCAGGAGGGCAGAAGAGGATTAAAAGAAAGCCTTTAATAATCAGCATGTGCAAATCTCTTTTGGAAATGAGCCAACAAGCTAGATCAACGTGGATTTTTGCAAGAAAGCAAGTTACTGTTTGTTTCATACAAGCTAACTACAAGCTACTACTACTGTGCGAGAAGGGCAACACATCACTGAACATAAAATCTCTTCTGTGACATCTTCTTAAGAATATTTTTTCCAAGAGTCCTGGGATACTGTCTCACTTGAAACTTCATTTGGTACATGCAATTTTCCTTTTGCTAAAATGAAGAATGCTTCATTCATCCAGGCACTTCCTTGCCTGAGTTTTCCATAGCAAACGGTGAGATACTTTTAGGTAGATATCACGGGGTTTGTGCCAACACAGCCTTATGTGTCAATGCTGGAAACATATTTCCAGAACCATGTTGGAACTCCTAATACATTCTGCATTTAGCTGAGAATTCACATCTGGTTTTTCAATCTCCAAATACACCCTGGCATATTTGTAGGTGGATGAAGTACTGACAGAACACCCTTTTCAGCTATGGGTGCTATAACTCCCAATGTACCCACCCATTACTGCACTCCTGCTACTGAATTCAGCCAAAGAAGTCACTTCATAAACACGGGCTTCATTTCTTTTCACACTCAGGGAGGGCAGACAGGGAGGGAGTGTCCTTGAACTGAAGTGTGTTATGGGTAGGATTAAAGGGAGAGCTGAGGCAGGGGGCTTTAGTGGGGTTCTGTGACAGGCCGACTGACCGGGAAGATGGAGTGGATGAGGGTCTCTACAGACAAATAGAAGCCTCATATTCACAAGACCTGGCCTTCATGGGGGACTTTGAACACACTACTTTGTTGGAGGGACAACAGAGAAGGGGCAATCCAGGAGGTTCCTGGAATGAGTTGATGATAAATTCTTTCTCCAAGCGATAGAGGAGAGGGTAGTAGGGAATGTGAAGCTCAGTGGCAGCCTTGGCTTGACCTTTCTCTCCACGAAATGCTGGAGATCAAGATCCTGAGGGCAGTGAGGAGGGTGCACAGCAAGCTCACCACCCTGGACTCAGGAGAGTAGACTTTGTCTCATGGTATTTTATCAGGCAGATTCCAGAAGAGGACAAAGCCCTGAAGGGAAGAGCAGCCCCAGAAAGCAAAAACGACATGAGGCCTGTGTGGATGAACAAGAGCTCCAGGACAAACTCAAACACCAAAAGGAAGCCTACAGATGGTGGAAGCAAGGACAGGTAACCTGGAAAGAATAGAGAATAATTGTTTGAGCAGACAGGGATCAGGTTAGGAAAGCTAAAGCCACAATAGAATTAAATCCGGCCAGGGATATCAGAGCAACAAGAAAAGCTTCTATAGGTAAATTGGTGATAAAAGGAAGATTAGGGAGGAAGGACACAGGAGACCTGATTACATGGGACAGGGAGAAGGTTGAGGTACTCAACTTTTTTGCCTCCATCTTTGCTGAAAAGTGCTCCAGCTACACTGCTCAAGTCAGAGAAGGCAAAGGCAGGGACTGGGAGAATGAAGAATCACCTACTGCACAAGATAATCTGGTTTGAGACAATTTAAAGAATCTGAAAGTGCACGAGTCCATGGGATCTGATGAGATAAATCCACAGGTCCCAAGGGAACTGGAGGATGGAATTGCTAAGCCACTATCCATCACATTTAGGAAGTCATGGCAGTCCAGTGAAGTTCACACTGACTGGAAAAGGGGAAACATAATCCTAATTTTTAAAAAGAAACAACAGGAAGTTATAGGAGGTAAAGGACAGAAATAATGTTTTAAAATTACCTACTGCTCAATGATGAGGACAATGGATGCTCAACACAAAAAAAAAATCCACAAAGAATTTCAAGTTGAATCAGCCTCTCCCCTTAGATCCTTAATGGTTTACCCTGTGTGTCATCTGAAAATATATTAACACTGCAGAATCACTGATGTTGGCCCAAATGTCACATTTAAGTCAGTTTCCAATTATTATCTTACCATTTATATTAATTTTGCCTTAATAGAGCACTGTTAGAGCGCTATAAAGAATTCTGCTGTGGTCACATACATGTCAAAGACTTGACAGGCAGATAGCTGCAGAAGCTTTACATATATTTCAGATGACCTAAATTTTTTTTGATCAAAATATACTGATGAAGTAATAATCAATGCAGGCAGAAGAGAAGGTATCAGGGTATATTCCAAGCAACTAAGCTTGTGTTGATTTCCTCCAGTTGTTGAATGCAAGTCACATTTGTTTCCATATATTGATATTTTTTAAATGTTTATGATTTGTGTTAAGTCTATTGGCTTAATTGCTGTTAGCAAACCAAGAAAGTTCAGGACTACAGTATTGTTTATCCCTGGAAGAACAATGGAAATATGCCACATGTGAAAGTAAACATTGCACAACTAGTAACAGACATTGCATCTCATGCAAATGCCATGAATTTTGGCTGCATTTGAGATTTTGCCAGCACTAGGACCACCAAACCTAACAGTAAACCAGTAAAAATTACCAACAAAATCCTCACACCGAAAAACATCAATGAGAAATTGCAGCTGTATTTCATGAGGTATAAGCAAAATCCAAACATAATTTCTGTCCAGGTCTTCAAGCAACTGATTCCTTAATATTACATTTTGTATGTCTCCATACTAAGGTAATACAAAACCAGAAAACTAATCTTTCCAAAGCTGGTTATTTAGATGTCTTCCTGGGTTATGAAGTACAGGAAGTGTAAAAAATAAAATAAGGAATGTAAGTAGTTTAGAATATTTACAGTCTTTCACTTAAATGGAATGACTCACATGCTTGCTCCTGAAAGACTGCTCAGTGAAGAAACCCTCCAGTGTATGTTCCTTTAGCAGATATCCTTGAGGAAAAACAACACAATAAATTTGATAGGCTAAAAAGTGTGTATGAGTCCAACCATAGTTTTCTTTTCAAACAGAATTAACATCCTAAATGTTCCTGCATAGCAAGAAGCAGACTTTCTCACTATCCCCTGGATCACATTGAGCCAGGAAGAGGAAGGATGACTGTATAAATTGTCAACGTCACTTCCTCAGAGATCTCCCACGATGATGCTCCCTAGCAGATCACAGCTGAGACCACACCATGGACTAATGGTTTAGTTCTCATTACAAGTTCTTAGAGTATCATTAAAGGCTCTCTGACAGTGAGCCTTTAAAGCACCTTATCTTATTGTAATGCTCTTTAGAGAAGAATTAAATGGGGCTAATACATTCACAATGAAGTTTATGTGACTAGTTCAAGAAGACCTGTATTATGCTTCATTTATTTTTTTCAGAGAGCAAAGTAGTGACCAAATATAGATCATATAAAACATATCCAGTTCCCAGCACTAAATATCACAACTTGTACTTCACAACTTCTCTCAGCATTTCCTCATGACCTAATAACCATCTCTCCTCTATGGCCTGTACCTTGTCTCCCCATCAACACAGTGCACACCATCACAGCAGGGAATTATAGTCTGTGTCATGCTGTGACTGGCAGGAGTTGAAATGCTCCAGATCAGTTCTGTATAAACCTTGACAAGTCTTTCCTGAAAAAAAATAAAAATAAAACCTGTGCACGGAGGTCACAGAGTTCCTCAGTTCTTAGCTCCAAGCCTTTCAATACTGCAATAGTTTTAATTTAAATGATTTGTGATGAACAAGTATTCTTTCCACGTGTATTGTGACTTCAACACACGACTGACAGTTTTAAAAACTCGTGCATTAAAATGATTGTCTAGCTATGTATTTAAACAATTAAGTCATCATTACTTCAGTAAATGCCATAATAGGCTTTTAGAAATTACAAAAGAATCCTTTCCCACGACATTCATCGATATGATATTTGTCTAACTAGTTGATCTGCTTATTATGCACTAATTTAATGCTTTCTTAAAATATATAGCAACAAAATGCACAAAGGAACAGAGTTACTCTCTGTAATTATTTGATATGATAAATTTCAAAACCTCGGCATGGCAAACTAACTAAAAACACCTTAGTGCCACCACAGGACCTCCCAACTCACTTGGCACCAAAGGGTTAACTTCACACATTTAATATCCTTCCTCAAAAAAGGACAATTGTAGCAAGAACCAAGGTCTTATGGTAGCCCTAGTAAGACCATGCTACTTCTTCAGAACACAACAGTAAAAAAGCCGTGCAAATGGAGATGAATGGAGCACAAGCCACCGAGGTAATTAAAAATGTATTTTCCATCTCCTAGTAATTGAATTGTGTACAAGCTGCAAGTTAATGAGGTCATCTACCCTCGAGCACTGACAGGAAAGCAGGAATAATTATCTTTCAATTTTTTCTTATGTAGCAATTAATTTTAACCATTCGCCTACACCCCACTCCCACTTCCCTCGTTCCAGTCAGTCAAAGTCACGGCTAAGCCGAATTGACAAGCAATTGATACGGCAGCGGCGCGGAGCCGCCGAGGCGGGCGAGGTAATCAAGGGGCTGCAGCTGTTGAGGGCTAAGAGCTTCCAGGTGAACGTCACCTGAGATTTTGCATTCTGCCACTCGGAGGGCTTGGGACACACAGCAGTGCCTGACAGCACATCTGGTGCCAGGTGGGCAGGGAGGGGACGTCGCTGATTCGGGAAGGGAGCAGAAGGGTGGACAAGGATTGATGAATGGACAAGACTCGAAACAAAAATGTCTTTTTTTTTTTTTTTCCTAGGGCTCATCTACTATCACTGAGTATTGCAAATTTCAGCTGCATTAAAAAAAAAAAAAGTGTAATGCCTTGGCTTTTAACTCAAAAACTCAAACACCAATTAGACTCAAACCCTTATGATGCCTCCTGTAACTATCTGACACGGGCTTTCAGCAACTCTACACTTAAAAGGAACTAAGCATGTGCCAAGTCAAATTTGAGAGAGCAGGACACAAAGAGGAGTTTGGCACTTTGACCTGTGGACCGAGGCCTCGCAAGCTCTGTGCAGATGTCCACATTTATAACTGGGCTGACAATCTCTGTGGTTCTCCCTTTGACCTGCACCATCTTTCAGCAGCTAAAATGAGCAGTTTCCTTCACAAAAAAAAAGCTAGGGGTCTTTTGACAAGGACACCACCACTAATGTAACAAATTTACTTCATTCAAGCGTTTCACTAAAATGATTAAGATAAAAGGAAGGAGGTCTAAATGTTTGGTAATTAATACAACTCCTATCTTTCCTCCTTCAGTTAAGTCTACAAATGTTATCAGCACATTGCATGCTTGATGGATTGCACAAAAATGACCGTGTGAGCCCATACCACATGCCAACTTGTCCCTCTGTGTCAGCGTACTTCAAGCTGTCCCAGCTGCACTCAAGTTAAATTTCTTCTACAGTTTCTAATCACTAATTTTTGGCTGGCAGTTTTAGGATGAAACTCGTTCCCAACAGCAAGAATTCTGATTCAGATGCTCGCTCTTTCATGAATTCTGGCAATGACTGTGTCTTACTCACCTGGCTGAGCAGAGTAGCAAGCCTGCCCACCAGGTAAAAGTCTTTTGCATCTGCAAGACATATTAAAAATTCTTCCTTACATGCACTATCGCAACTGGAGAAAAACACCAGAAAAATGGTAGAAATTCTTCTGTGTTGGCAGTGGTATAAGCAGGGAAGAAATCTTGGACCTTTGCATCTGCCTCTTCCTAGTACTCTTACTAGCCAATTCAAGGAGTTGCTCCAAAGTTGATTCTGTGCATTTCAGAAGTTTCCAACAAACGTGTTTCCTTTTAGATGAGCATAGCTTTCAAGGCAAAGCTCGGTACAAAATGTAAGAGGAGTTAGTCCCTAGCTTTTTGCTTCATTAGACATGCAAATATTGGTTATTGTGTGGTGGAAAGTAGGCAACACCCGGAAAAGTGGTACGTATAAAGGGCACCTCAGCTTCAGTATAAAATTAGCATCAGGAATGAAATCAAAGGCAAGCAAATGCCTACGTGTACACACTGGAGGGAAAAAGGAGTGATCACTTTCTTTTGAGCACATAAAGAATATAACAACACTTGACAGTGAAGTAATGCAGTAATAGCAGTAATTTCTATACATTTATTGTATCACCTAACTTTCTACGTACTTTGCAAAAGTCTCCTACTCTTCTTCCAACTGATGCTGCATTTCACAATCTAAAAGCTGTTGAGATAACTATAAATATGCCAGTAAGTGGAAAATAAGGAGTTTGTTTCTCCTGAAATCAAGATCAATTTTTTCTTTTAGCAGACTTCCTGATCTCAGTTTGTTGTGTCATAGGAAGATGCCTGATGCAATCCTGTAGCATATGCAGAGAAACCCTTTCACGAATATGAGCAAAATGAGTTCTTACCAGAAAAGTTTATACCTTCTGCATTTTCCTTCAATGCTGAGCAGCACCCAAGAGACTAGAAATTGAATCAGTGTCTAAGAAATCACAAATGAAAACAAAGGCACTGACTCCCACTTAGTCAATCAGAAACACATATTCTTGTGCAATCACAAAACAAAACCCAAAACTTCCACTCAGAATTGAAACCACAATTAAAAAATCCCAATCAAGAAAAAACAAATTCAACTTCCCCCAAAAGCCCCAGTAGTTTAACTAATGGAAGGTAAGTGCAGAACTGGGACAATTGGGAACACTGGTGACAAGTCCAGATGAAAAGCCATCAGTTATAGTATCAGAGGAAAGCTCATCCACAAAGATAGTGTTCATCACTCATAATTAAATTCATTTGAAAACATGGACGTGGTGGAAAGACATGAATTGTACTACAAAGACAAAATCATTCTCAGTGGTTAGTTAAGTGTTGTCAGTCAATCCTAACCATTTCACAGCCAGCTTTCTCTCTGTAATGGCAGATTAAACTTGGCAGACTTGATGGGGCGTAATAAACTTCATGTAGCTACCACTCCTCCTCTTTTTGCACAGCTAGGGCATGTTCATCCCTTCAGGTTTACTCCAGAAAGCCCAGATAAAACAAGAAGATCAGTTTCCATGTCCTCTGGAGGTTCTCCTGCTCTCATTAGAAGGAAAAGTTCAAACACATGTGCACAAACCAAGTTGCTTGATCCTCTCTCCTGCCTCTGAAGTGCAGAAAGACAGAGGAATGAAGGGCTTACTCAAACAGTGCCAGGAACTAAAGAGCAAAGGCTTAAATAAAAGGTTATCATTATGCAGCTTCTTCTGTTCTGAATACATACAGTGTTCTGCTGGGCCAGATAAACGGTCCATCCTGGGAAGCATTCTGTCTCCCACGAGAAAAAGCAGATGCTCTCTCATAAGAGCAGGTAACCTTAATCATTTTCTGTGGTTTGTTTTCCTTGCATCTCCCAGCATCCAGAACTGTCTTGGCCTATTTCTAGTGCCCATCCCTGCTTAATCCTTTTGCTATCTGTTTATAAACTTCTTGCCCAATTTGAGTACTCCCTTTTTGAACCTGTAAATACTGTCTCTGAAACTTTCTGTGGCAATCGATTTTAGAGTTTTATTACCCACTCTGTTAAAACTTTCTCTGCTTGCTTGTCTTCTGATTTTCTTAAAATTCTCGCATTATGGCAAGTGTCCCTTTCCCTGATCTGCTCCTATTACCAACTGATCCCAGAGTAAAAACAAGAGGTGGTTACTCCTGAAGCTCAGTATAAATCTCAAAATGATTTGAAAAGGAGAGGGAGAAGAAAGAAAAAAAAAAAAAGAAAAAAGAAAGAACAATTCTTAAGAAAGAATAATTCTTGCCATCAGAAGCAAACACCTTGCCCTAGTTGGAGGAGAGTTTTAACTGGAATCCAAGATGATACTACCTTCTTACACTGAAGGATTTTAAAAATCCCAGATTTACCACAGACTTATTTACCATTAATGATAAACTAACTTGAGTTATATGACATGAAAAGTACATGAAAAATTAAAAAAAAATAAATTGTTTAGAATAGCCTCTAATGGACTTAAGTTGTGGTAATTAAATTGTCATGATACAAAAATTGACAGTTTGTTGAGGTTTTTTAATACTTAGAACAGTCAAATTTTCTTCTACGTGTTAGTATCAGATACATTATTTGTATTCAATATATTTACATGTTAATTTCACATTAAAATGTTTTGGGGACTTTTCCCTTTTTTGTTACAACTTCTTGTTGCAACACACTTCTGTGTGAATTTTATGTCCGTTTTCTGTAAATCCAAGTTTTCAGACTTGGATTAATCCTCCTTTTCTACCATTCCTGCAATGTAGGTGAAAATGAACATATGAAGAATTAGCCACAGAGTTGTCACCCTTTAGTCCCTAAAGCAAAAGCCTTTTTTGAATCAAACCAGGGCTAGCTGCTCTTTGGGTCAACCTTGAAAAAGGGAACCACACCTACCTCAACACACATCAAAGTGCATAACAGTATGTTACCTGGCTACCAAAAAATCTCTGTGATTAGGAGAATTCATGCAGCAAATACAACTCAAAAAAGCAGGCTAAATGCTTCCTCTTAAAAAAACCAGAAACCTAAAACTTAGATACCATTCTGAAATAAACCACAGTCAGAATATAAAGCAAGAAATCACATAAAATGCTTTAGTCTAGAAAAGCATATGGAGTAATGTAATTGTTTTGGTTCACAATCAAAAGGTTCTAGCACGCAAATTGAAATCATGCTTGGATGGTGAAATATAAACGAATTCATGTTCCCACCACACTGCAAGCAAGACACATTGCCACAGACACACAGGAGTAATTACACATTGGCACAATTTTGTTTCAATACAACCTATTCTTTTCAACAACGTTTTGCACAGTAGAGCTGATATGATTTAATCCTGTAGAAAGTCTGAAAGCCATCCCAAACACATAAGACAAACACATAAGATACATCCAGACTTTGATTTTGCTTAAATTTGATAACAAAGCACCGCTACGAAAGGTAGAACTTTTCATACATCCACCTCAGGCTCTTTTTAAGTACAACTAATTTTGGTCTAGCATAAGTTCTGCAGTGTGAACTGAGAAAATTTCTCAGCATCTCTATCTCTATACCACATTCCATATGGGATATTCTTCCTTTTGCTGTGAGAACACTAAAAGAAGCGACCTATTCAATACATTTTCCTATGGGAATATCTAACAGTCCCAACCCTGCACAGGAATGTGCATCCCTAAACTGCCAGTCTGCAAAAGAACAGGGTCCCAATACAGAGGCATGTCCAACCTAAGCTTAAAAATTCAACTTTGAGTTTTCCATTTTCAGTATTTAATTTCTGACAATTGATGCTAACAACTTTTGACTTGAGACAGGCCAAATCACAGAATCATCAGGTTTGGGAGAGGTCTCTGGAGATCATCCAGTCCAACCCCCCTGCCAAGGAAGGGTCACCTAGAACAGGTGACACAGGAATGCATCCAGCTCAGCTTTGAATGTCTCCAGAGAGGGAGATTCCATGACCTCCTTGGGCAGCCTGTTGCAGCGCTCTGTCACCCTCAATGGAAAGAAATTCTTCCTCATGTTGAGGTGGAATTACTTGTGTTTTAGTTTATGGCCATTGCTCATTGTCCTGTCTCTGGGCACCACTGAAAAGAGTCTGGAACCATCCTCTTGACACCTGCCTTTCAGATATTTGTATGTATTGCTGAGATCCCCTCGCAGTCTTCTCTTCCCCAGACTAACCAGGCCCAGGTCCCGCACTCTCATCTCATAAAAGAGATGTCCCAGATCCCTCACCATTTTTGTGGCCTCCACTGGACCCTCTCCAGTAACTCTTTGTCTTTCTTGAACTGGGGACACCAGAACTGAACACAACACTCCAGATGTGGCCTCACTAGGAATGAGTAGAGGGGGAGGATCCCCTCCCTCAGCCTGCTGGCCACGCTCTTCCCGATGCAGCCCAGGGTACCACTGGCCCTCCTGACCACAAGGGCACACTGCCAGCTCACAGTCAGCTTGTCACCCACCAACATCCCACGGCCTTCTCTGCAGAGCTGCTCTCAACTGGCTCAGCCCCCAACCTCTACTGGTACTTGTGGTTATTCCTCCCCAGGTGCAGGACTCTACCTACACTTGCCCTTTGGAACCTCATCGGGTTTGTCTCCACCCAGCTCCCCAAGAACAAATCCTGCACAAATATTTTCTTGTGAAGAGTTCCAGAGAGATGAACACAATTACTTGCTAGACTAATGCATCTCCTGGAAGTACTTACAGAACATATTTTTTTTTTCAATGCTAAAATAGCTTATTACATAAACTTATGCACTTATGAAAGATTTTAGGCTGCACCATTAAATACTCCTGTTTTTCTAAAAATACCTTCTACACAACTTATCAATCTCCCTTTAATTATTATACTCTGTTGCTTGATCTGGCTTGGCCTGTGATAAATTGTGCTCAGGTGTACTGCACATAGGTCATAGAGTGCATCTACATAACATAGATTTTTACAGGAAATTTCGCACAAGTAGGGAAATATTGCTTCTTTTATTTAAAAAAAAAAAAAAAAAAAAAGCCTGAGATCTTAAAGAACTCTGACCCCTTTCAGTAAACAGTATGTAAAATTACTACACGAACTTGGGGGCCCACAGCAGTGATCATAATGACAGTTACTGAGGGTCCTTGACAATCCTGGTGGTTCTCTCCAGCTGTTTAACTATCAGATCAAGGTTATTCCATAGGATCTTGCTAAGCCCTCACACAACAGATTACTGACTGTGCTAGTCCATAATAATATTAAAAAAAACCACCAACAATTTGTATTCTTTGTTGTCAGTACTATTTTAATTTCAAAAGCACCATCATTTGAAGGTATTTCCATTCACCAGCTGGCTCATATTAATTTCTCATCCCACTCTCCACAAATTACACATGAAAACTAGAGAATACACAAAAGTGAATAAAGCAAAAAATGGAAGATTTCAATAGATGTTCAGGCAGTAATCTACGAAAACAGCATGAATTTCTGCTCAAAGCAATGGGGAAATTGTGCTACCTCCAGACACCATGATTAAAATACTGCATATTAGTTCCAGCTAAGTCAATTTTCTTAAATTGAAAACTCTAATGTAAAAGAAGCTTCATTAAAAAAATTTTGTGAAGTGCAGTTGTTCCTACCTATCCTGAGATTTGAATAGAAGCCATATATGGTCGGTTACAGCAGGCTTAATATTCCCTCAAAGATTCTACACAAGTCAAGTGTCTCTTGGCATCAACACTCATCACAGTAGTGGCTCTTCTGACACAAGAACATGCCCACAATGGACTGGCCAATGAGCCCTCTGGGTTTGCCCAGAGAACAGAAACCAGAATGTTTTTTCAGTCTTGAACTAAGTTAAAGAGTCTTTTCAGCTCACTTTTAACAACTGACTTTCTCTCAGTCCTAGACTAAGTTAAAGTCTTTTCAGCTTGCTCCTAACAGCTGACCTTTTCAAGACAGTGAAGTATTCTCCTCTTCCAAGGTCAAGATCACCCTCACCTTCCTCCAGCAGTGATGACTGTGCGTGACTTGCAAGTGTATCTAGAAAAGAAGGAGCCCATGACAAAGTTTGCCAGCTGAGGTGCTGGAGCAGTGTGTCTGCATCCCTACAGCTCTCTTTCTGCTCTCTGTGGCCACATAATTCAGTATGGCCTAAGAAAGATCACCTCTTCGTAGTTCAGGAGCCCTGCAACACTATCACTATGCCTTCTCCGACAGCCAACCTTCCACCTTTCTCACCTGGAGGATTTGCACTGTGAATTAAAATGTGACTTTCTTTCTTCCAGTAAAAGAGAAAAGGAGATCAGAACTAATCTTCCCCTAGGTCCTTCCCTCCCCCCTCACCCCCCAGTTTATGTGGCACAGACCGGCCTGCAATAATCAAACCAGAGCCATTTAGTGTATAGTCTAGTCTTGCTGTGACTAATAGGATGATTGGTTGTATAGCTTCTTTATGGTTGTTCATTATATCACCCTTACATAAAGTAATTTAATTTCAGTGGGATAATTAGGGTATTTCTAATCTAACTGATAGTCTGAATGAAATGAGATTCTCAGAGGGAGATTTGTGTACCAGGAGATTGGTGACCTCCGGCCCCAATTTTCACACAATGTATTAAGCTGACAGCCTGACTTCCAAGCCCTGCTGCACTGGCTCTTCACCACTTGTGCAGATCTATGTGCTGCAGACAGCAACTCTGAATGAGGCTCTTCCATCCAAAATCCCATTATTAAAGTAAAGGGTAATATTTTACTTGAATTACAGAAAAATAATCCAGGCCATCATTCACTAGCTGGAAATGCAGCACTGCTATTAATCTGCCTTGCAAAGCGTGCAACTAAAGTCTTGATTTTAGACTGAGCCTCACAAGGCAACATCCAATATGTGCTATGTTCACTTGGTCAACACATACACTTTTGTAAGTATTTAAAAGAAAATCTTCCCCATCCTGTTTTCCGAAAACACATGCAAAAGTTGAAGAAAGCAGCTTCTGTGCCACTGGCAAACTGAATCAATTGTATTTACAAACCCCAAACCCAAGTTTCCCTACCTTTTGCTGTAACCTGTAGCTGTCAAGCAGACCAGGCTACCTGGCTGGTCAAAGCCAAGGCCCTCCATGTCTTCACTGACTCTTACAGAGAAGCACAGCTCTTTCTGTCTCTCTCTCTGTTTTCTGAAAGCTGACATACTCCTTTCCCACACCTGTACAATGCTGTCCTGGCTCACACCAATCCAACTCTCTGAGTGCAGCAAAAGCCTTTTTACTTCAGTTCAGTGTCTCACTACTGTAACTGAAACCTTCCTCATCATACCTGTGTCCCTGTGGTTGCACATTCCTCTGTTGATCCTTGTCTTTTCAAAGGATGATACCCTTAAACACCAGAAGCCTTCACCCACAGACCTTTGAAATTATTTCCTTGTGATTAGTAAACCTCTTCAACCTCAACAGCTTAGCCTTTAATCCTAAAAGCTAATAGAAAGAGAAAAGGCCTCACAAACTGAGGAGAAACACTTTGCTCTGTCATGTAATTTGTTTTTAGTGCTCCAATATTTGATTTAAAGACAGTAAATAGCTTATATGAGCTTTCAGACTTCTTTGCCCCAGGCTAACATAAACAGCTCAAGCAAGGGACTGAAGATATCACTCGAAGTCTTTCTTTTCCAGACACAGTGAAATCCTGTATACAGTGAAGTCAGAGTTCACACTAACTTCAAAAGCATCACAATTTCACCTACTGCTCTATAGTTACACACAAATAATCAATACATAGTGTCAAATATATATATACTTTATCTATCAAACATGTATATTGTGTATGTGTATATGCCAATTTAGCATGCATATATATATGTATACATATATCCACAAATCTACTAATATTTTTTTCTATTTCAGCATAACAAGGCATAATTTAATCAAAACATGCACACTTATTTTATGAAAAAAACAAAACCTCAACATTTATACTTGAGCATGGAGGAAAATCTACGATCTATAGTATTTATAACTCAACACTTAAAACAATAGAGTTCATACAGGGGAAATTATTTTCAAGAAATTTTTCTGGAATTAGCACCTGTTAAAGGCAGTTATGTCACTTTGAAATAGCAAAACCCAATGAACCGCTACATATTACAGCTAAATAAAGATCTTTCTTTAAAGAACAACTACATAAAAAAATCAATGTGAGGATCATGATTCTGTGTACATCCATAATTTAAATCCATTGGTAGGGGGCATAAATCCAGCATAAGAGTCCACCTCCAGCTTTATTTCACTCAGTTTCTCACAGTAGAATTTTTCAGTAATGGTCATTTGTATTTTTTGTTATTTTTTTTTCCACAAAGCCTGGCACTTGCAGCTATGTCAGGCCACTTCCTTGGGAATTTGTAGTTAAAAAGTCACCTGTAATATGGTAGTGGCCCTTTTACAGAAATAGCCAGGGCCTATTTAGGAGACTCTGGAGTTCATGGTTCATTGACCTTATAAAATGAAGAAGCCATTACAGTTTAATGGGCCAATATAGAGTCCCCACACAAGAACTAAAGGGTTTATATATTAGAGATGACAAAGGACCCTTTTTGACTTTTTGCATATCACCAACTTATTTTTAAACAGATTTGCAGAAGAAGTGAGTGTTGATCAAAAGTAGTTTTAAAATAATATATTATTTTATAGCATCAGTTGGCTGTCTTAAGATTTGACAAAATATTATTCTTGGTCAAAGGAAATAAAAATTAACTGCTTGCAATACTTGCAAATAATCTTACATTAAGTGATTGCCCAAAATATAGAATACTTCCTAAAGTAAATTAATTTTACATTAACTCATGAAAGCTTAGAAGGGAAAATTGAAAGCAATTACATTATATTTGTGTATTTAATAGAACTGACAATGAATAGTGCTGGATTCTGCTCCAGTTCTGTATCTGCCATCAAGTCAATACAACCCAGTATTCATCTGTACTTTGGATGAGTCTTCACTGCTGAAGCATCACTGACTCTCCTTTAGAATCTGACATCCTCATCAAGTGTTACAGATACACTTCTAATTTAAGGATTTGAGTCTCAAAAAAGTTAAGTGTTAAGGAGTATATTCAATTTGAGCATTAAATGCTAATATACACAACATGGAAATTGTATCTGCAGGAAGATGCACGTCTACTCTTTTACACAGGCTCGTAATTTTAGATGCACAACAGAAACAACTGCCCTGAAGCTCTAGCAACAAGTTCCTCTCCTCCAGCTGAGAGCCTTTCAGCACAACTCTGCTGCCTTGCTTCTGTTCTGAACCCTGTCAACCCTGTCAGAACTGCATTTTTTATGCTTTTAAGAGAAATAAAAAGGTTGAGCAACTGTGTGGTGAAACTGAAAATAACTGAAAATCAGTTATTTTTCTAGAAAGATAAGAGATAAGTAAGAGAGGAGCACGTTATCTATTTTTATTCAAACAGCCTTCTGCTGGACTGAATGATGTTTTGTGTACAAGTCAAGCTAGAACTGCAAGGAAAATCTGAGCTGGAAAAGGGAAAGCACAGTTATTAAAACTTTTGGCTAATAAAGCACGTCTTGAAACCTGGGTACTCTTACAGCCCCTGTATACAAGTTCAAAAAAGTTCCTCAGTTCCTTCATAAGAGCTGAGGGTACTCAGCAGCTCTCAAATGATGTTTCATTGCCTCACTGGAGCTTATCCCTGAAAAGGCACACAAAGCATTTTAAATCAAGAGCAGAAAGTTATCTTTGTCCTGTAACTAGTAAGTTAAGCCCTGATATCAAACTGAGAAAGAGCACAGAGAAAACACCTCCCCTCAAAAAAACCCCAAAACAACAAAACCTTATTCTTAGTACAGTTAATAGAGTGACAAATTGCTATGGTATAGTATAGAGAGTGTCAGGGAAAGAGAAGACACACCTGCTTTCACATATTTCACAATATTCAAACCATGCCAGCATTAACAACGATACACTTCAATTGCAAGAAGCCTTACTAAGGCTCCACTTTAAAAGCTACAACTGCTATGAAGACATTATTATAAGATTGTTTGATTTCTTACCCGTTATATTACTGCCATCAAATGAAATACTTCAAATGTTTCAGGAAAATTTTTGAACTAGCATCAGTGTCAGTTCTGTTTGGAGGTGAGAGACAAACAGAAGAGAAGGGAAAAATAATAAAAAAAAGCCAACAGAATTTTAGGCAAAAATCACCTTTACTTAAATTTTACTAATTGAGTAATCTACTGAAATTTTTACTTTAGCATTCTACTTTTTTTTTCCCCTCTGAATTTTATTTAGATGTTTGTGTCTTGTCCTTAAACACTGTACAGCATTAAAGTACTCCATAAAATTACTCCAGCATTGTCATGAACAAGATATCCAAAGAGAACTGCAAATCATACAATTCTTAGTGTAATTTGTTCAGTGCTAAAACCACTCAAGATTCTCCAGGAAGAGGTTATCTATATAGGTGTGTTATATAAAACTCATTACCTACATTGTAAACTTTGCCACCACATTTCAGCACAACCCACGTAACTAAATTAACAGTAATTATCCCGCATTGCAATGAAAGCAGAAGTTTAAAAAATAGGCAAATATACAGTCCACCACAAAATTCATACATCATTCACACTTTGTGCTGTATCATGGCCTTGCTATTTTTTCCTGGGAACAGTAATCGTTTACCTTGTTTCATCCGTTGTCTCCAGTGATTATTGGAATCACGTTTCTAGGGTAAACAAGGTGAAAAAAATCCCCTCTTTCCAATTGTCCCGTTTTCTGTCAGGAAGGTTTGAAGCAAAGTAGGCCTCCCAATAAGTTTTCTAATCCAGATAAGCAGGGCTAAGATATCTGACAGCTGTTTCACGCTCTTCATCATCATCTGAAACAATCAGTACGCATTAGAGAGTACTTTTCCCTTTACAAAGGTGATAATTAGATAACAAGCTGAGATTAAAGTAATTACAGTTAGACAGCTGGCAAGGCAGCACAGTCATGTTGAAATATTGTTGATACTTCAGCATCTGGTTCTAATAACAGCACAGGCTAAAAGATTTTACATTAATTACAGAACATAATTTAATATAAACATATTTAATTACAATTGATGAGCGATAAACTGTTCAAGAATGACTTAACCCCTTACATATGTCAAAATGATTGGAATTTCATATACATCTTTCTACTTTAAGAGCAAGCTAGAGTCAGCATGAAAGGTTAGGAATCTTCATTTTTAAGAAAGGGCTCTAACTGGAAAGGTGAATTATTGATACATTATTGATATCTAATTTAAAAACATGTTTAAACTGACAGCACACTACAATTCAGGGCTGGCTCCAGTAAGACATCTAGGCAGAATTGCAGCTAAGCCCAAAATTACTACCTCGAAAGTTCCACAGCAATTGCCACCCAACCCTGAGGCATCTACAGCTCCCTGGTGCCTGTATAGTTTTCCCAAGGATGCTCTTTGATCTTATCAAAGCCAGGCAACACAGAGGCTCTGCTCCTTCCTAAGGTATTTTGGATCCAGATGCAAAGGCCTGCTCCAAGAGTGGAAGGGAGGTAAGAGCCCTCCTGTGTACACTGGATGAGACACCAAACAATTCTAGTAGTGTAGCTGGTCGACCCTCAAAGGTACTGAACCTAACCACAGACTTTCTGCATCACACTCACTCTTGTACTCCTCTGATCTGGTCAGCATTGTAATTTCCTGTACATACCCACACAAAATTATTTTGGACAGGGAAGCTCCCAACAAGGTTCACTACAGCTTAAAAAGTTGCAGCAGCAAAGTATGGCAGAAGTGAGACAAGCTAATCCCTCTGAAAAACAGGAAGAAAATGAAGCCTGACTGCTTGGGAATGCATTTCACTCAGCAACTGTGTAAGGATCCCAGGGCTTACCTCCTCTCCTTTGCAACCCATTCCCAAGAAGGAGCACCCCTTGCTCCTCTTCTCCAGCCAGGAGCACGTGCCACCAGCCCAGCTGAGCAGAAGCATGGCACTACCTTCCATGGAAAAAGGAGAACACCCAGAGGGGGCCTGCGAGGCTGGCCACAGGTTGTCTTGCAGCCTCAGGTCTCTGTGCTTATCACACAGTTTTGGGTACTGCAATATAAAAAAAGATATTGAGTCATTAGAGAGCATCCAAAGGAGGGCAATGAGGATGGGGAAGGGCCCTGAGGGGAAGCTGTGTGAGGAGCAGCTGAGGGCACGTGGTGTGTTCAGCCTGGAGAAGGGGAGACTGAGGGGAGACTTCACTGTGGTCTTCAACAACCTCATGAGGGGAAGAGGAGGGACAGGTACTGATCTCTTCAGTCCCTTGACAGTGACAGGACTGAGGGAATGGTCTGAAGTTGTGTCAGGGGAGGTTTAGGCTGGCTATCAGGAAAAGGTTCTTCACCCAGAGGGTGGTCAGGTAGTGGAACAGGCTCCCCAGGGCAGTGGTCACAGGACCAAGCCTGACAGAGTTCAAGAAGCATTTGGACAATGCTCTCAGGCACAGGGTGTGACTCCTGGGGTGTCCTGTGCAGGGCCAGGAGTTGGACTCTATGATCCTGATGGATGCCTTCCAATTAAGCATATTCTGTGATTCTATGATCATGGTCTGTGTATAAAAAGAGCCTTTGGGCTCCTGCCTGACACTCCAACTCAGCAAACTCTTTGTGCCTTAGTTATGTCTCTCCTCACAGGAATATTTTCATGTTTGCATCCAAAAAAGCCAAAGTTTTGGATCTGACTGACACCAAGCCATTTAATAAAAACCTTCTGGCATCTGGGACTTTCTCATGTGAAAGGATCAAAAAAACCCCAACAAACTAGACAAGAGATGGTGTGCAATATGAGTCATAAAAATTGATAAATGTGCACTAATCACGATGCAGAAAACCATTAAGGTACAAATTGGGCCAAACATGTATTAACATTGGTTTTCATAAAGAAATAAAATCAGAAAACTGAAATTAAGATGAGCTTAAAAGACAGCATGTGTTCTTCAACATACTTTGGCTCTTTTTTTTTTTCTCAAAATGTAACTTTTCCCCCCCCCATCTTCAGAGGCAAGAAAGAAATCATCCTGCTGCTTTAGGAAAGGAACAGGAAAAAATTAGGCCTAAAACATTGATGTAAACAAAACATAATTCTCTTTCCGAGGCCAACCATCATTACAGCTATACACACAACACAGGATATTTTCATAGCACACCTTACCTAGTGCTGGCCCTTGGCATCTGCAGTGCACAGCCTATATGGTGTTTAGACAGTTCTAGTTAACTCAGACCTTGCAGAACGTTCAGCCAGCTGTAATATTTCTGTTGAGGCTGTAAAAATCATCTTTTTATGAGCCTGCTCCCCCGGTCCCCACTCAAAATAAAACAGGCATCTAGAAGATCACATCATTATGTACGTGGCCATTGAAAACAAACAAGCAAATAAAAGCAGCAGAGATCCTGTGAGGTGATGCATTAAAAATAAATAAATAAATAAATAAAAGGATACATTTTAAATATTAAACTTGAGAGAATCTCGGGGAGCACGCTCAGGGGTCTTAGTCCCGTTATTAAAAGAATTGTGTGTCTCTTACAGGTACTTGGTCAGCAAAGGAAATGAACACCTTTTGGAAGTTGATGAACACTTACAGTTTTTATTTAAAACCTTCTATGCAAGTCTAGTCCTTTCTTTCAAGTAGGTGCAGATAATGATGATGGATTTCCTCAAAATAATTCATGTCAATCTATTTGCTCCAAACTTCTTTAGGAAGATAATATAACATATAATATCTTACTCTCCCCTGGGTAAAGATATACAGAAAAACTGCAACAGTTATCTGTGCTGTAAAACAAACAGCTACCACTGATGAGATGCTCAAAATAACAAGCCCTTTGGAAAGATCAGAGTAAGAACTGAGTAGGCTGCAATGTAATTAATTCAAGAGAAATCATGAAGAGCCTAATTTTCTCCACACCTCTTTCCTTATTTTCTAATCATTCTTTTTAAACTTCTGGACAAATGAGTCATTCCACAGATATAGCCAAATGAAGTATAGCAGGTATCTTGTATTCCCGTAGTCAATTATTTTCCATTTTTTTTATTCTCTTATGAATCTAACAGTCTCTTACCAATTTTAACAATTTTAATCTCCACAGCAGATTTTTTCCTATCACAACCACTGTTTTTTGGTGTCTCTGCCAATAAGTCTCTAAATTTTTGTCCTTGTCTGGGATTCAGTACCATCAGTGATGTCAAGAGAACTGACAGTAACTTGTTATTGCATCAACACAGTGCATTAAATCATTTTCTTTGCAAGGTCTTCTTTCAGACCTACAAAGAAAAGTTCTGAAATAATTTTAAACATTTTAAGCTTACATGAGGTAAAATTAATCCCAAGGAAACCAGAATACCATTGGTGGAAAGCAATTTAGTAGAGGACAATTATTAAGTGATTAGTTTATTGTGTCTTCAAGGTTTCCATTTGTAAGACTTTAAACTGAGAAGTAACAAAAAACCCAGTATGTGTCAAAGGTGATTTCTAGATAACACTTCCACAGGAAGACTAAATATGTGGTCTGAACAAAGTGACAACTTTGATGAACAAATTTTGATGAACTGCTTTCACTTACCCTCAGATTCGTGTCATTATGTCAATTTTGATGTTGTGTTAAATCTGGAAGGTCAAAACTACCCAATTATGCTGTTGGAGTTACAGCTTCTCCAACTGTCTACTTGCTTTTCTGAACTACAGACAGTCAAAACCAAAACCAAATTCTACTTTAAACATAGAGAAAACAACATATCTTGTTGGAACACAGCAAGGACTTGACTTCATCACTCTGTGCAAATGCACCAGCTATTTCCCAGACAACTGATAATTTGTACATAGCTTGTACAGCCAGCTTCTCTCAGCAAGGGTGTATCTTTAGCCTGAGGTAACTGATGCAGAATATACAGTAATTTCCCTCAGATTTTCTGATGAATTTTCCCTCAGAAAATAATGTAACCTCATTCTTCACATTGATTCCTATAGCAAGTAGAAGCTCCGACACTGTGCTGAAAAACCGGGGTTATAAAGGCTGATGCATTATTCCATTTCAGCATTGTCTCTCATCATTCAGAACCACTGTGGCCTTGCCCCTAAACTCAGGACAGACAGCAAAGATGCTGAAATACAGAGAGAAGTTTCAGCAAACTTCACCTTGTGAAGGGAGATGGGCATTAACCTGGGCAGGAGGAGGAAGGAGAGATGGTGAGGAGGGAAAGGAAACAAGGCAGCTTCATGCCTTTCAATCCTGGCTGTTTCCTAAGAAACAAATCACAGGTTACCTTTTCAAAAGAGGTCCAGGTCAAGAGAATCCTATTTTCATTCCATATTTTGGGCCTTAACATTTATTAGCTAAATTTTTTTTTAAAAAGTAGTACAAAATTCGATTTCTAGGTCAAGATCACCCTCATTAATTCATTTAAGGTCCCGACCCTGCCCCTCAGCACAGAGAGGCATCTGAGGATGAAAATATCTGTACTATACTATTAACTGTGCTGTGCAGAGTCACTAAGGTTCTTCAGCACACTTGGCTTTTTCAACACAAATATATATGCAGAGCAATTGGGTGTGCAGGGTGTTTCATGGTTGATGATCACATTTTGGTAAAGGATGACACATGAAAATAATCTGCCATACTACATAGGTTTTCCTTCCTGGACAATTTAATATTCACACATAACAAAAGAGAAACAATATTAATCAAAACATATAACTTTGCCATACCTCTCTACCTTATAAAAAAGTTATATTTAGGCACAACATTTTGTACAATAATTAAGGAAGTGTCTTTTACAAAAGTTAGCCCCAACAGGCTATTTTTCCTTTATGTCACCTCTAACCAGATAAAAGCAAATATGTTGAGAAATCCTCTTGCAAGACATAAGAAATCCTCTGATTTTTAATGTGGGTCCTCGTAGCACTTGAGACATAAGTAAGTGCTAAGTATGAAAACCAGAATTGCTCCATGGCCAAAAGGCACTCATTTCAACCTTTATTCCTAAATCTTGTGTAAACACTCTCTGGTCTGTCTGAATTGAGTGCCATATGCCACAGATATCCTTTTAGGAATACATGAACTACCTTGGATGTTTCTGTACGAGCTTTGAATGAATAAAGTTCCACACATAGACAATGATAATTCAAGTGCTTATGGCCATACCTCAGCAAGATCTATCAAATGAAACAACATATACAGAAGATTTTGCTGTTTGCCTTTCTGTGTTGTTTTCAAACCAAATAATTTAATTGATCTTGCTAATCTGTGGGCACAGATATCTGAGCAGGCACAAAGCAACTCTTACCCCTGGCAGGTATAATAGGAGCAATAAGCTGAAAAGTAAAAAGAGGGAAGAACTGCTTACATTGCATCTACTGCAGAAATTCTAACAGGCATGTCACACCATCAAAATACCATTTCATGGTACACTGCCATGGCAGCAAAGCAAGTGCTTGTTCCCATGTGTCCAGAGCTGTTGCTCCTTAAAGTGCTGCCAATACAGCTGTCTGTGGGGTCACAGTACAAACCCACCTCTAAAATGATTCAGGTTAGGAAAAAAAGGGAGGGGAGTTATTTGGATCACAGATTGTTCTGGCTTATTGACAATCACAGCATCCTTTGCCACACAACTGCTAGTCAAAAGCAACAGAGCAGAAGCAAAAGCAGAGTGAACCCCCTCTGCCAAAGCAGCACTTCATGGATGGACCACTTCAGTCTCCTTGTGTATTCAATCCACTGCTTTAGCATTTTTCAAATCCTGTCAGTGAAGTGTAACCTAACACAGAAGTGTGAGATAGATATACTATATTACTTTGAAATCACCCACGTAAATAAATATACATGGTAATCCCCATGGAGACACACACATACCTGATCAGGTAATGCTTGATAACAGTGTCAAAGTAGCTGTGATAGACAACAGTTGGTCACTATTCTTCTGTCTTATTTGGACTGGTAAGAAGTAAGTGTAGGGAGTATGTCTGCTATCAATTACAGTCCTTCATTTCCCAAACTGCTCATGTTTCTCTGCATTGGTCCCAGAAATCATTGTAAAAGTCTCGTTGTTCTAAATAACATCAACACAATTCTATATTAAACTAAAAGAAAAGAAAGGGGATGATGTAGTAACTTTGGCATCACACCTTTAGTAGTTTAGGGAGAAATAATCACAGGTCTGAGCTACATAAATGTTACAGTTATGCTGATGAAAATCCTTTACAGTATATATGAAAGATTCAGCAACGCATTTATATAACAGCTAAGAGAGTAATAGCACCATCTTGTCACACTTCAGTATATACTGCTGTCAGAACAACTTGAAACCAAGAACATTCACTATCAGATGGTTTTATATTCATGCCTCTAATACATCTATTGGCTCACAAGCAAAATATTTTGCACCCCTCCCTTCTCACTCCTCCATACACTCATTGACTTTTTCTGGCACTATTCACCCCTGCTCTCATTCTGGTTGAGAAAGGACAGTTTGTTTTGCCACTCATTATTTCTCATACCTCATGTAGCTAACTCTTACACACAATACACAAAATACAACTATGTACAAAAAAAAAAGGCAGCCAAAGATCAAAGATTCACCCCTATGTTTCTTCTTCCATAGTCAGCCTTTTCTCTTCCTAATCTACTTGTGTCTTTCTAATCCTTAATATTTTACTTCGTGTTCTTCACCTACTGCTATCTCCCATTGAATCTCTGCTTACAGAGTTTAAGCATGTAGTGCAAAAAGCAGTGTCTCAATTTTCTCTTCCCCTATTAAAAACAGAAAACCTCATCCAACCAAAGGAAAAAAACAAAACAACAAAAAAAGAAACCTGAAAACCACATCTGCTCCACAAAGCACTCCAGATGCAGTGCCTATTGGCCGTGTTGCAATTGTTCTGTGCAACTGCTCATGCCTCTTTAGAGCTGACATGCTTCAGGGCAGAAATCCCTTTGTCTGGCACATCTACCTTTTGTGAATCGCAGTGCACTCTTGGAGCTGAACACAGGGCACTTTGATGCAGGTTTAAAAAAAACGAAAACAAAAACTACAAAACCAAACAAACAAAACCAAACAACAAACAAACAAACCCGCACAAAATCCCCACACAATCAAAATCATCCCAACTCATACAATCCAGGTCATAAATATAGGTGTAAATTAAAATCTGGGCCCTGGAAAAAGGAATTTAAAAGCTTCCCTTGCACTGGAGAGATTTCAGATGAGCAAAGGCTATTTATAGTCAATAAATCCAACACTACTGGGGGTAAGAGGTGATTTACAAGATTTGAGGGGAGAAGAGGTTGAGTGAGATCCAAATGTCCCCAAATTTTGAAAGAGTTCAGCTCTATATCATTGCCTTGCATTCCATGGTAATTCCAGTGCATGTGGGTTCCTCATTGGGAGGTTTGGGATTTTTTTTCTGCCTGGAATACACAAGTAATCAAGTCCACCTGCAGGGACAGAACTTCCATTTCATTCTTTGGCTTTTAAAATAGACTAGGACTCCAGGTGGGATTTTAAAAAAGAGGTAATATTTAGAAATTAGCATATTTACCATAACCATTTAGAAGCAATTTACATCCATCAATTCTTCTTTACAGGTTATGTACACACTGATGTCCACCCATGTGGACACATCACTGTTCTAAAGAAAAGAAAAACTGCATGTGTCTGAAGAGCAGCAGGCAGTTTTGATAGACATGTGTTTCGA
This sequence comes from Manacus candei, assembly GCF_025592945.1. Lineage (NCBI taxonomy): Eukaryota > Metazoa > Chordata > Aves > Passeriformes > Pipridae > Manacus > Manacus candei. Next base: position 8,109,904 of record NW_026138057.1, read on the forward strand.
GGTCCATAGGGCTACTTAAAAAAAAGTAGCTCAGAAGACTTGAGCTGGTAGAAGCAGTTGGACTGTAGCACTGCATGCCAGCACAGTTTGATCTTTTTCATTCCATTAGAGAAAAAAAAACCTGCAGCCCTCCAGAACCTAGAAATAGAGGCTGGAAAACAGATCCATGGCTTTGCTTTTTGCCTTCCTGAGGGAATTTCGTTCCACTTGTACCAACAGAAATCCAGCAAGAAAACAGAAGTTTCAGGAAGCTGCAAATACACATTTGTTTTGATAAATTTATTCACGAGCTGAAATAGTACATTTAAAAAATGTTTTATTTAATTTAATGAAAAAGTACTCATCTTTTTGATAGGTGATAATTAACCATTATTCTGTCATAAACAGAAAAGAAAGATGTACTTATGTAGATTTAACTGAGCACTGTGTTAATCACACTGCAATGACTCAAAACACAAAACCAAAGCAGAGAAGTTTTTTTATACAAAGTGTTCCTTTTGCCAAGGAAAATACAGCCTTAATATCCCTGAAAGTCAATTCATCATCACATAAGTAAACCTTCAATTCAGTTTTACCCAATCCACTTTGATTGAGTTTCAAAGCCAGATAGAAGCTGATGAACTGTCATGATGACAGGTTTAGATAATTTACAATTATGTTGAATATTAAGGCTTAAAAACTTCTCTGGATGCACGGTTTCAGGAAGCTGGGAGCAATTTGCCAAACATCCATGTTTTAAGTTGGATAAAAATGTATGTTGCTAAACATCTACTTCAGCAGCTGACCCTGAGCTCTGCTCAGTCAGGGAGCTGGAATTAGAGGGGTGAGAAACAGCAAAGAGGAGGAGGGTTTCTTTTTCCAAAGCACTCAGGACAGTGCCAGAATGGGGACTAGGTAACTGTCTGTCCATCTGCCCTCCCAGTAGGAAAAACATTCAATTCACCTTTTCAAAAAGAGTAGTAACCACACATTAACCAAGGTATACGTGGCTTTCTTCAAAGTAGCAGCCAAGACTTCCCAGGGAGCCCAAGGGTAAGGTTACCAATCAAGTTAAACCTTTTACATGCAACATTTTTACTTAAATATAGTTAGCACAGAAAATTTATGGGTTTAGATGTAGGCAGTGTGAAGAAAAATAAAGTTTAGGCATGAAGGTATCCCAGGTCCTCATTTGCATACCTTAATTATTTTTTTTAAGATGCTTTTTCTCACTTTTCTCCAAGTACATGAATACGAATGCTGAATACTTTTCATAATGGAAAAGAGGCTCTGAGAGACTTAAATACTGTACATAAATGCCTTTGAGTGGGTACACTAGCATGGCTGATCCTATAGAAATGTATAAATTAATTTACAGGCCTTCAAGAGCCCAATAATGGCTCCAATTCAGCAGTCATATGATTAATATCACCAATCCACTGCTAGATTTTATTTCCATCCTATTTAGAGAAAATATACAAGCCAATCTGACCCAGTTCAGTCTTGCTTGAAACCTCCAGAGAATTATGCATAGATCTATGACAAGAAAAAAACTAATTTAAAAACAGATTAACATGCAAATCTGGTTTGAATTATTCACTTTACAGCATTTATATTTTTTAAAAAAAGTTGGGCAACACATAGACTGTGCATAGAGTAGGACCTGCATGTCTGAACTGCTGCATCTCAGAGACAACTACTGTAATATTTTCTATTTCTTAAACTGAACCGTGTATGAAAATTGGACAAAAACTGTGGCAGATGGATTTTTCCCCGAAGGTCATGCTTCATTAAACAAAGGAAAAGAGAGAAAAAAGAATTTGTACCAAAGAACTCATTCTAGAAGTAGAGCAGTGGTGGTTTGGTGCTAATGACTTCAGCAACTTCACTATGTGCACTGCAGTCCAGTCAGTTAAAGGCATGGAAGAGCCCAGGACTGAGTAGGAAGTATTCATTCAGCACAATAAAAATGAACACAAAACCCCAAAAAGGAATTGAAAAAAGTGATTTCAAAAGAATCCAAAATCATGATCTCTATCAGCCTACAGTAAAACTCAAACTCAGCCTTTCTAAGACAGTCTCCTCGGTGTGTGTGAGACACTCAACAAGTGACAGTAAAATTAAGAGTTCTGGGGACAAAAGATTACAGAACAGATAAAGCTGCTATCAACTGCAGCAGTGTGAACATTCTTTCAAAATTCTTTTTTACCCCTCCATATCTAACAGTAAAATGTCTACTTTAAGTAAATAAATAATTAAATTTGGTGGGGAACTGTTCTTTTCTTGGTTACCATCACTCTTTCTACATCTTCAGTCCTGAAGATGGTTTTGGACACCAAGACATCCAAATCCATCCAAACCACATAGAAGTTTGTGTGTGTACATAGAGATTTATACACATATATTTATACACACATATCCACACACCTCCCCCATGTATCCATGTGTGTATATGCATGTGTACATATACATAGACATACATACATGGCACATATACATGTGTATACACACACACACACACGCTGAAAATTTGTTTGACAATACAGAGCACAGACTGAGAATGACAATGTTGTGTACACTCCAGACACCGAATATATATATTAAAATACTAGAAATCAAAAAGCAGCTCACTGATATTTTGCCCACTGGGATATTTTGTCACCACTGACATTAACATAGGACAGCAGGGTCTCGATTTCCATCCAGCACAGTCCAGTTCTTGGGTTTTTTTAAAGTTCTTTGCTCCCTGGTCACTCAATACAGCAACAGCTTAATGGTGACTGCCTGGAACAGAACCAAGCACCGAGAACCAGACTTCAGCTGAGATGGCTTCAACAATCTGTACAAATGTTATGTGAGTGTTGGTTGTGATATTTTCACTCTACACCCCAAAATCAACAGCCTAAGTGTATTGCATCCTGAAAGCACAATATATACTTGATTACTGAAACTGCAGAGAATGACAAGATCTCAGAACTTGACAATGGGGAATCTCACACCAGGATCACAAAGCTGATGCCTGTCCCAAACCATAATATTCAGAGCTACACAGTTTTCTTGACTGAAGACACATACACACAGTTGGTTAATTCACTCACAGTTAAAGACTGAGGTATGGAGTATTACTTGTGATTTAGGATGCCAACACACTCTCATTCTCCATAAATGCCATTGCCATCTCCTTGTTGGCTAGAGGATAATAAACATGAGGCATCACAACTAATTAGGGTTGTATTTGCATTGTACAGGAACCAAATTTAGCACACCATGTACAGACAGTGAAAGGCTTCTCCAGAACTGATCTGGCTGCTTAAAGATTATAAGGTGGCTACATAAAAACTGGATCAAACCCCATTACTCACCTCCTTCCTAAGCTGTGCATCATACCAAAGACTGGAGACTAAGTGGAAATAGTCAAACTTCAAATAGTCAAATTTCAATTTCTCTGTCAAAAGTCAATTTCTCTGTTGACTTCTACCTATAAATGCCAACATCATTACACTGAGCCTTGCTGAAGTAAAACAGAGTAAAGGTTTATTTAAAAATCCGTTTAGTGCAGAGATAAAAGCGGAAAATTTAGGATGGAATGTTTCCATAGAGACATTGGACTAGTGGAAAGGCATGGGAGCATTTGGAGTGATCTTATCCCTGAAGCTGTGCTTTGGGAGCCCCAGAGCCCCAGAGCACAGCCTGGCAGTCCACAAGGACCCAAGAGGAGGGCGGTGTTGCAAGCTGTGAACTTACAGCAGCTCGGGGAACTTTATCCCTGCTTCAGAGCACAAGAGGTCTCACTGTGTAGCTGTGAGCCATCCCCAAGTTGTTAAATGTTTAGCTGGGAGCAACCTCCAAGGTATTAAATCCTTGCACTGACCAACCTTGCATGTTTCTGGCAGACCAAAGTGGTCCCAAACCAGAAACTGAGCCTCCAAAAATGCCACACACAGAAAAACCCCAAACATCTAGAGCTCTGATAAATGCCACTGCAGGTGTGCAAATCCAAATAGATATTAATAACTCCTTTGGTTGGGTTTAAGTGTATTTAGTGGAAACACAGGTTTGTGAACTTCAAAACAATTGAGACTACGTGAGATCCAAAGATATGTCCGCCAATGGCCCACATGTTTTTCATATCCTTCTTTATGTATTAGCTGCACACATTTCCAAAATGGTAATACCTACACTAAAATATAGACTTAAGCCACGTAGTAACTTCTCTGCTAGAATAATTAAACATCTAATACCTGTATTAGTCTAGTGAAATGAGTTTCAAGATAAAGACTGAAAATCTTTATCTTTTCTGAAATATACAAAGCCAAAATGGAATGTCCTATTAATATTAAAGGACAACTACTAGTAAAAGTCATATAGTTCAAAGTTAAGTAGAATGATCTGTTGTCCCTAAGCACTGATACACATATTCACAGTAACATCTAAGAACCTATCTGTTCTAACCTCCACTGAGCAGTATTGTTGCTAATTGAACATGGAGAATGGGTTTGTTCCATCAGGTGTGTTCGTTTCTCCTAAGAACACCCTGTGGAATATCAAATGTACTAAATATAGCTGTCAACATTAAAAGCCTGCACTCGAAAGTGCTATTAAAGAGCTAAGTGTACTTCACTTGGCATTATAAAGCCAAAGCCCTCTTTAAAGATACATCATGTTATTAGAGACTATTCACATTAATGCAAAAATCATCATTCTTAATATATTTTACAAGACATGTCTAGGCTACTTCCAGGCTCAAGAGTTCCTCAATTTCTTCCACATTTACTGGTAATTACATAAATGAATCAATAGTGATTCAAGTAGGACAAAGAGAGAGAGAGCTAACTGTAGCAAATCCATACACTAGCTTTCCATTGCAAATTAACTGCATCCAGGTGAAGCTTCAAAATCAGAAACGAAGCAGCATCTGCAAATGTTTGGTAGCTTCTTATGTGTCTGCCACTGCAGTGTCTGGATGCTGTAAAATTTTCGAATTATTACAGGTTTTTAGCAAGAAACACTGTGAGACTGCTAGGAAAGCCTCTGCTCAGTAATGAGTGGAGGTTATTTGCCTCAGTGTAAATACACAGGAGTCATAGGGCAAGAAAATAATGCAAAAAATGGAAGCACAAGGGAATCTAGAAATAACTAAACCTGAGGAAGAGTTCGCTAAAATCACAAGCAATGTTCACATGGTATAAGCAGAACTACTGTACATCTCATCGACTTCAAAGGACTCTTGCTTCTACCTCTACAATTCCATCCAAATTAACAGCACCCCAGTGATACTACTTGAGAGAAAAATTTGACAGATGTAGTTGGTACTTTGGTCTCTGTCAGAGAACACTGATAGAAGCTCTATTCGCTTAAGAATACTGGAATTAAAAACCACTAATAGAAGTAATAACATAAAATACTTCAGGCAAATTAAATTCATTTATCACAACCCCTACTACAAACTCCTCTGCTAGTCTGCTTGCTCCTAAAACATGCAAGATTAATTTCCAAGACCTATGATTTTAAGCAACATGTTGTTAAGCACAGCAAACTTTGCAAGTCTCCCTTATCTTCCCCTTCTGGTTTATGAGAATTTATATAATTTTAACCATTTTATTTCTACCCTAAATAATGCACTGAGATCACTGTCTTGTTCTATACTAAATTCAAGTTAAACACAAGATATGCCTCCAGGAAATCAAAAATAACTCCACCCAACAACTCTTTCATGAACAACAGGCAGTCTTCTCTTAAGTAAGAGGATAGCTACTCAAATTAGAGAGTAAAATTAGCCCTGGTATAAAACAACATATAGATTGTGGTAACAGTCTATAAATTCAAATACAGGCTTCATAATCCTGAAATGTCTCAACTCCAACAAGCCAGATAGATAAATAAATTACTAGATCATCTATTACACATCAGGAAACAAGAATTTCTCAAAAAGTAATCGTCTCCTTTCTGCACTAAATTGGGTCAGTTTAATGAGCACCAGAGAACGGTAATGTCTCTTCTAGAATTCAGAATACTGTTTGGCAGAGCACTAATTAAAGAATGAACTAATTCTGGCCTTTACAGAAATGTTCATGGTATTAGTGTCGGCATGGTCTAGAAGAGAAAACATACCCATAGCAAAGCACAGTAAACTCACAGATGCAATATTATTTTTCCCTCTAGATAAAACCCATATAAAAATTCATGTCCAAAGTTAAGCACCAATATTGTTCTTCCAACCAAGGTTGATCCAATAAAACAAAAAGAAAAAAAAAATATCAATTCAGAGGAAAGAATAAGCATTACAAAAGCATAAACTATCATCCAGAGAAGATTTCTCCTTTGTTTACTCTGTAAACCACACATTATTAGAGCCAAATCCCTTAGGCCTTGTTTTTGTCAAAGTTCCCACCGGGTTCAGAAGCCATTTTGCCTAGTTCTTCCTCATCCAGGGAAGACAAATGCAATCTTTTTGTGACACACAGCAGAACCCTCTTATGCTGCTCATCGTCTCTTTATTATTGCTAGCTGTCATAGAGCAGTGACTTTTGTGTGGCTACGATTTTCCCATTGCAAGCACTCACTGAGGAATAGTCAAACTCTGATTAGAGATTACAAAACCTTCTCAGAAGGCTTTCTGAACCACAGCCAGCGGGATTCCCTGCAGCATTAAGGCCAGTCTTGCTCCCACTACAGTCTGTGGGACTCTTGCCAAGGATGTAAGTGGCATTATGACTGGTCTCCAACAGCAGATATTACCCATCACACTCAAGACTTGATTAAAGACCTACCCACCTGCAAATATACAATAAATAAAGAGCTTAATTGCATAATTAATTACAAGGGCTTTTAATCCACAATAGACAACACCATAGGTTTTAGGTAGCCCACATAAACCAAACTATTCATTAGATCAGTATTTGCCTGGTATCAGTTTACAGGAAGATTGCAGAGGGATTCAAAAGATACATATTTTCAAGAACCAGAGAAGAACACAACAGGAAGAAATAAAATAAAGTGAAATCAAAAGAATACCACCACAGCCTAGACCTACAGGCAGAAATAATTTCACACTGTGCACACAGGCTTCCAGCAAAGGTTTTCTTAACAATATATGCATGATGGGCAGTGATTTTGAATAGTAAGTGCCGTGCTGCTACTAGACTTTTCTTTTTCCAAGGCACCAGGCAGAGATGTAGCAGTGTACACAAGTGGGGTGTAAAGTCAATGGGATTACATTTTCCTAATTATTTTCTGCTTGAGGTTTACATCACATACACAAAATGAGATCAGCCGGGACTTGCCTCTCTAACAAATCACTCAGACTTAAACATTGCTCAGATAAACAAAAGGGGGGGCAAGGCTGAGAAAAGGCAGAGAAGTGCTTCTTCAGTCACAGTTGCAAGGAACAAAAACCTGGAGGGGGAAAAAAGCTGTTGGACCGCCACCAAATCTCCCCCCACTAGAGACAAGAGCCCATCTGCTGAGCTCTGCAACTTAGCTTTAACTACCATTCAACTCGCGTCTCTGCAGAGATCAATCTACAGAGCTGGCAGATGGACCCCTGCTTCCCTGAGTCGCTGTGTTATTTGTTTAATAAATTTAATTAATATCCATACTGCACTGGATTGCTCCCAGAAAGGGGGCTGCAGCTCTCTCTTTCCCCGATAGCAACATGATGAGTGATTTCCCAGAAAAGACCAGATAACAGTACCCCCAGGCCACTGAAAAATTAAAAGTGCCATGTGCTTACATTACTTCGCATGTATTAATTTTTGCAGTGCACTAATTTGTTCTTGAAGCCTATTTTAACTTTTTTCAAAATCCCGTACTTTCACGAAGTCATAATTCATTTTGGTTTATATCAGTTACAAAATTAATTGGAAAGGAAAAAAAGCATCAAATCTAATTGGATTTCCAAAAATTTTATCTATCTGCAAGAAAGAAACAAATTTTTAATGAGAGTGTCTCCTCGGGCAATATATATTGTCACAGTTTCTGCCAACAAGTTACAGGCATTCAGGGTCATGTTGGACATGCTTTACTTTAATGCTTAAGAACACACTTATTTTAACCAATAAAGACATATTCAGCCCACATAAAATAATTTTTAAAAGCATGAAGGATGAAAGAAAATAAAACTACTAGCAAATTTTTACAGCGAAAAGCATAACCAAACAACACGTTATGATACTCCAGTAGCAAGAGGAAGCATAAAATATGCACAAGTGTTGAGAACAAAAATATTATTTGTCTTCAGTATTAGCATTTCATATTTCCTGCATTTAAAGTTTTAAATTTTTCATCCTAAAAAATGAAATTGAGGCGTAATTAAGAAAATTATTCCAGTCAAGCCCATTTGACTCCTGGAGTTGTGTTAAACTGATACACTTCTCTCTGGGTCCCATTTCCTTACTAACTCACCTTATGGCTGGAATATTTCACCCTCATGCTGATTAGCTGAGCTCCAACAGCAGCTGTCTTAGTGGACAGTACAGGCTTGCCAGTGTTATCTTCAGCATCTAACCTTTCCTAACACCTTTTTCCAGAAGTAGCTGTGGCAGGAAAGGTTAAGCACACCTAAATACTTACCTCTGCCTCTGGGAAGGAGAGGGTGAGACGTACCCATCCCTCAGGTCAGCCAGCACACCTGCTCCTGGGGCCAGCTCTCTAGTCCATTTAACTTGAAGTCATTCTTGTTTATTCCAATAATGAGTTTAAGTATGAGGCCTTTGCTAGCTTAGGTGATTGTGAGTGAAGCAGGTTAAGCGACAATAAGACAATTCCACACACAAATCCAAAGAGGCATTTACCAGCTTTCAGTTAACTACAGCTCTCTCCCCCCTTCCTGGTAGTCTATCCCTACACATTAACCTTTTCCACCACTGCTGCCATTTTTATAGTGAATTTCTAACCTTACCTTCAGAAAGCAGATCAGTCAGAGTAGCAGCAACCACAGGTGTTCTGTCACCATCAAAGGCAGCAGTGATGAAAGGGCTGGTGCACTTCAGCAGTGTCCAAAAAGCAATTACCTTCAGTCTCCAGGATGCAATTCACTTGTTGAGAGAGGATCCAGGAAGGCAGACCTGCATGGAAGGGGGAACAGGTGAAAAGACCTACTAAAACCAGCTGAAGAGCCCTCTGTGTGCTCTGGTTACATGCTTTGCCCTTGCAGCTCCTGGAGAAGTGGAGGCAGGGCCAGCCACAGGACACAGAGCCTGGCAGTGTCCCCATCCACAAAAGCAGGAGCCGCAGCAAAACAAGAGGTGCTGGAGAATTAGAACTGCTCCATGGACAATTCCATGCTTCGGGGAATTCTTTTTCTTCCAGACCTCAAGTATTGCTACACAGACCTCATGGAAAAAGTGTTTCAAAGAGGTGTTTAGTGCAGAAATAACTTGTACAGCTCAAAAAGTGTTGGCACATGTATTGACAGATTTATTTTTTTTTTGCACTGTTGGGGCATTTGACTGAGTTCTGAGGGAAACTGAGATTTTCCTCCTCAGTATAACATCTAAACAATCTTTTCTCTCATACCTCTAACTTTCTAAAAAAATTTGCAAAGTGAAATGACAAGCAAACAACAACTGGCTACCAAATACTTACATAGTAGCTTTTATTCATTAATGGTCTGGTAATTTTCATGCAAGTATTATTTATTAATCCTGTCCTGTGAGCAGGGAAGCTGAGAGAAGGCAACTTGCCACAGTCACCCCACCCTCAAGGTCAGTGGTACAGCCAAGGGCAGGGCCCTCATTCACTCACTCATGTTCTGGAACTCCTCCTTGCTAAGTGCCTAGAAAGAGGACATTAAGTAGTTGGAGTCTTAAATATGGTGGACATGAAAAATAAGGCAGGCTTTTTTAACAGGATTTACATTTCAGAGAGATGGAAAGGAGAACATACTATGGAACAAGTCATCAGCATGGTATATTCCACTAATTTCATGAGCTTCAAACCCAGGCACTTTGTGTACACTGCATTGCACCACTCAGAGTAACTATGGCACCCTCATGCAGGGAATGTTTGATATCCCAAGAAATGGAAATCCTCCCTACACCCAACAAAACAGTCATTGCACGCTGTTAGTCAAAATTTCATGCACTTCAGCCACGACTAGTGAAAGCCTATGGAGCGAGGGCACAGTTTGTCCTTTGTACAGAAGACATCAGTGACTTCTTTGCCAGGAGATGATGGGAGGCTGCAGCCCCTGTCTGTTAAGAGAGGCACCCAGTGGACTCACCATTTCCCATAGGCTGTGAATGCCTCGCGACTTGTGACTTGACTTCGAAGAGAAGTTTCCAGCTCTGTTTTTCACTGCCTTGGCAACCTCATTTCCTTACTATGATTCAGTTTTGTTTGCCAAGGGGAGGCTGGTCATTTGTTGTCTCATCATACTGAGCTGCCTTGATATGATTAACTTCTTTTTTTTAAGCCTCATTTCTCCCTCCATAACATTTTTTGTAAATTGTTATTTATCATCCTCTAAAGCTGAAATGAAAAATGTATTGAATGACTTCAATATTTCATTTCCCAAAATAAGATGAAAATAAGTTTTAGAACACTGCAAGGAAAAGGGGGAAAAGAAAAATTGTTATTTGATGGAAAATTCTAATTGTGACCATATGATTTTGTTTGGGGGGGGAGGGGAAGGTAGGATTTTTATGGAGGGGGGTTCATATTTTTTGGTTTTGTCAACTTCTCCCTGAAAACTATCAACAACATCGCACTAAGGATTCACTTGTAAAAAAAAAAGTCAGAAGTTTCAGACATCAACTGCAGATGTCTGAAACGGAAGTTAATTTTAATGCAACATAAAGATCGATATTCTTTAAATGAGAATCATGCAGTTATACTCAGGACAAAGGGATTCCTTGAACCAAAATCTGCCTACTTTCCTAGCAGTACTGATTTTCACAACCTACTACGTTCTCATAATGGTATATGAGTTAATCAGACTACATCTGCCTAAATTTATTTTCACGTTCTCAATGATATGTTATTAATTGAAAGACTAATTCATCTGACAGCCATTAAAGACACACAATAACATTATTCATATTCCCCTGTGAAGTTATATGCATGTAAAATATTGAAGCAAGCACAGAAAAGCAGTCACCTATATAACAGATATACTTTAAAACCCACACGAGCTGCTTATAAGACGTTAAAACATAAACCCCTGTAACAGATTTACACATGACCTTATTTTTTTCCCTCGATGTGCACATTCAGGAGTGCATAGTCCTTTCCAAGCCATTTTCCTTCGCAAATCTCAAAACACCAAAATGACAGGAAAAGTAGGGGCTGCTCTTAAAAAGATAGAGCAAATGCTGGAATATTAAAGAAAATGTAGCTAATGGGATTCTCCCATATAAAGTAAGCATGTAAGCCTGAAGTCTACCATATAACTTATAGTAGTATGCACTGCATTTTTCCTGTGAATATGGAAGATTTGCCTTACATGAGCTATGCAGAATAAAAAGGAGGCATTAACCTCTTCAATTGTAACAAAGAAAGAAAAAGTTCTCTGTAAAAGTAAAAGAATAACACTCTTAACCTCCCTTGTTTCTTTTTCCAAATCAATCCCAAGTACAATTGATAATGCAGCTTCCAGAACAATGACAAAAGTCCTTTTCTTTCAGTATGATATTATGGAGTTTATGTTTTGTTGCTTAGTTGGGTTTTGCGTGGGTGTGTGTTCACTGGATTTTCAAGTATTTTTCTTTATTTCTACAATTTTCAAGTCAACAGAGGAATTCAAGTCAACTGTAATGTCATTTATCTGTTGCTAAAACCTTATTCAAGTTTAATGATAAATTTTAGTCAAGTAATGAAATGCTATCACTGCTTATCAGTTTCCTGTATTACTATATACATAAAAAAAAAAAACCAACCAAACAACAAAACACAACACAATATTTCCCCATGTCTGATTCCATGGACATAATCAATAAGAAAGATCATAAGAGGAGCAATGGCAAAGGCTTCAGGTCATTGTGCACTTAAAAGCAGGCAGAAATCTGTGGGTTGGATTAGGGAGAAAACACGCAGCACTTCAGAATGTAATCCAGCACCCCTTTCCTTTCCTTTCATCTCATTTTGTGCAGATCATGTGGAAGGTGTGCTGAGCTGCCTCATCTCAATCATCTGATGCTGCCAACTGCTGCAGGAAGATAGGATCCTGTCATTACCATCTCCAGCTATGTCTTTTCTTTTGCCATCATTTTGGGCAACATGGCTAAACCAAGGAATATTTTCCACAGGCTGACATAACACTGCTAATCTAAGGTCAGTCACCAACTCAGACAAAATATCTAATGGAAGATTTTGCCATGGAAAGGAAGCTCTGTCTATCCTCAGGGCAGGGAGGTACCACCAACATGAAAAGTTAGTAAAATATGAGCTCAGGAGAGCAACTGGAGCTTCAAGCTGATCTCTCATCACACTATCAAATATAGAGAACTAATTTCTTTACATAAAAAAGAAAAATAAAGGAGACCTTCTAATACCCAGAGACTACAATTACAATAGGATAACAGACAAACACAATGGGTATGCTTTGACAAGTTGACGAATATATATTGACTATTATTTAAAAAAATCAGCTAAAAAATCCTTTAGGTGTATCTTCCAGTGTCAAATGGACTTTTCAGAGATCAGAAATCATGGCAAAACAGATGAAATTCCTTTGTGTGGAGTTCCAGACTCCAGTTGCTAAATTCTACCAAAATCAAATGAAAACTAAAAACCTTAAAAGGCTGAAGGTCCTTTGAGGACATGCTCAAGCAACAAGGCATCTAAGGCTGACTTGGAACTCTCTCCCTTGGAGAGCTGCTGAGCAACAGTGGACACTTAATTACATATTCAGAAGGGAACATTACATTACCTTCACTGCCTCAGCCACATAACAAGGATGAGGAAATAAGCCACTAAGAGCAATATTACTTTTCCCAGATGTTGCTGACCCCAGTTGTTGTTGGACTCGGATTCACTCCAAGTTAGACCAATATAGGGAGGAAAGCAAAGGTGAGAAAGAGAAGAAAAATCAATCCCATGTTCCAAAAGCTCCACACAGAGGCTATAGCTAGAAGTGGATAACTTGGAGCTTCTGCAATAGTCGCTGGCACTTAATTTCTAGAACGGATAACGAGGAAAACCTCCACTGAGGTCCAGCGAGTGGGCATTGCACCACCTGGGAGATGAATCATCACTTGCAGAACTCAAGTGCACTTAATAAGGGTGAGCTCATTCTAATAATGCAATCTGACAGGCTGACATTCCCTATTACTGACTTTTGAGGTCACTCAGTGAATTTTTACATAACTGGGTTTTCCATGGTCTACCAATACACCGAGTGCTAAACCCCTACCACAAGCTGACTTCTACTGCTACGTACCTGAATTACACCAGCAGTGCTAAGTGATGAAAAACTGTAGAGGAAACTTCAGAAAGCAGATGTTCTGAGAAAGAATTTTGTGTGAAAGCATCCTAGTTTACAACTTTTACGAAGGCAAGACAGTACCATAAAGAGCCCAACTGGGGTGCAAGATTTCCAAATTCTGTTGTGTCACACTCACAACCAGAAAAAAAAAAATCGTGTAACATAGACAAATGTGATTCTCTAGTATTATTTTCATTAATCCATCTACCTGCAGATTATTAAAGCAGTTGTGCTTCCAGAAGGCCTTAAATTAAACATATAAAGTAAGAAAAATTGTCATGATGTCCCACATTCTAGACCTGAACACCATATCTGAATCCAACTCCAACGGTGGTGCAACTCAAACATTTGGAAATCCAACTACACTTTGGCTAAGTTTAAATTTTACTGAAGTAGCTAAAAGAAGCTGGAAAATTTTAAAGTGTTAGTAGCTGCAGCTATCTGTAACATGCCACTGATGTTGAAAATAAAAAGTAAACCTATATACTTCAGCAAGTCAATCGTGCAAGGAAAGGGAGGAAACATCCTTCATATGTGTTTGGGATGTGCATTATACACGTGGGAGAGAATGTGAACAGAAGGTCTGAAAGGCCACCAGAGCAAAAGCTTGTTTTGGAAGTTCTCTTGAGTAATTTACCCCACAATGTATGGTATGAGTTAACACTACCCAAAAAATTCAAAGCTAATGAACAACAATTTCAGTCTGGAGCATTTCAGGTTCCTACTGATCTTGCATAATTTTAGGAGTCAATGTGAAGTCATGATATTCCACATTTGCTTAAGAACTCAAAAAGCAACATCACAAACCCGCTGATACATATTCTGTTCACTACACAAAAAAAAAATATCAGTGATTTTGAGTAAATAAAATTGTGGTAAGCATCAATTTGTTACAAACTTTTCTATATGTCAAGATTTCTTTGTTTACAGTTCACGCTTACGAGGACTTCTTCAGTTATTTATGATTACAGCTCAAACAGAAGAAATACTGCAGAAGTAACAGAACTGCCAATGAATTTCTATGTTGTCAATCAGGTACTTATTACAGATTGCGAATCAATATGCCTCAACTTAAATTCTGGTGCAGTAACACGTGTTCAAACTCTCCATTCAGCCGATCTCCATTCTCCCTACTTATTTCTTATTAATAGGAAAACCTTGGTTTTTTCACTATCAGGTAGAGGCTGAGGGAACAGTGGCTGTTTTTATGATTCAGAAACATCCATCTGTTCAGAAGGAATTGAAAAAGCCATGGTATTTTGTGCAAACCTTCAAAATACCAACATTTGACAGTCTTCAGTCATATGACAAACTGATATTAATAAGCTAAAAGGAGGAAGACCCACTACCAGGCTCTTCAGCAAATCCCTGCCTTTCTGATCTGAGTTCCTGTTCTTTTGGGCTTGTCATTTTATGATGTTGTGAAGGCTGGAAGGTTGATGGACTCCACAGCTTTCCCGTGGTATTTTTGGCCAAACAACAACCTGAAACTCAATTTGACAATATAAATGTTGTTGTTTTAAAAGCAAAATAATAGGGGGGAAAAAGCCAAAACCATTAGAAAACAGAATAAACCTCTCTGCAACAAAGCAAATAACTCAAGTCTTGTATTATTTATAAGTGATACAGTATCAGGTAAACTGTTTCACACTGCTCAAAATTAATTTCACACTGAATAACCTAAGTGTTTCATGTCAAAAACTAATCTTTGTAAAAGGCACTGTCTGATCCACAGCATTTTACTCAAACTTACGTTTCATGGAATGATAATATATTTTTATTGTAAGTTTTTCAATTTGAAATATTTACATGTCGTTATTGGGTGACCATTAAATATTTTATTTGGCAAAGAGCAAAGTAGTTTGATATCTTCTAAATATTGGATGAAAGCTAAACAGTGGATTCCACTAATCTGAACAGAGTGACTGGGTCAAATGAGCAAAGTCAGCTTAAAATCACTCTTAACTCTCTGATTTTATTGGTTGGCACTCACACCAACATCCTGTCTGCCATCAGCCCACCTCCAACTCTAAACACTCGTTCCAGAGAAACAAGCTGCAGTTTTATGCCACAAAGCTGTACAAATCTTGTGTGTATTTGATAATATATTAATATAATCAGTCAATAGCTCCCTAAACTTGGACACCAACAAGCAGACTTGGAAAAAAAAATAACACCAGCCTTCCTAAATTTAGCCTGGTTTTGTGCAGTCTGATGTTTTCTGAAGACTAAGCTTTTCTATCTGTGGAAGTGCCACTAACAATGGAGTGCATTTACTCTTTTGAAGTCTCTACCTTCCCTTTAAACCAGAGCAGTTTCCTGATTTTACTCAGTGGATTTCTCCAGTTTCATTCAACTGATGACTCCTTCCTCAAAGTCCCATCTTCCTGACCATCCCAGGACACTGAACATATTCACACAGGTCCTGTTGTGCTGTATGAGGTGAACCAGAAAAAAACCCACACAATGCACTTCTCCTAGAGGTAAAAAAAAATAAAAATAAAAAAAAAATAGAGAAAGTCTGAGGCTTCTAGAAAAAAAAAAAGTATTGGGATAGGTTGATATTTTCCCTCCACAGACATGGCCATTCTTGACATTACATCTTTTTTTTAATGTATTTGCAATGTTTTTATCCCTGAAACTCTTTCTCTGTTAGATTTGGAATAGAAGAATTTAGAAGTAACTTGAAAGTATCCCAATAATTTAATACCCAAACGTCATTTAAAAGGTCAAGCAGCCTTCGCTTTATTCTTAGATCATTCTAAAACACAAATAAGTCCCCATGCTTTACTCAACTTCCTTAGAAAACAGTATTTCTAAATCAAAGCTTTACTAGCAGCCTCACACAATTTTGTTTCCAAGCACAGGATAAGATTTTCACTTTTAAAAGAAATGGTTTGCAGGGTGACCCTTGCTTTATCAAGACCTTTCCACACTATAAACACTAAGTGTATGACAAATGCTCTAGAATCTGAATTAATCACTTATTGGGAGAACTTAAGATACTAATTATAAATATCTATTAACTGAAGTGAAGGGAAGCTTTTCTTGTCATTTACTACCACTTTTACACTTAGTAAGAGTGCATTTAAGAGAGTCATCCTAAGGAGTGGGGATCCCAAACATGCCTAGGAATCTGGTAGCTTCAGGCCAAGAGGATGTGAAGCCCAAAGAAGTGGAAACCCTTCAAACACTGCAAAAGTCACTCAGTTTGCTAGATTTCAAGTATAATTTGAGACCAAATCAGATTCTGCAGATTGTCTGCTGATAAATTACCACCTCTCTGAATAGCAAAAGACTGCTGGCTTGTGAAGTTTATTTTTAACTGATAGTTAACTTTAACTTGCAGTTATATTTTAATTTATAGTTATTTAAAATTTAATTACCATCATGTCACTCAAAGCTTTGTACAGGCTTTCTTCTTTAATGGTAGACATAAATCAGTAAAATAAATTAAGTGCCACTGACTGTTACATAGTTATACAGCAAATTAATGAAATCACTCAGGAGTACACAGGTAATATAGGCATAAATAATACTGACTCCAACAAGTGGGGCAAATGTGCTATCAAACCTGTCATGCAGGCATGAGGGAAGCCAGGGGGTACACCATGAAAGACAGCTATCTGCTTATTTTGAGTAGCAGCACACACGCAAACCTCAAGTTATTAACCCACATCTTAGCAACTCTGCTGCACTTGCTGTGGCAGTTCTCTCCTGGTTTCTCAAGCAGTTCCTCTGACAGCTTGCCAGGTTTGTTCTGTGTTCTCTCTTCTCATGGCCCATTTCAATAAATTTAAAAAATCGCCTTCTCTGTACCTCTTGGACAGGTGCAGCTCTTGTGTAGTCTAATAAAGAGGTCACCTTACTTCAAGGGTGTGTTTTGGAAAGAGCAGGTTGCTGTCTGAGACCTTCTGGAGGGCTTTTCTGTGGCTTACTCCCCTTTGTGGCTGCCATTCCCAGCCCAAGTCTGTGTAAAATAGCCTTGCTTTACAGGCATTCCTCTAAGTGCACAATGCCACTGTTTACCTGCTAGAGGCAGCCAAGCTGTATCTTAACAGAGAAATCTCAAAGTGACCCTGAGAGCCACACCACACCAAGACTGGGGTCCTGTGAGCAAAATCCTTTCCTCCAAGTCTCCACTGATCCAATTCACAAGCTTTGGGAAAATACACTGTTTCAAGAGTAATAAACTTATGGAGGTGCTGGTTTCTGAATAAAATGTAACACAGCCATTCTGTTCTCTTCTTGTGACCAAGGGTCTCTTTTCTGAAGACTGGGATTATTAACCTCGATGTCCTAACCCCGTCCTGAAATGGATATTGCAGCTAATTCCTGACTGTGTAAATAACCCATCCATTTTCAGCCTGATGGCCTATTTTTTTCCCTTCCTAAAAATGTTATGTAGTCCTACTGCTCGCTGTTAAACAGCTTCTGAGTTTCACTACCGAGGTGCTACATGTCAGGGGTGGATGAAGTGATCCTTTTATATCAATTAGCAATTACTGTAAAGTGCTTTGGGGTGAAATGCCACAAAGGATTAGAACTTCAAGGGAAGAATAAGCAGCAGGAGCACATGAACTCATAAATGGCATAGATCCTATTTTATGTAAATTGCCCTAGTAATAAAGAATGAGCAAAAGGTCAGATAAATACAGAAAATGACATATAAGCAGAGTAGTCTCTAAATAGAATATTTTTTCTAGCTTTCTCAAGTACTAGTGCGTCTCTAGGCCAATAGCTCCCTCATCTGAGCATCTGTAATATTCAATAATACACCATTCTTCGGTTCTACCACCCTGTGAGTTCATTTCATTTCAGACTAACAATGTGAGCTCATAAAATCCATCACAGGAGAATGAAAATCTTTCTTAAATCTAGTAACAAAACAAAACCGAAACCGAATAAACATCCCTTCCCAAGAGATGCACTCATACTCCCCACACACATCTAGTCCCAGGAAGATCACTATTCCTGGAACAACTTTACATAGGATTGATGAATACAGACAGTATAAAGACAAAATCCAAACGACATATAAAAGCTGGAACACAGCAACAAAGTAACATAATAATACATATTTGAGCAGCCATGCAATTCGAGGTATTACAGTTTTGAAAGAAAACTCACATCTCATTTCTGCATTTTTATGCCATAATAAACAATCTTGCATTAGCTTAAAAAGACAATTACAGTGCTTTCTGTGAAACAGTTAAAAGGAAAATAACCAAATTAATAACTGATAAAAGTAATTATTTTGTTCTACTACCAGTACATCAGACCTACATTTCATTAAATACCAGCAAAAAAGCTGAAGTGAAAAAACTTTTGCTGCATATCTGGTATCTAAAAGCCACGGAAATTAAGAATCACCTCACTAAAACCTGACTAAGGAAAGCAGAAAAAAAGATATATCTAACAAGGACACAGCGAGTCCCATTTTGTTCTGAATTCTTTAATACATTCAATATTATAAATAGAAGTAATGTATCATATACAATCAACAATATGACTTTCATGAGCAGCAACAGTTCATGTAGTTTATCTTCACCCTTATAAAACTTCTCACTTAACACCGAAAAATTACATATGAAGAACAAATTACATGTAGTGCTTAGTGGAACATTTAAAAGTATTCCCCAGGCATGCAACAAAATGCTTCACTAATATCATGAAAAAGACTTTCATGATATTTAATTCTTAACTAATACTTTCCGATATGTAATCAGTACAGTAAACAAAATACCTACAAAATACCCTCAAATCCGTAAAATAAACTAATTTTCTTTCCATTTCTATGCAAAAACTGACCCAGTGCCATTTAGCATGAGTTTCAGGCAGGGCATATATACAATTTCTACATCATTAACTCGAATTCCTATGTTTCCAAATGTCTTGCAGTTCTGCTGGGTAAGCACTAGTTCATTCATGGTGTTAAAAATGCTACCTTTTATACATCGGATATTTTACTTATTCAGTTATTTAATGCTACTGCAGACGAAAGAAAAAAAGACAACCAGCATACAAAGAAGATGTTAAAACTGTTTCTCCCGTGGATTCAAATTTATTCTTTTTAAATGTGTGAGTTAGAAAACTGATACTTAAAAGATACAATTATCTACTCATTTTTAGAAGTTTATTTTATATATGGTATATGCTATTTAGTTCAACATAACTATGCAACTGCAACACAGTCTGGCAGTGTCCTGTATGCACATGAAACAAGTAAGAATGAAAAGGCAGAAGGAGGAAAAAAAAAATCATAAATTAGAGCAACCTCTTGCTAAAGCAGAGACCAGCAGATAAAAATTTCCCAATTCTGTCAGAGACTGACTATATTACCATAAATTAGGAACTAGCCTTTCCATGACTTTCCTTACTTGTAAAGCAGGTAGTACTTCTCCCCCTCCTCAGAGATGTCATGATGCTTCATTTGTTAATATTTATAAAGCATTCCTGTCTGCACATACCTGTGTGGATGGGGCAGTCACTGGATCCGATGATACTGCCTGTAAAAGCTTCTGCAGTGCTCTGTGTATTTCTCATTAACAAAAAAAAAAAATCTAAACTAGAATTTTCAAACACAGACCACTTATTTTTTTTACTCAGTGGTTAACACTGACTTGAGCTGAAACTTGTTGAATGCCAAAGAAATGTTACCAAAAAAGCATTACTACTGCACACTGGATATTGAAAAGCATTTATGCTGAATTGGAAGTGTGGTGTGAAACACCATTTTCCCTGTCACCAGCACTGCTGCCCAGCTCTGTCCTCTACACCATCACCCAGCTTCTGTCTTCTGCAAATCTCCTCACAACAACAGGTTTCTCTTTCTTTCCTGGGAGAGAAGCCCAGGGAAGCCCTTCAGGCAGATGGCCTGTGCATAGTTTTCAGTCACTGCATCCTCTTTCACCATTTATTCTAAAAGTTTGAAAAGTTCATGGATTTTATGAGATCTCCAACAAAACGAGCAAGCCAAACCTCAGAATGAGTCATTTACTAAGAAGCAAGATGCACCAACCGAAAGAAAATCATAGTTAAAAATGTTCATAATGTCTCCTGCATTCTCTGCTCAGTTGCAGCTAATTCAAAAGAAAAAGAAAAAAAAAAAAGACATTTTTTGACACAAAGCTCACACATACACAGAAGGGTTTTAATTATCATTAGCATGAGATAACTTCTCCCTCACCTCCTTCTATGGATCCATGTTAAATTATTACAAGTATTTCACTATGTTAATCTTAGATTATATGTGAGCCAGTAACTTACATTATTAAGGTACGAAGCCTTCAAACACACTTTGAGTTTGAAAAAGCTTATTCAGCTGATATTGCTTTTGCTCACTTCTTTAAGTTATGCTTTTGATAAAAAGTGAAACTGCCTTAATACAAGAAAGCAAATGCTAAAATATCAGGATCTTTTGTGGAAAAAAAAAAAGCTGATTTATGATGTGGTTGCTGTTAATTTCTGCAATTCTTAATAACCAATCCAACCTTTCAGTTGCATGTTTTCCATTAAATCTTTGGGAGCTCATTAGTTGCAGTTGAAACCAACAGAACACAGTAAAAATCCCAAATTCTGACCGGTTCCTTAACTGGCTGATTAAGAGTAACACAAATGGTAAAGTTTTCTCATCACAGTTAAATAATCAACCTTTAGAATACCAAAAACCTGCACCAGGTACCACACAGTTGCTATGGCAATTCTTCATTTACAATGAGCAAAACAAGTGAACAACCAACCCAGCCTCTGTGCTGAGCAAACAGCACACCTGTAGACTTGATAATTGAGGTTAGCACAGCACATCAGGTAACCAAAACCAGAGCTTGGCATTTCTCAAGTCCATACCCACACAGGTGCTCTTACCTCTGTTCCCAGACCCTCTTGTGATGCACTCCTTTCATCCTTGTAAATCATTCCCAATAACCTACTCCAGCTGTGATCCCACTACAAGCAGCACTTTGCAGAATTACCTCAAGCAATGCACTGAGATTTGTCTTTCCAGATGAAACCTTGTCCTTCTCTTGTGTCCCTGCATCCCACCTCCTGCTCTATCAAATGCAGGCTAAAGCCTGGCTTATGACATTGCCAGATTGCCTTTGTTACTTCTTGTACAGCCCCCTGCCCAAAAGCCCTGCCATGCTGGAACACAGGGCCCAGCTCCTGCCTTTATACCAAATATCAGTGCACTGAATTACAACTGCACCACAGGCTGGGCCACAAACTGCTCAACACTTGTGGGTGCAGTGCTGCTGGTATCCAGGATTCCTCACACAAGCTGCAGAGAAAGAATAATAAGGGTATGTAGTGAAAAGAAATCCATCCTAAACTAAGTAAGCTGCTACACTGCAACCAGAAAACTCATTTTTTTGCTGCAGTGCTCAAGAGTGTTCTGCCTCATATACCCACAGTTGAACATCTAAACTGATGTCTCCTTAGAAACACCCCCACTCATGGGCAGGAATACCAATGTTGTGGGATTTCTCGGGGTATTATGGCTCGGTGTAGATTTTTGGGGTAGCAATTGTAGGCAATAGAGATCTGGCACAGCAGCTGCCCACTTGTGTGCTTAGAGACCCACACATAGTTCAGGTACCAGCTGCACCAGCAACCCCCCACTGCCAGTTCAGCAAGAAACTGCAGCAGCACTGACAAGGCACAAGTACAGTCCAACACCCCAACTACATCACATCACCCATCATTCCTTCAGGGAAGAGCCAAAGCATGGTGCAGGTTGCCAAGGCTAGGAAGATGACAAAGTGGAGTAGCTGAAGAAGGAAGTTCACCTAGAAGCTGGGATTGCGAAAGAAGTGGAACTGGGAAGGTGCTAGAACTGGGAAGAGAGGTAGAGTCATGGAGCAGGAGGCAAAGACAGGGCTGGTATCCTCATTTTCATAAGCTTAGGGTGTTGTGGTGGTTTAACCCCAGACAGCAACTAAACCCCACCCAGTCACTCACTCACTTCCTCTCTTGGTGGGAAAGGGAGAGAGTTAGAAGAGTAAATGAGAAAACTCCTGGGTTGAGACAGAGGTTTAATGGGTGAAGCAAAAGCCACACTCATGAACAAAGTAAGATAAGGAATTCATTCCACACTTCCAGTGGGCAGGCAGGT
This sequence comes from Manacus candei, assembly GCF_025592945.1. Taxonomy (NCBI): domain Eukaryota; kingdom Metazoa; phylum Chordata; class Aves; order Passeriformes; family Pipridae; genus Manacus; species Manacus candei. Next base: position 8,132,418 of record NW_026138057.1, read on the forward strand.
GTTCAACCATGTCCAGGGCTCCATTACACACAATGGTGATTTGGAAGATAAACACCAAACACCCCACTCTTCCTTTGTCTTCTCCCACTGCATATGCTGAACATGATGTATTATGGTCTGGAGTATCCCTTGAGTCAGTTAGGATGAGTTCTCCTGGCTATGTCCCCTCCCACCCCACCTGGGGTGAGGTGAGAGGCAGAAAAGGCCTTGACTTTGTGTAAGCACTGCTCAGAAGTGACAAAAAAATTCCCAGTATTATCAACCCTGTTTCCAGGACAAATCCAAAACATAGCCCCATACCAGCTACTGTGAAATAAAATTAGCTCTATCCCAGCCAAAACCAGCACAGGTGTTCAGATTATCAAGACTCATCTTTGAGTCTCAGACACACACGAAAAGCCCACACGACAGGAAGAAGTTAAACCCAAAACACCAATAGAAAGGCGTGGGGATATTTCAGATCAGCCTAATGATTCTGTTTAAAACCCCCAAAATTATAATTTTGAAATGTTCAAGACTGGCAATACTGCCCCACCCCCACACAGCGACCCTTTCCCCATGACTGCCCAAGTCGTGCATATCTCAGCAGACAGACCAAGTCACAGAGAACATCAGACTGAGCATCTTGCATGTGGCACTTCACCTTTGAACCCACCGTGAGCCTGAGCAGCCTCCACTGATGCTCACAAAACTATCAGCTTCACATTACCCAGCAATCTGTCAGGAAGTTTTGAGGCATGGCGTAAATGTTGCTTTGCACAGTCAAGAACACCACACACAAAAAAGGTATGGCAGAGCTCTCAGCCCATTAAAACTTGAGCAAGTGTGTGTGCTTTGCTTAAGTGTGTGTCCAAAGGTGTCAATGTACACACCACCTACATTACTCTAAAGTAGGCTGGATGTAGCAAATCCAATGTACTTACCTATAACATCATCTTGGGCAGGGTTTTTTTGAGCTTTTCATCCGTTCATCCCACACACACATGTTCATGAAGCTGTCCTGGGAAGGAGGATGGTGCAACTTGACTGCAGCTCCAGCTTTACTTCTGCCACAGACTTCTTGTATAACGACCTAAAACTATCCACTGTACCTCTTCCTGCATCAGCCCTTCAGCAATTACAACCCCAATCTGGTTAATCAGAGCATTGGTGCTGAATCCAACATATCACACACTGGGCACAAAAGCCTGCACGAAGTAAGGATGCACATTTCATCCATTGAGTTCTTTCTGCCAAGATCCCACTTAACTGCTGTGTATTGCATCCAGCAGAATCCAGATGTTATTGGAATAGCTATTCTGGCAGTAGTTTTTGAAGCTGTTACACACAGCAATAATGAAGAGGCAAAGTCCACAGCAATGCTGTCTGAAACTCTTTCAGGGTTCAGATTTGGAGCCAGGGAAGCCCACGGGAGCCAGCAGATCCCAAGACACCCTCACTGAGAATCTGCTCACAGTGACACTCAAAACACAACCTGTTTGTGGTTACTCCTCCAGCCATGGCTTCAGGTCTACAAGGATCACACAGGCTTTGCTTTGTTTTTCACCTGTCCTGACTGGAAAAGTGAGCTGGGTCACCTCTTAAGGCATCACAGAGGGTGAAATGCCAGAACACAGGGATTCTACTCTGCTTTCATAAGGAAAAACACTGGTGGTTCAATACCAGCATGAAAAATAACACAACTAAGAAACATCTTTCTGCAAACACCACCTTTCTTCAGTTATTCTTAGTTCATTATTTTTTTTCCTTCTAAAGATCAACAACCCAAGATTTTAGAAGTTATTGGGAAACTAGTTGGTGTGATAAATGGATTGATAGTAGATCCCCCCCCCCCCCACCTTGAACGGGACTTAATACCTGTAATTAATTCTCAAATATCAGAAATTTAGGACAAAAAACTTGCTATTCGTGCAGTCAATAGAACTGCACACACTTCAACCACCTTAACAGTGCCTGGGAAAGAATCACATTTGTTTATCTTCAAAGCAGCTCAGAGGCATGAGGATAGGAAAGAAAGAAACACCTTTCAGTGTAATCTATCTCCTATGGATTACCCTAGAAATGGTTTTTAATTAGAACATTTTAAAATTATTTAACCATATCTTAAACTACATGCTTACATACAGAAATACTTAACACCACATAAATGCACATGTGACAGTCCTATAGATGTATTTTTTTAATAAACAGAACTTTGGCCTCAAAAGCTATTTATTCCTTTAAATATTTTCCCTCAGGATCCCTGTTGTCAGCTACTCCACTTACACATTTTTTTTCTTTTCCTGTTATCCTAGACTGGCAAAGTTGGAAGGCAGGATAACAGTAAAAAAAAAAATAAATTTCAAGATCCATTAGGAGCATTTTATACATTTTTATTTAACAAAAAACAAACAAACAAAAAACAATCAATTAAAAAATATATTTAAAAAAATAGAACAAAATTTTAAAAAAAAGAAAAATACCACCCCAGTGTAGTTGATGCAGGGAATGACTGCTCTGCCTGAGGGATCCAAACTGATTTCTTTTAAAGACAGTCAAACTACATCTGTGTGGCACCAAGCACAGCCCCAGCCAGGATGACCTGGTTTCCTTTCTGGTTTGCTCGATCACTGGGTGACATTCAGACAACGCCTGTCAGACATTCAGGTTCTCTCTCAACCTGCCAAGACATTTTCCTATCCACTCATAATCTGGGGGAAGCCAATTACCTGCTGCATATTTTGTATCCCATAATTGAAAACTATTATTATTATTATTATTAATATATAAAGTGGAAATTAATTTTTTATAATTATTCCCCCTCTATCCCAATATATTACTTCTGGTTTTAAACTCAACAATATTCAGAACTGTTAATTCTTCTAAAGAATAAGACAAGAACAATCCAGATTGGTTTGTTGCAGTTTGGGTTTTTTTGTTTGGGTTGAGGGTTTTTTTTTTTTTGAGGGGTATTTGTTTGGGGGAGGATAGTTTTGGTTGTTTTTTCAGGGTTTTTTAATTTAAATTCTTGGATGTATATATGGAAGTTTTGACCACCTTAGAGACAAACAGGGCAAAGGAAAACAGACAAAGAGAACATCTAGTTAGATCTATTACTAGGGTAACACTCCCTCTAAGTTATTTATAATATACATAAGGGGGAACTGAAATCTCCCACAGCAATACTCATGTAGGCTGCAAAAATGTGTGGAGGGCCTTGTTCATTACCCTCTACGACTGTTGAAATGTTGCTACATTTTATGCAGATATATTTTGGTGATGGGTAAAGCAATTCTATCACACACTGGGTATTAATTGCTCCCAAGAGACAGCCCTCTCCTCGTTTATATACTAAATTACCCATTCTTCCACAACGCTATCAAAATGTTACTTGTTCCAAAAATCTTCCACTTTACAAATCAATCAAGCCAAAAACCTGAGGCAGTCAAGTTAGTGGCTCTGTGCCTGTTATCACAATCCACAGCTAAAAATTTGCTTTACAGAATCACAGGATAATTTAGGCTGAAAGGGATGTCAAGAAGATACACGGTCCACTCCTCTGCTCTAAGTGGTGCTAATTTCAATATTAATGAGGTTACTCGTGGTCTTGTCCAGTTTAGTTTTGAGTCTCTCTAAGGACAGAAATCTTAGACATCGTCTCTCCATATGTTCCAGTGAAAAATCTTCCATCTTTTTAGGTGTTTTATTCTGAGAAAGTAATTTCTGAAATTTTCTAGGATCTTTCAGGATTTAGTAAAACCCTACAGAGTTAAGAACAAAAGATAAATTTACAACACTATTCCACTAGTTTAACTAAAACCATTGAGTTTTCTTTTTTAAATATATATCTATATGTATACCTATACACATATTCACAGAGCAGTAATATTAAATTTGTGAACAGAATATACATATCAATACCTATTAGAGCTATTATGCCACCCTGTTTTCAAATCATTAAAATTTATCACATTAAGGAATTTTTAAGTAATATAATGATACCCTGTAAAAAGCATCATTGTTTGATCCAAGAATCAAGTGAAAGGGAATACTAAACACCTGAAATTTACTCTTCATTTCACTTTCTCAAATTTATTTTGTTTTGTTGCAGTGGAGAAGTTATTAAGTCTGAATCACAAATATTTAGAATTTTATATATTAAAAATTCAATCATAAAGCTCCACCAAGTGGAAATCCTTAAAACTACACTAAGCAAATTCATGAACAAAAATTCATGTTATAATTATAACCAATACTCACAAATCTAATTATATACAATGAATAACAAAGCTGGCTATCCAGACCTATAACACTAATCACATTATTGATCGGGGGGAGGGAATAATTTTAACATCATTAAGATACTTAGTTTTCCCTCTGGTTAGATCTGCTCCTTTGAAAACATTCATTTTGCTATAATAAAATGATCTCTTGACACAGATTTGCTGCTTTTAAAAAGTCTCCTTTCTGACTTGCTGAAGTTGCTTCGGGCAACCTTCAGTTCCCCTTCTTAATATGCAGCTTTGGCTATTTACAAAAATTAACAGGCACTGCCATTTTAGGTAGCATAAGGTTCTCAAGCAAATGTAGTTTGTTAAATGTTTGCTCTTTCTCACTATTGAAATATTCATCATCTGTGTAATTTTAACAACCTGATAAAAACTGTTAAAAGCATAGTTGTGCTGCCCAGCAGGTAGTGCCATTTTTAATGAAACCATAACTGACATAAATAAATAATCAGCTCATGAAGTATTCACGATGTACCTCAACTTCCATAAGAAAATTTTTTTGGGGATGGGAACTGCAAAACATGCCACAACTATTCTCATCCAGTAGAAGAGCTAACAGAGAGAGATTCTAAGCAAAATTTGTTCTCAGAACATTCAAACTTGGCTGTAAAGCACAGAATAAGCCATTTTTGCATGCAGAATTCGGATTGTTAAGACCCAACACCATCACCCTGGCTTGTATCTGTATTAACATTTAGTTCAGATCACGTGAGGGCTTTTGACCTGAATTGCAGCCACCAGCCTCACACACCCTGCTGGCATTTGCCATGTAGAGCAGCCTTGCAACACATCAATGGGAATTCCCAGAGATGAAAACAAACCTGAAGCTGTGCTCCAAATGCTAGTAGAGATCTAGACTGCAGGACAAGAAAGGGCTAATTCAAAATACCTAAGCCCATGTATTGCATAGACATCAGGTCCTCAGCACCAGCTGCTGTGACCTATGGACATGTTTTACAGATACGTTCATACCACTTCACCACATTTGCTAACACAGACATAGCCTTGGTTGTCTCAGTCCTGCAGCTCCTGTTTGGTCTTGCATTTCCTTGTTTTCACTTTGTTTTCCAACCCTTAGGTTCCCACAGTCGTACACTGAGAGTGCCTCAACCTTCATTTGAAATAGCTTTCCAAAACGTGGGTCAAAATACCTCAGGTTTTGCTACTCTTTAAGTATTAAAATAATTTACATGTAGTACACAGGTGCTGGAAATAAATTAAATACTATTCTCTTACCATGAAGAGGAAATGCTTTCTACACTGCCACTCACTAGGCAACATGTGAACTTTAAAAAGGAGATAAGTAGATGACCCTATTAACTACAGTTTAGTCAGATTAACATCAATGTAAAGCTAAATCATGGCAAGATCATGTATGCAAAGAAGACTAAAGTATAGCAGGATAATTAACAGTAACAAACAGTTATGTGGAAAGTAAAGCTCGACAAACTTGCTAAAATATATATTACAAAGCCAACTGATAAGGAAACTGAGTTGCTGCTAACCATGGTCTGTAATAGATACGACATTTTCTTTAAAGCATGGCATTTCTCTAGGGACATTTGTCACTATACAAAAATTAATGAAGTTCACCACAAAGACTCAAAACCAGTGAAGAGTGATCCCCCACAAAAAAGTATATTAGTGTGGAATTATTTATGTCTCAAAGTCTCAGAGATTTTGGGCCAGTGCTACTATTTTTATCAGTGACTAGATGGATACAATTTCACTGGCAGCAAACTCTCTCTAAAAGAAGTCATTGAATTGGGCTATATCAGTCACACAAGTCAGCTAATTCACTTGAATTCTCATATTATCAAGCATAAGTTAATGCCTAAGAACAACAGACGCAGATCAATCTCAAGATTGGCAACCTCACCCACAGCCTAAAACCCAAGAATGATTACATGTTTTGGAGTAATGATTACTAAAATCCAGAAAATGAATTCCTAGAGCAAAACCTTGATATATATAAATAGCAAAGGCCCTGAGGAGATGCAGTGATGAAAGTGAATCAATGCAAAGCACTGAAACTCCACCTTGTATAGCGGTGATTTAACAGCTATTTCTACATTTCAAAAAGTCAGGAAGAAGCTCCCAACAACTTATCCACTGTGGGAAAGATGACTTCTGCCCATAAGACAGAAAAGGCTCTAATCAATGTGCTTTTTCAACTGACAGGGAGGAAGAGAATTCATCAGAGACCAGCAGATATTTGCACGTGGAAAAGGCTTCTAAATAAGCAATAGGTCTCTAATCCAGAAACAAAAGAACTAATCAGAAGCAATCTCTGAAAGCCAAAGCTAGGGAAACTCTGACTGAAGAAAAATAACAGCAGCAGTGATTAATTATTGGAACAGTATACCCAAGATTCTTCATCACCAGAAATATTTCTTTCAGAAACAGACTTTTTTTTTTTCCAAATAGAGCTGCTATAGCTCAACGAGGAATTACCAAGTCCACGATGATTTATTAATCAAAAATGCCTGTTTCAAGTGACACAGGTCAAGCCATTTGAACAGAAGGGTCCCACTGGTATTTAGAAATCCAAGCACTAATGGGCAGGACTCTAGTCAAGGACTTAATTTCTCACTCTTTAAACATACCTTTATCCTGTAAGCATTAGCAATACAACACCTCTGATACATTTCACTAGGCTGATATTTGAAACTCCAGTTAAAATATGGTTTATTTATGCTCATTGATGCACTCAAAATAATTTGCAAAGAGCAAAAGCATCAGGCTGAGTGATCAGAATAATGGCCATACATCTGTAGTGTTTGAACAGGTTTCTGCTATTCTTTTAACTCATTTGAATCAACCTGAGTAATTTCTGCTTGCCTGCAAGGAATATTTTTTTCAAGTATTATACCCTGCTCTGGGGGAACATCCTCTCTTCTTTTTTGTTCCATGGGAATATAGTCTTATGATCACAAACTAGCACTACAATCAAACCATAGCCTTGAAAGAAGCTGCAGTTGTTACATTCAAAAGAAAAATTCTTTGTGGAGTGCAACATTTTCAAACAAGCCTTTGTGACTGCTCTGACATTTGTTTTCAGCCTAACGAAAGTAATTTCTGACCATTAAAAGTTCATGCAGTTGACTTATGGCAGTAAATGAAAAACCAGCTACTACAGGGAGCCTTACAGGTCAGGCACATTTCAACAATACTCCTCAAGACTCTTTTCACCCAACTGAAACACTAGAAAAGACCAAGCTGTTTACTCACAGTAAGGGTTGTTTGGACGCAGCATCACTTCTGTGGAATCCTTGAACTGCATTAATGTGCATAAGCTTTGTGAAATAAATAAATTATTAGTATTATTTCCTGCCCTTAAAGCACCTAATTGCAGAATTCCACATTTATCCTTTCCTCAGCTGTGCTTTTGTTTTGAATTGTTTATCCTAGCAGCCATCAAGGTGGCCTGTACTTGCTGGCCACGCGGTATCAGACTGCTATTGTTGTCTCTAACTGCATTAAATGAAACAAAACACAAGTTCAATACTCTTTTTTGCATATAATAAGTCAGAATAACTACAAGAGAAAGTTATTCAATTGTCTCATCATATGCACCGTATCTTATTTCCTTTACCCTCTCCAACTCTCACCCACATTACGTTTATCCAGCTATTTTAGGAGCATCAGAAGCATTTCAGGTAGGTGAGGTTGAGCTCCAGTTTGACAGCAGCTGGTTTGTTGTTTCATGTAAATTCACAGGTGATTTTTTCCAATCAGACAGAATGAAGGGCAATGCCCAGTTTATTATTACTGTGCCCAAACACTGCAAAAAGGCATTGTCAATAGTGCTGCCAACCCCCCGTGGTTTTTTCATTGGCAGTCAGCAAATGGCTAAGTATGACCAAACCTCAAGCACTGAGACATGCTGAGCACTTGCTAGACATTTTGGAATTAAAATAATGCAATTAAACTGCAAAATAACACTGCAAAATTTTAATAAAAGGAAGAATTGGAGATAAAAAGAGAATAAAAATTAGTCTATAGCGAGAAAGGCAGTGCCTCGCAGACAACTCACCTTTTTCTGTCAACTTCTACAGAACAGAACTTCACCAGAAAAAAATATATTTTTCCTACAGTACCACATGGAATCTGGATGTTTTAGAACAAAACTCTTCAAAAACTGAAGGAATGTAGGACATCTAAAAATCATGCTTAAAATCCAATCCTAGTTTCCTATCTGCAGAGTTATTGTAAACAAAGCCACTGAATCCAAACAGAAGTGACTTTAAGAGGGCTTCAGTCACACCTACTGGACTGTGTTTAAACTCAGTAGTTGTGACTAGAGGGTTCCTGGTTCTGTGCTGCTTTGCTCCCAGGCAGCTAATCCAGTCTCCTCTGACCTGTCCCCTCGCCCCATTATTCCGTGGTGTCTGTGCAGAACGACACCCCCTGCCCTGGAAATCATGTCTGTGTGTTTACAAGAGGGCAAAAACTCTTCAGTTCTCTTCCCCAGGCCTTGAGGAGACAGGGATAGGCAACAGCTTCTTAATGCATTTCATTACATTCTTCATTAGACAAGGAACTAATTCCACGGTTCCGAAATCAAATAATGTATTTCTATATATCTTTCATTTCCTCTCCCACTATCTCCCATACAGGCTCTCTCCTTTATTATTATAAATCTGTCACTAAACAAAGAAAACCCCATAAAATGTGAAGACAGGATTCCTGAAGTCACCCCACACAAAAAAGGCAAATATCTCAAGAAAAACTAAGCAGAAGTTTGCTTTTGTCAGGTTTATGCAACATGGTAAATAAATTCCTTTATGCTAGCTACCAGCAAAGGTTGTGATTTTAGTTTAAGGACACAGATCTCAGAAGACAAAAAAGCAACAACAACAAATTGAAATATTCTTCAGGTGAATAAGCTAGTGAATAACTTTACTCCAAGCATGAAACTGTCCCTTTGAGCTCAGATTTCTGAGAGCTTTGTTTATTCCACTTTGGATGTTAGGTCCTACCCAAGTTATTCCTGATTTAATCTGATGAAAACATAAACTGAGCCCAAGGAATTCTCTCTGTATTCCATTCAGTGCATTTTATAGATATTGCAGTTCAAAACATTCCATATTAAAAAAAAAAAAACCAAAACAAAACAAAAAAAACAACCAAACTTGCTGTTTGCACATGCACCAAGGGGTTTAAGGAGCTGTGTAGTCTATACATACAAGGTGTGAATGCCATATTGCATACAGCTGTCCACCATGCAAGTAACCTACAAATAATGCTACTTGGCTAAATATAAAACAAATTTTTCTGGTTTTCTTTATCTTGATCCTTGCAAAGTCAAAGCCAGCTCATGCAACACAGATTTTCTCCCTCAGAAAAAAAAAAAATCCATCACTGGGACACTCTTGGTTCAAATGAGAGCAGGCTAATGGGAAGTGTACTTCAGGAGTAATCTTGGCTTTTAGATGTCCCCCCTGCAAGAACACAATGAACCTGCTGTCTTTCTAGGCAAGCTGTGATACAATCTTGTGTGCTTTACACAGACATGTTTAAGTTTAGCACAACATCAAAAGCATTTGGTTTCCCAGCAACTTTTTGAGGTGTATTATCTGACTAAAGTGGCTCATCTGATTTTCCAGCCATACTATATCAAAGACAAAGTTGTATTCTAAGCCTTTCCACCCATCATGATTTAAACCCAGCCAGCAAACAAGCACCACTCAGCTGCTTACTCCCTTCCCCACCAGCAGGATCAGGAAGAGAATGGGAAGGGTAAAAGCAAGAAAATTTGTGAGCAAAAGAAGCCACACACACAGATGAAGTAGACCAAGGAATTAATTCACTGCTTCCCACAGGCAGGCAGAAGTTCAGCCATCTCTGGGAGAGCAGAGCCCCATCACATGTACTTGGGAAGACAAATGCCACCCCCCTACAAACATTCTTCACTTTCTCCTTCTTCCCCCCACTTTACACACTGAGCATGATGTGACACAGTCTGGAATATCCCTTTGGTCAGTTTGGGTCACCTGTCCCAGCTGTGTCTCCTCCCAGTCTCCCAAGCACCCCCAGCTTCCTCACCAGCCTGGCAGCACGAACAGCAGAAGAGTCCTTGGCTCTGTGCAAGCCCTGCTCAGCAACAGCAAAAACATCTCTACATTTTCAACCCTGTGCTCAGCACAAATACAAAATACAGCCCCATACCAGCCACTGTGAAGAAAATTGACTCTACCCCAGCTGAAACTGGGACACCATCCCTCCCCAAAAAGGCCCATTTTTGAAACCCTGATGCAAGCACATGAGCGCTGCTTACAGAACATCCAACATCCATGGCAAGTTAGGGAAATCATTATAAGTTCAAGGAATTCCAATCACAAAAATACTGGGGTTTGTATTGTTTTTTAAAGTAAAATGTCTGCCATTTCACATTCAAAACTCAACACTTCTTTAAAAAACAAAAAAAACAAAAAACAAAAAACCAAAAAAACAACAAAACCAAACAACAAATAAAGTTGATCATGCTCTTTCTGGAGAAACAGGAACAGTACAAACACAACAAAGGATTGAATGTATCTTCTTTAGTAACAACTGCTTTTGTCTGAGGACTTTCAATATCCAATCCAAATTCTCGGTGTCTGACTTTCTTTGATTTACATGTAAATTGGATCAGGCTCTCAACTGCTTCTTTTATAATACTAATATGACCAAAATGGTTAGCTGGAATGGCAACCTAAAATTACACTTACCTCTTGTACCAGGTTATGCCAGTACAGAGTTTCATTTCACTTTTCATTTTTGTCCTAAATGTCACTCAGCAACATTCAGATTCCAAACTGACCTTTATCTTTACACTAATAGCTTTTCTTATCGGCGGCAAAATCACTACATCTTCCACACAGCTGATCTGTCACTGTGTTTGGAATAATCCTTTACCCTAACATTTGGTGCTGACTATTAATAAATTAAGACCTAACAGCAAAATAATTACCCTTTCACCTAGGAAAACACTGGTGGCCACCACAGAACACTCCCTCAGTGACACAGTGTTTTGCCCTCTGTAATTGATGCAAACTCGTAAGGGGATACTGTTATGTTCTCTGCACTAGCTGTCACTTCCACACACACACTATTTGTCTCCACGCTGTGGCAGATGCAATAGCCTACTGCAAGGATTTTTTTTGGTTTGCTTATTAGAAACAACTCTACTTTTGATGTCAAACTATTTATCGCGACAAGAAAGATAAACCTTTGGGGTTTTTTTCCCCAAAAGATTCCAGATGCTGGTGCTGTACAACATTATCTTACGTTTCCTTTCCGGATAAATTTGAAGCTTCCAACCAAAGCCAAAAAAATATTTGTTTCCAGCTTGTGTATATGACGTGTATGACTGAAAATTGGCAAATCTTCCTTGCCTGTTAGTAGCGAACGCGTGGTAAGTTACGGAGCGGAGAAAAATTCAGCATTTCGCCCTGCGTAAGCATATAATTCATAGAATGCTGCAGATGAAGGAGCAGAGATCTCTTTCCTCCACTACCAATAAATTAACCTCCAACTTTGTTTTATACATCTGCCAGCACAGTGGTGAACTGAGGTGTTGCAGGCGCCATTGTGATGGACTAAGGAAATGCTAAGGTCTGTTGCTTTACCTCATCAATCTGGAACCCGAATGGAGCTTTCCCTGAAGGTTGCCTCCAAACACATTCCTGAGGAGCACTGACTGGTGACCAGAGCGTCTGGCTGGAAATAAAAAAAAAACAACAAAAACACCAGTTGTTCAGCACAGTAACAGTGTTAACAACTCTTCACCAAGACATGTTACCTCTTTCAGGAAATTTTTTCACCAATACCAAGTGAGGGGCTGACCTCTCCCTGCAGCAGATAAAATAATCTGAAAGCAAAGCTTTGGATTCCTTTTGTTGTTTTTGTTTCTGGTTTTTTTTTTTGGGGGGGGGGGCTTTTTTTGTTTGGTTGGTTTTTTTAATTAACAATGTAGTATTTTCACGTGGTAAATTTTCACATTTTTTTCCCCCTCTCATGGTTCAGATTCTTACCAAAGTTAAGAATCAGACCATACACAGGGTAATGTAACCTCTGATGCTGCTTGCCCACTTTCTTAGCATATGCAGTGGAAAGTGCCATGAAAGGATATTCCTTCCACAGCATTTAGGGCACCATATGGAGCTAGCTAGCAGACATGGATTTTATTCTCTGCCTGTTTGGAGACCCTAGGGAGTACCTTCCTGCTTCACTTTCTTTTTCCACAGCCTAGAAATGACAACATTTGCTTTGTTCTGCAAAACTATAAGATTTCTAGTAAGAAAAGAAAAAAAAAAGATGTTAAAGAGGACAGTAGAAATGTCACTATAAGGAATTCTTTTACTGACAAAGAGATTTAGTTGAGTTCTATCTACAACAGAGGCTAATGACAACAAACATTATTTACAAAGTATAAATTAAACTACATAAACTGTCACTGAATTATCTAATTGGCATTTTTTTCTCTCCCAAATGCACTCCAGATTAAGCATGTATTCACAACGTCTCTTAAGTCTTTAAACTTTTTAACTCTCCTAAACATTGAAATAATGTATTTACATCAGGATTAATCATCACTATAATTTAATTAGCATTTGACAAGAATTGATTTGGCAGAACTTTTTCCCTTAAAAATAGGAAATGGCCATAAACCAGGGGAATGGCCATAAACTAAATACACTGTTTTTTCTCTCCATCTGCTTCTGGTAAGAAGCATTCTTCAACTGCTAATTCAGTCAAGATCTCAGCTTCATTTATCCAGTTAATTAGAGTCAGATGCTGACAACATCAAGATTATAAATCAAATCTGGGTATGCAGACAAAAAGAAAGCTGCTGCTAACACCAATGTACATGTTTTGATTTCTTACAGACTTACACATGGAAAGAGGATAAACCAGTAGCACACTGGAAGCAGAATTACAGCTAGATCCCATAAAAGATGTGTTTAAAAGTTCGGTGCTAAAGCACTAACCTTGCAAACACTTGGACTCAACACCCAGATGTAGACCTCACACCACTGCCAAGCTTCAGAAGAAACTCAAGTCTGGTCTCCTACTTTTAAGGCACTGGCTCCAGCTGCTGTGCTTGGTATAAGGAGTTGTTTTCCATCTCCTTTCAGAAAACAGTGGTGTTGACCCCTGCATGTTGTGGAGAGCCTGACCACCCAACCATTCACCAGGAGCTGGCAAAGCACACCAGTCAGATCCTCCCCTGGGATCCAGTCAGCCCTAAGGGCCCCAGACTAATGAAGAGAGGGCAGAAATGTGCAATTCTAGTATTTGCAGGATTTTAAAAAAAATCAAATGGTGCATGCAATCTAGATATAACTGGAATAAAGCAGCACATGTGCTGGGGTTCACAAGATCACAGTTCCATTCTTGAGAACCCACATTTTCATAGGGCAACAAAGACAGGAACATGATTCCATCTAATCTTCTTTTTGTGCTTTTTTCTGTTTGCTCTTAAGGGATCACATCTGTGTCACTGACAAGAAAAGCCAACAATAATTAATGCTGACTCAGAAATTACAGAAGGAGAATATGCTACTAGTGAAGCTCCTTCAATGTGCAATGTTTATGCTTAGATGGACCAAGAACTCTGAACAGATTGAGAATATTCCACAACACCAAGAAAGCCTTAAAACTAAAAGAAACAATGTTGTAGTATATAATATTCTCCCTACAAAACAAAAAGCAAACAAACCAACCCTTAATTCTAAAGCACAGAACAAGTTATTTCAGAGCATGAAGATTAAAAGGACCCTTGGGGTTCCTTTTGAAACCATATAACAATGTTGAGTATGAGTTCTACAATGATCTATATGCACAAAGCATACACATTGTTAAAGGATATATGGACTCCTGGGTCACTGAGTTCAGCCTCAAACTACCAAAGTGTTTTCCCATATCTTTGGTAATATTCCATAAGTAAGACTGTATTTCTTTTCACTCTGCTCTAGAAGTAGTCAGTTGTACTCAAATTAACTGACTAACTACAACCTACAGGCAAACAAATGTTAATTTTAATTTTTTTTTTTTTTTTTTTTGCAGGGAGGGAAGAACACATTTCAATCCTTCCTAAACTTGAAAAAAACTTCTCTGCCCATGAAAACCCGGGCTATACAGCAACATTCTTCAACTCACATTCTCAGTGTATCCTTTCTCAAGGTCTCTCAACGTTGCTACATTTCAAGTCACAGAGTATGGCCTCGACAATATTATCTGCCCACAGTGCCAGTGATTTTCTTTTTACAGACTAACAGCCCTCCATCAGAAGCACAGCAGCTGAACACCAATTCTGGGGCTCAGAATCAACATCTTTGTCTTTTGAGCATCAAGTGCAGAAGTTTTAGACACTCACCCAACCACAGAGCAATTCCAAAGTTACAGGATCAGCAAGATCACAGCAAAGGTTATAAGATTGCTTTTACTACCTGGTAACTCAAAGAGAAAATGTTGGATACCTTAAGAAAAATAATGAGCTTATCCAAAGCTAACATGCCTTGAAACAGCTGAAGAAGTAAAAAGCAGACTCATACAGGAAATTGCATTTTCTTTCTAAGTGCCCCAATTCCACAGTGATACCACATGGCACTCCTATCCCATCTTTCTTTCGCTTCCTGTTGATAGCAACTCACTGTCTTTACTTAAAGAAACTTTAACAATCTCAGGCAGAAACATCTTGGCAATAACAGTGAAAGACTCACCATTCATTCTGGCAGGTACCACAGACATCTGTTGTTCAGGTGCAGGACTTGAACAGCTCGAGCAAGAGAATAAAAACAGCAGCCAAGGGGAGGAACATGAGAGCAGGCCAGGCAGGAATGGTCACCCTGGGATGTGACCACACTGGATCTGGCACAGTACAACAAAGACCAAGCTGTCCCAAGGAAAAAACTGTGAGGTAGGGGGATGATCTGAACTCCCAGGTGAGATACAGCTTATGGACGGGTCACAAAACTAATCGCAACTCTGAACTGAGGCCTGTCATCCTCTCAGGCTTCAAGGCAATATGCCACAAAACAATAATAAAAAACTGGTGATAAAAACAGACAGCCCAGACTGGTCCTTAGCACATTGTTTAATTGCACTCCACTGGTTATGCCCAGAGCTTAACCAGTGTTAAATTCTCTAATGAGATCTTACATGTAAACTCGTGTTTCCAAAACCTTGATGTTTTCAGGCTTTGGTAGGAAACAAACACCTCAAACTAACTTGTCCTTTCAGTTACAAAGGCAAAGGTCATAAATTATTTATCCTCAGCATACCCTTAGCATTGAGCCACAGTGGATGTTTCCACCAGCGACCTCGGGTTAATTGGAGTTTCTGTTGATTTTGTTAGAGCGTGTGTGATCTACAAGTGTCATCTGCAGGGATTTGGTCTGCACAGTATTCTACTGAACACAGTGAATTTCTCAGGTACAACAAAACTCCGCCACAATTAAAGTAAATAAACGTGAAGCAAACAACTTTGTTTTGACCTGACTACACGTGTTACACAACCCAAGATAAGGGAAAAGGGGCAACCCCATCAAAAACTCCTATCCTCTTGCTGCAGCTATTTCATTTGTCTTGGGTGTCATTAGTAAAGCGAATAATGAGTTTTATGCCATCTGGGTTTCTATTCTTATACTTGAATAAGGATTTTTACCCACTGATACATCAGTTATTCTCCAAATGGGAAAGTGTTTTCATATAAATTTTGAACCTCTCAAATACATATAAATATTTTACTTTTTAAAAAAGCATGCAAAGTTCTAGATGTTTGCTTCAAAAACCTCACTCTTCCTGAACTAAAATCTTATTCTCCACAGTATTTGACAATTCACTCAGACTTCAAGATTTATCTGTTCTTTATAAAACCTACATCTCTGTTTTTAGCAGAATACCAACATAAAATATGAAACAATACCCATTCCAAGCCAGCAAATAATCTCATTTCATACCACATTCTCTATCTCAGTCCAGGTCCCTACAAGGCAAGCATACAATGTGATTTCCTGCAAAAGAAAACCTCTGAAATTAGTCAGGCTGACAAGAAACTCAGATTAGACTTGGCGAAAGGTTCACAAAGACATAGCCAAATTGGCTGTTTCTGATTTTTAATGATACTTAAAATCATGTTTGAGCCACTCCACTTGAAGTTAACCTCTCTTTCTGTTCCCTCCCACAGTACCAAAAACCAGGAGGCAACAACTGATCTGCAATAAACAATTCCTTACTGAGGTGTTATAAGTATTACATATAAAAAGACACTTACACAGATATTTTGCAATGTCCACAAAAAAACTCCCTGCTGTAATGATGATTCTTCCAAAAATCACAAGTTAAAAACTTCATGCTCACAAAACACAACAATACTGTTCAAAAAACGATGTTACAAATGATTCACTAAAGGTTGAAATGCAAATGCAAGTGACAAAATGATTCATGTAAACCAAAATATATTCTCCATGAGAAAGAAGAGGTCAAAGTAAGACATGGCTTACACATGTTGTAGTTCTCTATAGGAAATAAATCTAAAAACTGTGGAAGTAGGGGAGCAGTAGACATCAGTATAAGGTTAGTATTTGAAAATGCATTGGAAAAATCCATATAAGTGCATTTCACTGCAACTGTAGATAAACTAAACCAGAATTTCGACAAATATGATAACAATCTGGTTACAGTTTACAAACACCTACAGACCCACTGGAAACAAGCTGACTCCCAGTTCACTGCATTTTGGTTTTATGTCTAAATTTTTAGCTTACAATACAATAAGGAACTAATCAATGGAATGGTTTCATTCATCAAATAATTTCATAGCCAAGCACAGAGCATACCAAATCACCTTCTAAGAGACTGACAGAACAAGATTGGGAAGGTTTAGCTTGCCAAAGTTTTATTACTGCATGTTACTTTTTTGGGGTGCAGGGAATTCACCCAAATATGAATTTGCTTTTTACTTCTTATTGCCCTCTAGTCTTTTCTGCTCTTACAATTTGCCTTCTTTTCATTTTAAATGAAATTAAAGTGATCTAACTTGTACTGCCCACGACTGGAGAGGGGGGAAATCATTAAATTCTGGAATCCTCAAATGCAGCGTTTCCACAGTTTGAGACTTGCGCTGGGATCTGAGGCAGAGGATGTGTGAAACATCAACTCCAACCAACACAATTTCTGGAGGCTTGCTTTATTTTCTTACGCTTTGGTTGCTTTTCCAAGTGAACACAAGAGGGCACAGCTCATGTGCAATCTCAGGCTGTATTTGTATCCAGTCCATGCCAAATTAAAATCAGCTCCTCCTACATGCAAGGCGGCCCCCTGTGGAAAGCTCACATGCTAAAATAAGGCAAAGCAGCAGCCAGGGGATCTTACACACAGGTAATTTCAACTACTATACGAAAACTCAAATGCTGTGAGTGAAATAACATAAGATTACCACATGATAAATGTAAATCAGGATGTCAAAAAGCAACGTGTGGCGTGCACAGGTTAAAATATCTATTTCGGGAAATCCGACACTGATTCAACTAACATCTGAAGATTCTGAATATAAAGCATCATGGAAAAGCAAATACAGAATGACTCAGGAAGAGGGTCAGTCTGATAAGAATGGGGAAACAAAACAAGGTTATAGGATTCTTCCTTGCACTAATCTTGCAGGCCAAGCTTATCAGTCTATTTTTGACACAATTAAAAAAGTCAGAGGTTGGAAGACTTACTAGTTTTGTATTTCACAATATTTAATCAGATGTTCCACTTAAATATAACTTTCTGTGCTCTGAGATAATCCAAAGCAACTAAAAAAATTTAGTTATAAAAACCATCTAATAGTTAATAACAGAATTAGCCTTTGCTTAGTTAGAATCATAGAATCATTTAGGTCAAAAAGGACCTCCAAGATCACTGAGTCCAACCATTAACCCAGCACTGCCAACCACTAAACCTTGTCCCTAAGTGCCACATCCAAACATGCAACCAACACTTTTGCTTTTTGCACATGTTGACAATTCATGTAAGCAAGGAACTGCTCTGTCTTCTTGGTTTACAAGCACCTGTCCTCATGGGGAAGGTGAAGCCTGAGGAAATTCACTGTGAGGTCTGGATGAGAAAGATGCAGTCTGAAAAGCGGCTCACGAGAAACATGCAGATGGAAATAGGGGCTGACATCAACTGCACAGTGGAAATCTGCTCTAAAAATGACTGTAATATACAGGCATGATCATGGCATAGATTAAATGCATGTGCTGTAGCTTCTAGGATACATCACAAATCTGAAAACAGCTTTGGCTATGGGATTTAAAACCTTTTTAACACTGTTGATCTTAGCATACTCTTTTTCCTGAATAAATACTTTGCTTTTGCTATTACAATTTTAAAAAGCAGGAGATGGACTGGAAAGCCACTCCTGTCATGATGTTACTGCCAATGAGACATCAGACACCACGGTTCAATTTACAACAGGACTTTAATGTGGCAATGGTCAGCATCAAAATGCTTCACTGCAGGTACTCAGACATGTCTCAAACTCCACCTTCCTCCTAGGTGAGACTCTTCCTCACTTCCCAAAACCCCATCCTACACTTCAGATGCCAAAGTTGTCTTGTTGGATGCAGGTGAAAATGAGCCCAGTGAAAAATAACACACTTTATCTAACAGTAATCAAGGTGTCCAAAACACATGAAACCTGAGAGTACAACCTCCTCGGTGAAAAAAGTTCCAAACACCCTCCACCTTCCATAAAAAATGCCCTAACCACTGAGCTGCAGACAGCAGCACAATGAAGCAATCTTCCAGCTCTGAACTCACACAGGTTCTGACCACCAGAAGCAAAAACTAACGTTTTCTTCTTCTTTTTTTTGGTATTATTTATATTTGCAAGTGCATCCTGCATGTTTGTCCTCAATATAAAAACATAACTGGAAAATAAAGTGGTTCTCCAGCTCAGGTAAAAATGATGAGCAGCAGCTCTCTTATACCCAGAGCTAAGTGCAAAAAGTGAGCAAGTTCAGGAAAAAAGAACAGAACATAGAGAGGAAGGAATCAACCCATCAGGATGAAAGAACAAACTGCTCCTTCCTATTGAGTTGCCAGCTTTAATGTGTAAGCATTCATTTTAAGCAAAATGAAACCAATTTCAAAAAATTTCAATACAACTTTGCTTTTGCCTACTTCAGTAGCATGATATAAATTCCTCATAGAAGCAGAATTAAATTTTAATTCTTTGCAGAAGTAACCATTTCAAAAGCAGTAACAGGCTTTAAAAAAAAAAAAGCAAAGATCACTTCAGCTGACATTAGTTTCTGGCTCCATTCTCTGAAATGCTATATGTTATCACACACGTGTTTGTTTTTATCTGTCACTGTGGTTTATTGTTAGGGAAGTGTAGTATCAGCTGTCTCTTCCCTGCCATCAAAGCTACTTCGTTAAAGTTAATAGTGTTTGACTTCCAGAGGATCTTTTACTAAGGTAACACAAAAAAAACCCTCTGCTGGTCATTATTTTTATAGCAGTAAGGACAACAAACAGATGCAGTACCCCCTTTACCTCTTAGAAAAGAAATCCACTGCGTTAATTTGTTGAAAGAATTCGAGAATTTCATTTGTCACGTACGAAATCGCTTCAGCTGTGAGCAACCAAAATGTTCACCACGTGCCATCAGATGTTAGAACACGCTGCATCAATGAGTATCTGCCTTGGTTTGGGGAAAAGTGCTGTACAAAGTTTCCAAAGCCCCTGTGTTGATGTGCACTGCCTTCTGTCCAACATTACTCCTTAATGACACACTCCTACCTGTGTCACTGACATGAAACACTCAGCAGTGCCCTGCCTCCAGCCCAGATGAACACAATGTGACAGTCTTAACTAAAGAACACTGAGGGAACATCAATTAAAACAATTAATTTCTGCTTGGTTTTAGCTTAGTGTTACATTGAGAAGCGTGTGATAGGCCGCATAACTTCAAAAAGTTTTTCTGCCCTTCCAAAAACATATTCCTTTTTGTGATACTGTCACTGCTTTTTATTCTCTTTGCAGTTATATCCCTCCTCATCTCTATTTTTGGCAAGATACTGTAACTACACCTGACTACAAGAACACTACAAGGATTACACCAAGTTCAAGAGCTACACCTAATTTCAAGAATAACTAGCTCCAAATAACTGGCACTGGGGTCGTGGGGGGTGTGGAACTGGCAATAAATTTCATTACTTTAAATCAAACTCGCCAATTCTGATAATATCTATTATATTAATAAAAATATTAACTTTTACAACTGTGGAAACAATACCAAACATCATCAAAGTTTATGCTAAAAACTATATTTAAAAGCTACTTACATAAATAAAATGCTGCTGCTTTAAATAAAGACCTGTTAATTTTCATAAAACAACTTATAGACTGAGTATATGGGTCTTAATAAAATACATCCTATCAACAGTATACTATCAACAGTAAAAATGCAAGGACATGACACAATAATCAGGAGATTGTTCCTGTATAAAAATTATAAAACCCAGTAATCTTCAAAAAGATCAACGCAGTTTCAGATATATTAGAATGGTCTGGCATATTCACAAACATTTGTTAATTCTAGCAAATATTTATCAGCTCAAATACAAGAGGACCCAAGTTCAAATCAATTTTGC
Organism: Manacus candei; assembly: GCF_025592945.1. NCBI lineage: Eukaryota > Metazoa > Chordata > Aves > Passeriformes > Pipridae > Manacus > Manacus candei. Next base: position 8,153,320 of record NW_026138057.1, read on the forward strand.
TGCATGTAAAACATGCCCTGAAAATCTTGTGTACCTCGATAACCTGCAGTAAAAGAAAAATGAAAAGTAGTATTCTTTGCAGTATTAAGAAATGTCCAATCTCCTAAAAGACATTACAATAAAAATATTGTAAAAAGAGAAAGGATTCACCTAATGCTTGCAACAGTAGAATTAGTGTTTTATAATAGTTTTTTCCATGCACACATCCCTTTAAATATAGGGAGGAATTTCTTGTCAGCCATTTTCACCTGAATAATCTCAGTACCATCCTTTCAACGTGTACAGGTGCATCAAGACTATTCATGGTACTTGGGAATGTACATAAAGACATTTCACTGCTAAATTGGCATTACTGGGAAGAAGTCACTAAGGCAGGGATGCACACCTTCACAGCATTTTAACCTGCCTTTCAAAAATAGGGTATTTTTAAATATGCTTTTCATCTTAATAAGTATGTATAAATATGTTTGTGTATAAAACTGTCCTGTCTGAAAACCATGTTATTTGAAGAGCACAGAACCAAAACATTTCGTGACACAGAATCTGAGGCGCCTTTTTTTTAGCGATCCCCTCCACGTGAAGTGACCGACAGCAACAAGGTCGAACGAACCCACGAAACTAGGCGTATTGCACGAAACCACTATTAAGACTGAAAATAAATAAATAAATAAATAATAAAAGTACAAAAGAACGTACCTGTAGAGCGCGGCCAGGGAGGGGGAGGTGTTTGCGCTGCGCCCGTGGCAGCCGGCACAAGAGGGAGCAGTCGGGTAACATTAACGAGGCTTGTGACCCTCCTCGGCGAGGTTCGGGAGAGGTTTAGGGAACCTCAGCCTGCTGCAGAGACAGCTGCTTTTCAGAACCACCCCCCCGACAGGCCCTCGAACAAGCACCTACCGAAAAATGAGAGCATCCTTCATCCCGACCACCCTCCCCACACGCCCGACCCGGAGCGCAGCTTCGGCACTTTCACCCCGCTGCCTCCTCAGTGTTTGCAGCTCTTTGCTAAAAAAGCAAAACGAGTAGTGACAGCTGCAGTCTGGTTGCTATTTTCCCCCTCGATTGCACTGTCCGAGTGTTTGTGGGGATGAGAGGACTGCTGTGCAATTGTTTCGTTTCGGTGATACAGCAACGCTGCAAATCAAGCGAATCACAGAACATCAGAGAGTATCACGTAAATCTGCGTGCTCCTGCCTTTTGATTCATTTCAAATGCTCTCAGAAAATGCTAAATGGCAGCTTCCCCTCCATCCCGAGGGACCTGGCGGGCTGCAGTGCACACTGAAATACACCTAGAGGAATTTCTAAGTCACTGGTGTTTGTGAACCTGATGGTTTTACCGACACAAGTGATCCTTCTGCAGCAATCTGGGAGATCTTCAACCCGAGTTCGTTGCCACGGTTTACTGTGATGTTCTTCCAGATTCACACAGCTGCAGCACTTCCTGCGTTTGCTGTCTGGAAACCACCTTCTCTGATACCCGGGACTGTTTGCTCTTTAAGGACTCCAAAAGCTTTTAGCTTCATATTTGCAAAACATAACATAAAACACAACCACCTTCTGTTAGTGACTAGCGATCTTTGGTAGTACAGCTAAACACTATTTCAAAAAGAAAAAGCCAGAAATGTAATTATCGCTGTAAAAGAAGTAAATTTTGCACCAAAGTGCCTGATAAAAACTGATTTAAAGAAAGGAAAAACCAAGCAAGTAAATAGATTAGAAAAATAGATGAGAAGCAGTGAAGCAGGAAGAGTTAATTGCTAATCCAGAGGTTCAATTAATAACTACTTTCTATGTAGCAGACATATCTCATAAGTTAATTTATACTATTATACTTAAGTCTTCATAACAACTTTGAGAAAAAAACCCTGTAAGTTACCAGACATAAAAATCCTCCATCCAGCTATTATTCTTACTAGTACTTACTCCACTTCTCAGATAACTTTATAAAATAAACTCATAAGCACAAAACCCCACCCAAATTCCACAGAAGCCAGAGTAACTCCTTCCACAGGAGCATGTGAGAATTTCACTGACTTCACACTGCTCACTACACCACAGACTACAATCCATCCATTAGCATTTTGAAAGCCACTAAAATACTAAAGCTTCATACTCAGGTAGGATACACTACATCCTTTTTTTTTAAAAAAAGCCACACCTTTTTAATTCTTGCAATCAGTTTTACACAAGCTTTTTCATAGACTGAAAGGATCACCACCCCAGCCAAACCTTAAAAGTACTACTCTGCAACACCTGCAAGCAATTTTTATCTCCCAAGAATTGCTGATGGTAAGTTTTGCCAGCTGAGAAGACCGTGATCATCATTAAAAGAAATGCAACAAAATCCCTTAAGTGCAGGAGCATCTGAACTGAAGGTCCAATAAATCAGCCAGTTAGTTTAATTATAAAGAGCATATTTGTAGTGGAACCACTCCAAAAACATTACAGATAGGCCAATTAGTTACAGGCTTCCTTGGGATAAAGTGAACGTAAGCTGTATTCTTACTCCTGTAGGTTACATGAAGATTTTCATCTGGAAGAAAAACTTCAGTCATTTAGATTCACGTTCTCCTTTTTGTTTTTTACTTACTGCATGCTGTTGCTAACCAAAGGAAAGATTTAAGGGTTTTTAACCAAAGTATCTCTTGGAAGTTCCAAGTAAAGCCTTGACAGGCTCCAGCTTGCCAAGAACTGTGCTTTCTACCACTAAGCAAGGAAATCTATCCAGCTTTTTTTTTTTTTTTTCCCAGGAAAAAAAGACATTTCCTTTGGAATTTATTTTCTCTTCTAACGATTCTGTGTGCTCAGTGCCCAAGGCAAACACACACCTTTCCCCAAGGACAGGGAAACCTCCAAGCACCCCAGGGGCTGCAGTGGCAGGGAAGCCCCAGCCCGGGCAGGGTCCCAGAGCCGTGTTCCCACTCAGGATACAGCCCAGGCCAGCCAGTGCTCCAGGGCTGTGGCTGTGCCTCCACCCATGGCACTGCTCCCCACATCACCCACAGGTTGTTCCTCGATATTTTTTTGAGGAAGACCCAACATTTTGCTCAGAAATACCATTGCCTCCCATGGGTATGGACCTGGTGCTGGAGGCAGGAGGGGAAGCACAGAGCCCGCTGCCAGAGAGGGCTGAGAAATGGCTGGGGGTAGGGAAAAGGTCTTGACCCATGAGTGTGTGTTTTAAGGAAAGGGGCAGTCTCTTCAGGCCTTGCATTTGACCTCCTTACCTCAGGAAAATGCTATCATCTGAAGGACTGCCCTTTTATTTTAGAGGATAATTTGTTCTAAATACATGCACCATCAGGAAAATAGAGAAATAAAATGAGCATGTTCCAAACCATCCGTGATACACTCTCATTACACAGCACCCCGTGTGTTCCACTGCAGCCCTGACCACTCGATGAATCCAGTCCCCACAACAGTGCTGACATCCCTGATGTGCCCATGAAGGAAAAATACATTTGTTTTATCTAGGTTAGATGGTACAAAGGAGGATTGTCTCCATGCTGTCACCTGATCCAAGACTAGTTTTAACCAATAGAATGAAGCAGATCTGTGGTACACGGTTATCTGGAGTTTTCTTCCAGTGAAGGATTTGCACCATCTAATGAGAAAGCAGTGAGTGCATCAGAGCAAGCCTGGCTTTCATGGAAGTATTAGCCCTGGGCAGGTTGTTAAAAGGGCCTCTGGAGCATAGTCATAAAAAGAGGGATGAATTTCAAAGGTAACTGAGCACAACACAGAGCCGAGCAGGAACAACTTCACGTAACTGCCAAGCAGAATATGGCTGACACTCAACAATTCAAAAAAAAAAAAGCAGAAACATGATAAGAACAGAAAGGATGTTCATTTTCAAGCAGAAGATAAGATATGGAATAAAGTTCATTCTCAGAATAGTGCAGAGAAAGGCTTTTATGGCTACACTAGCCCCAAACCAGAAGATTCCTTACCAAGTTATTTAAGCAACAGGGTAAACTCTGAACACTGTACACAATGTGTGCTGCTGTGGGGTGTAAGTCCTGGCACCACTGGGGATTCTGGAAGCCCTTATTCTGGAGCTGTGGTAGAATTCATTTTTTGTATTCTTTACGTGTCCATCTGATTTTATCTACCCAGACATTACATTTATTCCTTCCTCTGTGCTCTTTTACCTCAGTCATTCTGGTTTTAAGTCCCTCTCAGGAAAAGGCAACAACGACAGAGAGGGTGGTAACTGTGTAACCTCTTACATACAAATTGTGTTAACTTTCCTTCCTTTTTTCATTATATATGCATAATTTCTACCCATGTACATCTGCCTAATGATGATCATCAGTTAATACACTGGAGATGGAGAGCTTGGGAAGGCAGAGGTGCTGAACAGCAGAGGTCAGCTTAAGGAGAGAACTCCTCTCTGTCTAATCAGCATGGCACACCCTGCAAAATTAAGTGGAGAAGAAGGAAACAACTGGATTGACGAGGCTTGTATCACCAGCAAAACAAGGCAGGGAAAAGGACTGGGGACCATATTAGTTAGGAAGGGACAGGCAAAGCTGTACATGGTTTTTAAACCAAGGAAAGAAAGTTGAAGTAGAATAAAAGTCTACTAGAGAAATTCATAAAATTATGTGAAGTTTCTTATAGACCTATCTCAAAGTATACATTTAACCTTCCAAGGTGATCTAAGACTCTCCTAAAGTGTGTAGTGTGAGTACATGGAGTCTGCTATCAAACTAGGAATGGATATGAATGACCTTTAGCTGTTGGGAAGCTGGTGTTGCAATTACAGCTTGATGGAAGCACTGCAGGTTCGCATACTAAGTCTCAGTTCCACCACCATTTCAGCTTCCTTCATGTCCTTGGGCAAATCACCTGATCCTGGCAGGTCTCTTTGTTCTCCTGTAATACAAAGAATTATATTGGTAATAGTATTGTTGGTAATATTTCCCTTTGCCTGTTTTTTGTCTGAGCAGGCAATAAACTCTTCTGAACAAGGACAGCCTGTTGCACAAAAGTGGTACAGTAATGAAAATAATGATTCCTGAGCTTGTTTCAGCCTGTGAATTCTTTTGGTAAGGAGAAATACCCATGTTTGAAAGACTTGATGACATTTGCTGAAATGTTGTTAATTATTATCTATGGGGACACACCAGAATTCACCAGAAGTTCATTAGTCACCTTCTCAGGCTGTGAAGACATATTTGATTAGTTACACGTGGAAAGGAACAGTGGACTTTTCCAGTGCCCCTCTGTCCTACTGTTCCTTTCATATTTTTCTCCCACTCTCAGCTTCACTTCTTTTTCCATGTCGCCTCTTATAGTTTGAATAACTTCCCATCTGCCACATGCCAAATCTCCTTTAGATCCTTCCTTAAAACCACTTCCTTCTCATAGCCTACTTAGGCTGATATTTTCACCAAGACATCTCCATTCATTCCCCATCTGAACTATTGTCCCATAAATCATATTTGTCTTGCTTAGATTGTCAGCACTAAACATAAAGCATGTCCCGGACATTCTAGCAGTCATTCCCAGTCTGCTGCCACATGAATGATAGCGGGGTCTTGTATCAATTTCTGTACATTTCCCAGCAGGACGGAGGAGAAAAAAATAATTCAAAGAACTTCACAACAGCCCTCAAGGCTTGTCTCTATCACACAGCTGGGAACAAACATTTCTTCCTCCTGTGAACTACAACTCACGACATTATTGGTCAACCAAAGGTTAAATGCAAGTAACAAATGTTTGTTCCCATTACATCCGACACTTCCTTTCACGTATACAAACATCTCAGCAGATATTTAAATGTGCCTTTCCTCTTGCTTCTGGAAGTGAATGTTTCAAATGACGTGGCAACTGAACCTAAATAGAAAAAATAATTATTAATCCTTAAAAGTCAATAACAAATAAGAGCTGTTTAAAATTTGATGAGAAAGCTCTGTTAACAGTTTTCAAAATTAATTTTGTCAGGTCATATTTAGTCAACCAGCTTTCTATTTCAATTGTGGAGATTAATGTTTTTTTCCACGAAACTAATGCCAAAACTTTGACTCAGTGGAAATAAAGCATTAGTTTAAAGAGCTGCTCATTATCATTTGTTTTACCAGTAAAAAATAAATTTCATGCATTAAGATATAAACCATTTTGTCACATAACAGTATGTTGGAGAAGACGTGGAAGGTGACCTGTTGTACAAATAGCTCATCCACTGTTGCCAAGTTCCCAACTACTGTAACACTTGCACAGTTTAGATGGAAAGAGAGAAGTTTCATAATGAGAGTTTCTTGGAAGCACCTCTGCACCTTCAACACGTATTGCTGCTGTGTGAAAGACACCAGCAATAGATCCCAAAGTGACCCTCTTGCCTGCAAGGGCTTTATTCCCAAAAGAAAGCAGCAAAACTTGGGAGGTTCCAAGCACTCCTGGGAAATGACGAATAGAAATGGGTGGTGTCCAGCATCTTGCAGGATAAATCCACGTTTGTTTGTAAGCAAAACAAAAATGTTACTTGAGCTTTGAAAATCTGTAGTTAATGTCTAAATGCGACAAGAAAAAGAAAATACAGGAACAATTATTTGTTTGATATATAATGATGTTAACTGTTAGAGTTGAAGTATCAAAAAATCATACCTGGAATTCTTGCAAATTCGGCAACTATTTACCTGCAAATTCCCCCAGAAAGTGCAGTGGACAGCAGTAGTTATTCTGACATAGGTTAAGTTGCATACATCTCATTTTATACCATATTCAAAGTTTTATTCTCCCTTTTTGTTTGATTGTTTGGTTGGGTTTTTTCCCTGTGACACACTCTTTTTGTCAATGTTGCTTTCATACCAAATTCTTTTTTCTGATTTTTTTTTCCCTACAGAATATTTAGACTGATCCTTAACCTACTAGAAGTGGTACTTTTGGCTATAAGGATCCTCTAAAAAGACAAAGCTGAGAAGGCAGTGGCAGATAATGCCTTTGCAAGCGGGGATAGATGTATTGCAAAGGTTGAGAAGCTAAGGAATCTGTAGAATTCCAAAAAAACTCCAAAGGATTTAATGGTCTTTGCTTTCTCTAAAATATCAATGCTTTGATGTGTGTCACATTTCCTGGATTCACCAGCACTGTGAATTTTGGGATCTTTGCAGACCGTTTCAGTTTTTGCTTTTGAATATATATATTAAATATTTAGAGACACTGAATTATCTGAAGAAACTACTGGTGAAAACACTGTTAAAATATTGGCAATTCAGAGCACGTGTAAACAACATATGAAATGTACTTCCTGATGTTGATGTCTCCAGAGTTCCTAGTGCTGGTCATGATTTTGGTTCTACAACATGTAATAAAGGATGGGATTTTTCAGAGGACAGATGAGTAGTTTGCCTCTTTAGTTTGCCTCTACTTGGCTGTTCAAAAATGGAAGCATTCAAAGTTTCTAGCTACCGTGAATAAGCTGGGCATGTCTAAACCCACTGAATTCCTGTGCTGAATGCTTTTTGTTCCATGTCCAGGAGCGCTCAGTTTGGAAATAAGAACCTCATCTTTCTCTGCTGCCAGCTTTCCAAGTTCACTTGGATCTTCATATGGAGAGAATTTTCATGTTTTTCACATTATTTCAGATGATAACTGTTCAGGTACATTTGTGAGAGCTCACCACCTCCATTTCAACCTCTCTGTTTCTAATTCAGGAATGCACTTCAGCAAATCCATCATTTCTAAACAGTGTGTAGGCTACAGACATATTCAACGATTTTATGAATGGGAATGATTTCTTATAGACCATACAGCTGGAACCTACTAAATATGCCATGCAGCACAAGAAAGAATTATATCCAGTCTTCCCAAGCTTAACTGTTCTAGGAAAAAGCACACACACACACACACACACAAAACAAACACACAAAAAACCCCAAACAAAAATCCAAAAAGGAAATATATAATTTAGAAATAAAATTGCTGGATAAAACTGAAGGAACAGGTTCCTTGAATGAGCAATTTTACGCTGCCCTTCTTGAAAGTCACACAGGACTTGAACAGTTGAATGATAAAACAGTAGTTACCTGAATGCAGACTTTACAAAACTGGGAGTTAAGAATGAATTTTAGAGAGAGTGCCTCAAAGAGACAGCAAGATTTTGTTAAATTACATTTGATGTTCTAATACCCTGAGCAGCAGTGAGCGATCCTGTTGTTAGGAAACTGGCCCTGAGGGACACAGGGTGCAGTTCAATCCCGTCTGTGCCATGTGTGAGGGAGAGATCCGGTGCCTGGCTCTTAGAGAGGATGGTTACAGTCGAGGAAGATGCTGTTTACATTTCAGAAGCCTCTATATTTTTCCAAAAATAACTATCATCGCCATCATCTGATGCAAAGTCTGCAGCACATGCAGTGATTCACCCCCTGATTACAGCAAGGGTTTTTAGGATCCATGCTCCCATGCCTTGAAGGAGTGCCAATACTCAGAGATCAGGAAAGTCAAAGTATTGTGTGTCCGTGAGATATTGTACTGAGCACATTGTTCATTTCTTGATTCGTTCAAATCTCCTTTGTTGAAGTTACTCAACATTGCCACAGGATTTCCAGCCTCCTAGTAAAGCTCAGAGCTGTTATCCCAGCAGTCTGTTCTGGCTTGCTACACGACATAGAAAATATTTCTTGCAACTGATTAGCGAGAGATTGTTTTTGTAACGGTGTGTTTCTGTACACGTGCCCTCCTCCTATATCCCTTCCCTATTCCCAGGACAGAGATACCAACTCAATAGTCACAGACTACTATATTACATCAGAGAGCCTCATTAAATCACTGCAGACACAGTTATCTTTTGTATCCATCAAACCATGAAAGGTTACCTGAGTTACTAAAAAATTCCAGGCGTGTCTTCCTAATAAACAACAGTATAGTGATTAATTGCTAAAAGAATCTGGTGCTTTAGGAGTAGCTTTTATTTGGAAAGTTTAACATACTCATTTACCAGACAACTGAACTCTCCACTTCTCACTTTCTCGGGTCACCTGCAAGTACTAAAGATTTATGTGAGCAAGAAATATTGTTACTTTTTAACATGGCGATGTTTTTTTAAGCAACATATTTCAGATAGAGATTTAGCCCCATGATGCATACAAAGAAAGAGACTTTGCCTTGAGAGGATTTGGTATGAACTGGGTCACAAAGGCAATTAAAAGTCGTAAACCAGATGTATTATGTCTGTTCTATCCTTTCCGTTTGTGTCAACGGGTGAAGCCGCAGCATGGTACGCCCTGGTTCATTTTGTCATTCTAAAGCTAGAAATGATGTAAATATAAAAGCAGCTCTCTTCTTGGTGCTGCGAAAGATAGTCATTTTATTCCAGTTCAATGAATGATAAACTCAAAGCTGAAAATGCATGTGTGTTTTTAAAGATTCTGATTTTATTAAGAGCATTCTGTGTTCGCTTTAACTGTGGTTAACTTGTTTTCTTCTGTATCCCATCGGACCTACGCACAGGATGAAACATATGTAAATAAATCACACTATTAACACTGTGTTTTCATTCACCTGTGGAATCCTTCATAAAAATTACTGGCTCACTTTAAGTACACACTTTAACTTTCATGTGACTGAGCTGCACTTCCAATATGCTTTCTGCTTCCATGGAAGATCAGTTAAACACAGGGAAACAAGTAAATCATCTATGTTGTTGCTCTGTACAAAGTTACTCAAGTTAATTATATTTCTGTTGGTTTTGGCTAGAAACTAATGCTACAGTGTTTACTTTAATAATTTGAAGTAAGCTCTGAGCCTCTTTAAAATCACACTCTGTAGAGTGCAAAAACCGTAAACACTGCACAGCGAGGATTCCACTTGAAAATAGATCCATCACTTATTTGCCAAACTTCCTGCAAATGGGGAAGGACTGCTACTCTTGGTGAGGTATCTTTGTAGGTAACTGCTGGTTAAACTGTTTCAATGACTTGGTGGCACTGTGCAGATGGTGTCTGTGGCATCGTTCCTAAGTAAATGCTGTCTTTGAGAATCCACCTGGGGGAGAGTAAGTTTCTTTGGCCCCTTTGCTGCCTAGTAGAGTTGAGATCAGTACCAAGTTCACAAAACTCTCTTATATGTCCCCTTCTCTGCTCTAGTCCCCACTGTGTCTGGCTGCTCAGGAGATCTCCAGAAGTGTAGGATGCTATGACACAGAGGTGTTGCCCTAATTCCTTCAGGTTTCCTATGTTCCCTGTGACACCAGTCCCTGAGATGGGACTAATCAGAATAGAGGGCAGAGATTTCCATGGCTGCACCTCAAAAAGTTCGCCTTCACAAACCACTTCTTCAACTTGCATTGCTTGGATTGTACTTGTGCTCTGATCCTCACCTGGTGGACTTTCAAGCTTGAGCTTGATGCTGGTATCTGCATTTGGTGGAGGCTGAGGGGGAAATGCCATATGTTGTCCCTAAATAGCTTACTTTCCACAGCCAGACAGAAATGTGCCTGTAATTTGCTTTATACTGCCAATACTTTTTGTAAGAGGAAATTGTTGGGGCACTGGAAGTTATTTATTTTCCACTATATTTTACTAGGTTATTTCCTGTTTTTCTTCCTGTTCCTTTGCTCTGTCTAATTTGGCAGATTGATTTTCTTCTTGCACTTTCCTTCCTTTTAGCTTGTTCTCCCAGTCCTACTCACCATCTACTCATCCAAACTTTCTGGACATCAGTTGAATCTTAAAAAGTAGAGCTGGCTAAGAATTTCAACATTTAAAATGTAGATAAAGATTTTCAGGTAGTTTAAACCTTCAGACTTGCCCTTAGAGTGATGTCCAAACATACAAAACAGTCATTTTCTCTGTGATTTTTTTTGGCATATTAATTTTTCCTTTGAATTTATTTCCTCCAAACTCACGTTAGCCCATGTTTTATCTTGCTTCTGTTCCTACTAAAGTCAGCTGGACTGGATTCTTCTGCTTTCTATTTTAGGTATTAGCATGTTCCCAAAAACCCAGGAACCTTAGTAGTTCTTCAGCATTTAGACTGGGACTGGTAAGAGGGCAAAAGAACTGAGAAATAGCACAACATTACTGGTACCACCTGATGAATGCTGGGTCAAACAGGACATTTTTGGGCTTATGTAAGTAAGCTTACCTAAGACCTTTATTGCTGAACACTTTCACCTTCCTCTTCTGTTAATCTCAGCAAAGAACAGCTACATTAAAAAACATTTACTTACAGGTGAGTAAAATATTGGAGTTTGGCCTCCAGCTCCACCTCTGTTGAACACTGCAGATTTTATTGTCATGTTAAGAAGTGAAAATTGTTCATTGCACGATAAAAATTAACTGTATTTCTGTGAAGGTGAATTTTCCAATCTATCAGCTCACAAATTTCTAGTGAAATGTTTCAGGAAATGAGCCCCTCTAAACTTATGTGTCCCTCTAGACTGAGATAAGTTGAACAACATTAGATGCATCTATACCTTGGGAACAGAGATCACTAAGTTCAACTCACAGAGAAATAGCCCCAAGGGAGTTTGGGCTTATTCAGGCTAGCCAAAGGCCACAGCCAGCACTGCAAAAATTCCAAAATTTGACATATTTAAGCTATTCATTTGAATTGCCAAATAGTTTTTAGACATATTGTTACAGAGCCCTGAATTGGAATTGCTCAGCAGTTAATTTTACTCATCAGCTGCATCGACACATGTTCAAGGAAGGCAAGAGTGTTGTGCTATTACTGCAACATTTTATTATTTCTTCCATCAGGAAAAAACCATTGGGTTTGTATTTATTTATAACAAAAGCATTATTTTTGTCCTAGCTCTTCAAAATAAACAGAACTATTACAGCACACTATCGATTCACTTCAATAGCACATAAAACAATTGAAGAGACTCACCAAAACATTATCATTAAAAAACCCAAACGAGGAAAGCTCATTTATTTTAATTACATATTTAGTAGTAACTGTGCCCAAGCCATCAAAACTGGAGAGGGGAAACTCCTAGCATTGCTTTCCTAATCAGTTTCTAAAATGTTATCTAAGTTTCAGCATTTGTTAACTAAGCACAAATTTGATAGCATTGAGGGGAAGCAATACACTCAAAAGAAATTACAGAGACAAGAATATGCTGATACTAAAGGCAGCGAAAGAATGGTTTTTATGCCAAGAAAGAAAAAACTTGGGGTATGACCTGGAAATTTGAACACTTGAAGAGCAAGGGTTCAGCATTTTTTATTTTTCATTTTTGGCACAATCCATTCGCTCCAATTTACTGTTCATGTGTTTGGACACAGATTCAACTGTCTCCTGTATCCAAGGATAATGACCCAGCACTCCAGTGATTTAGCAAACCTCAACTCTGTGCAGCCACTCAATCAGTGATGGGCTAATCCCTTAATGGCCATTTGTGTCGTTCCATTGCATCCTAAGGAATTCTGCAACACTGTGATTCCGCTGCACAGAATTATGTGCGCTTCTTCCACCCTCGTTATCTTATCAGGTAGCTAATTCCCACAAATGATCATGTAGTTTCAAGTTTAAGATGAAATTGCAATTGAATCATAAATTTGTCACTCTCCAGACAGCTGCTAAGTCAGTAAAATCTTGATCAAGTGGGGATTAGTCACTGGATTGAACAATTAAGACCTGTGAGTGCATCTGGCCCTCTGTCAGAGACATGTTTATTGATAAAAAAAATAGTTTATGTAGAGATTTAAAATGTTATTAATTCTTAAGTGGGGTATAATCCTTTATCTAGTATATTGTGACACACAGCTAACTATCCCACTAACGTCTTGTTCTGCTCAATTGTCTATTTAAACAATATCAATCTTTTGAAATAATGATGACTGCGAGCCTTTATAAATTACCAGAGCAGAGTGCAATGAGAGATGTCATTTACAAAAAATTGTTTGCTTCTATGACTTTTTAAAAAAAAAATTGCAAAGGGAAACAGCCTTTCAGATCATCACCTAGATTTTACTAAAATCTTGGTATACATTAGGTAACATATATCCTAAGGGAAAAAATGTTTGCTGCAGAGAACTGTCGTAGCTGCACATCCATGAGCCCTATTTTGAAAAAAAAATCAGGCACAATGGGATACTGGAGTGTTATTTTGCACTGCTTGTTACATAATGGAAACAAATAAAGGAGATAAGCACTTCCCTGGAGTTAGTGACCCCTATCCAAAGCTTTCTTCAGTAGATACTTTTCCCACTGTGTCACGTATCCACGTTTTACCGTGAGCTATTTTTGTTAGTTTAGTGTAGGAAGCAGATCTCTGAAATGTGAAATGCTACTGTTATGTGGCTGGAAATGTTACACCTTTCATATTTTGAACATTGAGACAGTTTCTTAACTACAGGTACGTGTGGACTGAGATTGTGATGACATCAGTAGTTCGGTTATGGAGTTTTCATTGTGTTGTCAAACAGGACTCAGCTGTGAAGAGCTCAGCACAGACTAAAAGCCTCATTTCAGGTGCACTACTAAGAGCAAGACTTTTTGTTTGTCTTTGTTCTGGCTGAGACCTCAACTAGTAAATCAAAACTAAGTGATTTAAGGTATAATTCACTAATGATACCATGAGTGTCTGCAGTCTTGTTACCTGACAGATTCAGTGCCTGCCAGATCTGTAGTAGGTGGTCATTGACCAAGCTCTTCCAGCACCACCAGTATCAGTTTTTCTGATTTATCTGGTGTAATGAAAAAAAAAACAAAACCAGCATTCCTGTATCTGTAGATAAAAATGTGATTCGCTTGCCTGGTGGAAATCACCGTGTTGTACTTGTTTGTTATGAAAATGATTCACTGGAATTACACAAGAGAAAGGAAAAAATTGAACTTGCACTTTCTGCAGCCCAAATGCTCTCATTCCATAGTTCTGAACACAAGACTTCTTTGTTAAGCAGGGCTGTACCCTTCAATCCCTTTGTTTTTCTCACAAGATACTGAAACAAAACTTTCAGTTTGGGGTTTGAGAGAAACATTTTGTTCAACTTGACTTAACACTTTTCAGCATTTTATTTCTAAAAAAAAAAAAAAAAACCACAAAAACCAAACAGACAAAAACACCCAAAAGACTAAATGTAAATTTGGCCCAATTAAATTGATATTTGAGATGGATACCTGGATACCTAAGATTGGCTGCTCATCTGAAACATTAATTCATACCTTTAATTAACTTAGTGATGTACTTCATACTGCAGTGTTTCAGAGTTCACAGCCACATCAATGCCACAACAATGCATTAATTCCCCACCAGAAGCAAAGAAGAATTAATGTTATGGGTCAAATTAGCATCTCCTTATAGAAACACAGTGGTGATATCTTCCCTTGCACAGTTACACTGAGCAGCACCAAATGCAATACCATATGCAATGAACAATCATCCTGATGTTTAGCTAAATGAAGTGTTCATAGAGCTGGAAATAAAGGTACATGTGATTCTGTCAGCAGATAATTACATTCTGTATCTTTAAAACACTCTATATCCACTGCTTGTTACCTAGTCTGTGACTGGTGCAGACTCTAAGTAAAGTGTAGAAATGAAACCAAGTGTGGTTGAAAAATTTCTCAAAGAACAGTTTAGTCAGGCAGGTACTTATAAATGTATGTATACTGCAGTATAAATATTGGCTGGACTTAGCACTGGGATGTGGTGGAAAACTTCACGTCTCAATTAACCCAAGAGAGCCCCGGCCATTTCACAGACAACATTTCTGCAGCCCATCTCACACAAGGAGGCCTCAAACTCTGATTTCAATGGCACACTCATGCAGGCCAAAATTACAACCACGAAAATACCTTCTGCAGAATCCCTGGAGTGCTTAATTCACATTCAGCTGCAGCACACAGGAGGGGAAGGTTCAGCCACTGCTGACTCAAAGGTAACACCTGCCGTGGGCAGCAGAGGTGGCTGAGCCCCTTGGGACTGCTCCTCACTGGGGCTTTGCTCAGCATTTGGGGATTTGGGGCTGAGCCACATTCACCTGCTGAAACTGGAATGTTTGAATTTGTATTCCCTGTGGCAGATTCTCCCCCCGGTGTCACACCCTATGTTCTTTGTCAAATCGCAGCTGAAGGGGCCCTTGCTCAAGGAACACAGCCCAAATTCTTCTGACAACCAGGCTGGATTAGGGGGATTCACTTCATGAATCAGACAGAACATGCCCTGCACCAGCCATTGGTTTTCCACGCTGCTCAGAAGCAGAATTTTGTAAGTGCTCTGAAATCCTACACTCATGGGTCGCAGTCATTTCATTTTGCCCTTGCCTGTGGCTGATTGATGCAAATTAAATTTTATGCCAGTCAGCTCAAGCAATCTGTGCAGTGCACAGAAATCCTGAGTCTCCACTAGAAGGCAAAATTGTTTTCACCAGCCATTAACATTTTCAGAAAAGGTCAGAATTCTAAATGCGCTGATATAAAAGAGAAGGATTAAAAAATTAAATCACAATAATCTTTGATTTAAAATTATAACTGAAAAATACAGTTGTGTTACTTAAGAGGTGTTTGTTTTTTTTTAGTTTAGTATATGTCTTAATAAAAACATTTAAAATCTAAAACAACAGCCTGCCTTTAAAGATGAATCTCTGCGAAAAGAGCCAGGAATGTACTAAGTTATTTCCAGCAAATGGCCAAGTCAAACAACACAAATTGACCAAATTTCCCCTGGCTAAAAACAGTGTTATATACTTCGTGATTATTCACTACATTGCTTCTGAAGTGACTTCAGATTTTTGGGCCAGTATTTCAACTGAGTCTGAAGATTGGCTCACCACTATATTCTAAAATTAAATACTCATTCCAGGCAGAGACGAGGAGAGGGTGTTAAAAAAACCCAACAAAACCAACAAAAAACCTGCCCGAGATTTCTCAATCACCTGAAATTTTATTCTACTTAAGTAATTTGCAAGTCTTACCATGTTAAATGCAGAAACACATATCAGAGATACTGGAATCCAGCTGAACTATAAAACATCCAGAATATAATCCCAATACATAGATCTTCCCGTAGTCTTGCTATCGATCTGACAGAATATCCTGTAACTGTATACTCATGTGGAATAACTAGGACACTAAATTTGGAATAATCAGTGAGTTTTGAATCTCAAGTCAGCAATTTTTTTCTCAGTTAAAAGTCTTACACATATTAACTTCACGAACATGGGGCATTTCTAAGTAGGGCGTCTGAGACTGCGGTTTCAGCAGAGGCTCATACTGTTAGAAGTGTATTACACTATATTACATTTATTAACAAGGGAAAAGAATGTTTTAACTGGCTGGTCTCAAAATTCATGGTTAACTGTGAAATTGAGAGTCTCTGGCATTTTTTGGTTCCCTGTAGTACCCGGCTTCAATAAATACTCCAGTGCTATTAGTAATTTACGTTGCGCAAGTGTCTATTAAGCAAAACGTTTCAAGATGTAAACCCTTAAAAAGAGCAGTATATGATTTGCTGAGGCTATCCCTCAAAAACTGATTTGGGCCACACAACTTTTCACGTGATTTCGGCTATCCAGTCCATACAAAACTTTTTGTAATCTAATTACATGAAACAAAATAGCACATCAAAGGAAGGAAGGTGAAGTCTAGAGGCTCTTCGCCACGAAAAATTCTCTTTCTTTTTTTCTTTGACATTATTTAATGAAGAATTTTAGTTCTCTCTGAAATGTTCAAGAAAATATTTGTTCTCTAAGCAAATGTCACCTGTGTATCTGTGAGGTTTTAAATGGCTCTACAGCAGGTATCGCTGAATAACCAAATAACATTACCAAGCTATCAGCTGCTTTGTGTTTGTCACTGTGCATCTGGAATCTTCTGCTGTTAGCTGGCTGCCTTTAATTTAGACCAAGCTCACAGTAAAACATTTGGCTGGAGGATCAGTGGTTGTTGTGAAGGGAGCCTGGGGACTTTGGTTCAGCTTCTAGTGGCTGCATTCTCCACATGCACAGCCACCAAGCACAAAAGCTTGGGGGGGCAGGAAAACAACCTGTTACCTCCCCACAGAGTCTAGGACTCTCCAATTGGACTTGAAGTGCAGTGGTACAGGCCTGAAGTGAAAAATACCCTGTTATTGCCTACTCTCTGTGTTGTGTAGCTAAAAGCAAGGCTCTGTCACTTGGGGCAGGAATATTTCCCCATCAGTGCACTCGCTCATTTCTTGCCTTTAATAGTTAATGATTTGTTAAGGAGACAATGGAAATTTCTTCAGTGTTTGATTCAGCCTTAGAAAAAAAGGGAAGTTCTGAAAGGCTCAACTATTAGACCTGTGTGAGGTAGATGAGAACTAAAGGGTTAAAAAAACTAATCGTGGGCAGCCATCAAGCAGCACAGAGTAGCAAACATACTGGACACAAACAGGTGATAAAAGGTGATAAGAGAGATGACAAAATTAAGAAAATAAAGAACACTGTTATAAAGATTTATAGATCAGCTAAAGCAGAGCAAAATAAATGATAACAAACACTGATAAAAAAGAAATGGGGCATCAGCCATATAAACACACAGGAAACTTCAATGCTTCTGTATAGTACTATGACACTGCTTTGTTTACACCAGCATTGACCTTTTGCTCCCAAAGAAGTTTATTAACCATCTTGGTCTTCCTTTGTGTTGCTTTACTCATCAAGAGAAAGTTGTACAGGGTTGATTCTGATGAATGGCTTTTTCAGAAAGTCAAGTTATCCTTGACTAGATGCAGATGGCCTAGTAAAAAATGAATGCTGCCAGCAGACATTGTCTTTATCAGTAGTAAAAGTTCAGCAGGGACTAGACTTCCTCATCTCTGGCCAGAGAAACCCAGCCTTCTGTTTCAGCACCATATCACATATTGTCCTAATGAATTCTTGTAACACACTGCAGCCCAGATAAATATGCTTATATTAATGTTTTTTGGCAGTCTGGGGCATGGTACAGAATTGACACAAGTGTTTGGATTCTGCCTGCAGCAGACACTAGGAATTTATACAGCTTAGAAATATTGGACTGCTGTTAGGTTGTTTGTCCCGTGCGATGACCTTCAGTGTTGCAAACTGCAGCTCACCCTGCATTCACAAAAGGGAAGCCTGGAGCAAGGCACACAGAAATCCTGCAGCTCAGGGCTGGTGAGGAAGCAGCTCACTCACTAAAGCATTTAATCCATTCCACAACAGCACCAAAACTAATTTGAGGTTTGTATTCCAGATGGACCAGTGGATTTCCACCAGGGCAGTATCCACTGCAGGCAATTCAGATCCTGCTGCCACGTGACCTTTCCTTTCTTTGACTCTCGATTAATTCTCCCTTCTAATAACAGAAGCACACATCTCCACCCTTCCGAGGTAACGAGCAGTGAGTGGTTCACAGCACACCACTGCAGAGCATGGAGCACCATCCCTGGCAGCCTCAAGGACAGCAGAGGCTTTGGCCTTTGAAGAACACCCCAGGCAACCAGATTTTTGAAACACTCTCATTCTCAGTAGCTACCCAGATTCACTGGGATAAATGCTGTAATTATAATAGCAGCACAACACCATACTCGGGCTCCGAGCTACAGTTTGAGCTGTATTGCATGATAGTCTTCAGCTCTGCCGGCTGCTTTGCGAGGCCTGTAACTTTCTGTCGCAAGCTGGGAAACTCCTCCAGCTCCAGCGGATGGATTGGCTGCATCCCGCTCCCTGAAAGGCAGCTGTCCCAGCAGAGAGCAAACCCTCCTGGCCGGGCCGTCTAGTGGCTGAGAGCGAAATCACTCCCCTGCTCTAAACACGGGGCTTTGTTGGGCTGGAGTGACCGCCGTACAGCAGATAAAATCCTCCTTATTTGCCTTTACAATGGACCTTTACTGCACAGCTACACCGATAACTTAACCTCAAAACCTCAGCGATACAGTTAAAAATGTCAGAGACCTTCCTGGGAGGAAACATTAAGCAGATGTGATTGCTGTACGAGTAGAGCACATGCATGAGGACACACCATTTCCCAAGAAACTCTGGGGCAGGATTTTTTCCGGTCAGCGAGGTTACTTTTTTTTCTTGTGGTTACGTTTTTCAACATTTCATTCAAATGAATGGGAGTTCTGGGGCATGACTCAGATGAGAATGAGCCATAAAAAGAAACAGCCTGAGAACAAATACAGCTGTATTTCTCTCCTGCACCTCCATACTAAGGTGTCTCAGTGCCCTGTGTTTTCTTTTAGCTCCTTTGCACTAAAAGGGCTTTTATGATGCTGGGAAGGACAAATAGTTTTATATTAGAATTATCTAGTCATTCAAGCCAGGATGATCAGCCAGGACTTTCTGTTACTGCTCAGCCTATTTTTGCAGATCAGGATCTTTGTTTTGCCAGAGTTCATCAGAACATAACTAGTCTGTTTATCGTTAAAAAAAAGTGATGCAGCTAAATTATATTTATACCTGTGGGATGGGTGTCTAGTCATCAGGAATAGAAAAGTCCCGCCTGGGACTATAGTCTGTCATACAAGATTTTCTGTGCCTTTCAACACTTGTCTTTTAAAGCCTTATCTGTGGCTTGCAACCTCTTCAGGGCAGAGTCTTCCTGCTACTCAGTGCTCCTACAGCACCTAGCACAAGACCTGTCCACGTTATGTCTGTCTTCTAGGACAATACCATCTTTCAGACCACCTTCACAGCTCAGAGCCCTTGAGCTGTCAGAGCTAACACTTCTGGCAGCAGAAGCTGGCATTTGTGTTTGGATTGCAACCTATACAGTAAACTGCACTTATTTGAAGCTCTGTCTTGCTTCTGCTATGCTGGTCCTGGTTCACTCACCACTACCACTTAACTTGACTGTGCTGGTGGAACCACACCTGCTTGTCAGAGCACAGATGGCCAAGCTGAGCACTTCAAGCCAGGCTTCATCATGCTGCTGTGTGAGGCCAAGGAAGTTCTGCCAGTTTATTTTATGGGAACAGACCCTGGCTGTGCTGACAACAAGAAAATATGCAAAGCTTCCTACGAGCAAAGAAAAATATAACGTCTGCACATTTTCACTATGCCTCATTTGTATCATATTTTAGTCACTCCTGTTCTTCCCTGTATTACAAGTAGTCTTTAATTAAAAATTGAAAGAAAAAAAAAGGGGGGATTCTTTCTGGTTTTTTTTTTTCTTTTGGCATCTTTCTGTGCTTTGCACTGGCAACTTGCAAGCAGGCAAGCTTCTTGGGTAGGATTTCTCCAAAAATCTGCTTTTTAGCAAGTTTGTCAGGGCATCTCCCTAGTGAAACCAAGGGCAGCACTTAGGAGCAGTGCACTGAGAGTACACCCACTGAGAGCACACCCATTGCTGTCTGCCAGGCTCATCTCCCTCTCAAACTGCTCTGGCAGTTTCCCTCCCTCACGGGTCTCTGCCGACAGCCCTGGTAAGTCCCCCTCGAATGGCAAGAGCTGCTCTGCATCTCTGCTGAGCACCTGGGGCTCTGAGCACTCTCTGAGGCTATTGGCCCACCACTGTCCTCTGGGCTTATCTCAACTCTACCCCCGGTTTTGTCACTGTATCCTTCAATCCCCTCTCTCCCCATAAAAGTGTCTAGCTGTCTCTTAAACTCACTTTACCATTTGCTTCTTTGACCTCACTTGGCAACTTATCCCTGTGTTTATTATTTGAGGTGGAATAGTTCTGGCTACATTCCTGGTTTTACTCTTAATTGTCTAATTTTTAGAATGGTGTCAGTGGGGTTGGGATTTGGGTTTGGGCTTTTTTTAACTCATCACTCTTGTGACCAGGTCTTCTGTTTCACTAGGCTCCTTTGTGTCATCAGGACTCCCAATAACTCAAAGAATCCTAATGACTCTTTTATTGGATCTTTCCAAATATTGCAGCTGGGCTTTCTTGTCCATTAGTGCCATTCTGAACTGCACACACTGCCTTTAATTACTTTTTGGTTAATTGGAGGGCAGGGAGGAGAATGAGGATTTTCCTCAAGCAAAGGAAAACTGAGTGATTCTCCTTGCCTGTATTTGCTCCAAGGGGAAGGTACAAAGATGGCAAGAGCAGGACTAAACAGTAGAACTTTTTCATGTGTTCTGGCAGCATACTAGTGCCTGCTAGTGGCTTTTATGTACCCACCTCATGCTAAGAAGTAGACCTAGGACCTTCTTGGAGTCCCTCAATCCACTCCAGTATTTTTTGTTGGGCTTTTAGACAAGGTGCAGGGAGCAGCTTGCTTACCATGTTGCATTTGCTGTCAGGTCACACTGATGACAGAAACAGGCTGCACATGACAAAGTTTTCTCAGTGCCTGTCTGGGGAAAGGGAAGGAGGAAGAAACACTGGTTTAAGGCACCTACCTGCATCTTCAGGAACCGTTCCCAGTTGCTGTAAGGTTTGTTGTTGGAGCAGTGAAATGAATCCTACTGATATCCTGAAACAGACAGGCCTGGTTGGAGTGGCTTCCAAAATGAGCAACTTCCTTAACCCACCTTGGAGACAGAAGGAAAGAGCTACTTCTTTACAAATCCCTCCCTTTCCCTTACAGGAATCATCACCTGTCTGAAGGATGGATTGCCTTCAGGTGGGCTGCCCAATTGAAGCAAGACAACACCTTGGTACCTCCTGTTTGGCCACTACAATCCACACCCATGAAGACCATGACATGCACCAGAAGTAGATCATGTGGTTACAACCCAGGCATGTTACAACCCTCTCATGCTTTCCTAAAGCAGACAGACACTTTGCTGGATTCACCTACCTTAAAAACATTGGTCAACCCCTGAATCCCAGCTGACACCACAAGAGAGGGAAGAGATCACATCCCCTTTCCTACTTAAGATACCATACCTCATGGAGTGGCAAGCAAAAGTAGAAGTGTTATCTATATAATTAACACTGACCATTCGGGGGGGGGGGGGGGGCTGTGGAAGCCAGAGGACAGGAACAGTGTGCCAATACCAGTAATACATTAACCATCAGCCAAAATTACAGCAGTCACTATTTTCAGTCTAAGAACAGAGGGCAGGGGCATAAAAGATTTGCTCAATTAATCGTGGGATTGAAAATTTTCCAGAGAGCTGAGGATAGTTGTAAGATATAATAGAGCACAGCCCCCACATCTTTCATAGGGAGGTCAAGCTCACAGAAACTCAGCCTGCTGAGCAGTCTCTGCTTGTCCCAAACTGAGGAATCGCATGCTGAAAGAGCCAGAATCTGGGGGCTGCTTCTGAGAAATTCATGCAGTAAACCACTTCCATAAAGGTGCCTGATAGAATCCTGAAAACAGGGAAGGGAAAGGAAAGGAACAGATATAAAATGTCTCTCATGACAAAGACTGTAAAATAACTAGGAATAAAAGTTTCAAAAATCTTGTAAACGTTTACCATTGTCCTCACCATTCTTGGCAGTTTGGGGGATGTAATGCTCATCAAACAGCAGAGTAGCAGTAAGTCTTTCACTGAAAAAGTGGCGACAGCAAAAGCAAAAGGACATGCTCTGTCACTCATCAACCCACGCTTCATTTTTTGCAGCCATCTACCATTATTATTTGGCATGTGATTCCCCAAGCAGCAAACCAAGGCTGTAGCTATTTACAGGTCACTGGAAGTCTGGCCTGTGCTGCAGTGGAGTTCTGGCTGTATTTCACAAAAGATGGTTTTATTTATGTTTGACTGATGCAGGCACAACTGGAGGCTGATTTTTCTTTTTTTGGCTTTCAGTGTAAACACTCGTGGCAGCTCTCTATTTTGGGTGCTGACTGAAAACCAGATTGTTTTGTAGTTGCAGGAGGCTGCTGGGTAAATCACAGGACATTGTTATTGCAGCTGAACTTTTCTTTCAAGAAAGCAGGAGGAGTTGCTTTATTTTTTAATTCTGTGGAGTTTTATGTACACCGCTCACTCCAAATATTTGATGTTTGCCACACTTGTTATGAGTTTCTCCAGAGAGATGCGGTCTTTTGACAGCAAAAGATAAAGTTGACTGATACAAATGACTCACAGTACCCCGACAGTAATTAACAGTGATGCAATACCCATGCGAAAAAGAGGACTTGAAGAATTAACTGTTGAGTTTTCTTGACGATGCAGCTGCACTTTAAGAGAGAAAGCTCAACCCATCATAGAACTCCATTGTGTACATTAGAGAAAAAAGCTTGGCAAGATACATTAAAGATTTTTGCTAAAGAGATACAAATATTTTGCAAGGGCAGAGGGCACTGAGGCAGGCTGTACTTACTTCCAAAGAAAAGTAGGCAGTATGACAAAGAAACAGTAATATTTTTTTATCTTCATTTTCACACTTCATCATCTAAGAAGGACTGTCTTTTTCAACCTGCTGAACTGATTTAAGCCACCCCAACTCTAAATTAACTTTTACTTAAAAGTCAGTCTATGACATCCTAATCTAAGAAGTTATCTGTGCTTATGGTTTCAGCCCAGTTCTATAGAAGGCCAGTACTGCTATTTATAAATGGGATTTTACTGTTCTATAAAGTTCTTATACAAATCTCACAGGTCGAAAGAGAAGGAATAGTTGGGTAAGAAGACGAACGATTGAAGCAACTGCTTTATAGCACAATATGAAACTTGACACTGTTTTCTGCTGCCAGTATGATTCCCAAGTGAGATGGATAAATTGTGGTCAAGACCTGGACAGGTTAACTAGTGGTCATCAGTGCTGGTGGTACCTTTATATACAAAAAAAAAAAAAAAAAAAAAAAAAGGATACTATTGGACAGGGCATTTGAAATTTAATACCAGACATGAAACAAGACATCTGTTGGACTCTCATTTGTTTCTCTTTGAATGGGCTTTAATTGAAAGCTCAGTGAAAAATGCAGGTTACATTCTTAGTGTTATCCATAGTTTTTAACAGCAACAACATCAGAACAGTGATGCTTCTAATATTTATACACTTTCTAACTGGAGATGTCTAAGAGCAATACATTATCAGATATATATATATACACACAATTTCAAGCAATGAAAAGTAAATAATAAACCCCTCCTCCCAAAACCCTGAAATAATATATTTCCTTACACTAATAATGTCTTTTTCACATATACTTGACAAAGAGTCTTTTTAAGTTACTTATCTTAAGAGTAATCTGTTAATGGAGATCCTGGACCAGCCCCATTAAAAGTTCAGTTTTAAGTTTATACAGCTTGTGAGCCACATAACCAGTGTGGCTTTACATTGTAAACAAATCCCAAATGTCTACAATGATCAGAATTAGTTTTGTGTAAAGGAGATCTATGATAGAATAAATTTAAACAAATACATTAAAAAGAGAGAGAGAAAGGGAGAGAGTTAATTGACAAACAAAACAGTTTTGAGAGATCAATTATGTGATTATTTAAAAAACAAGTTAACTTAATGGTAAGATTCTTATTTTCTGTACAGAGAGGCTCTGGTTCATCCAGCTTTAGCTGCTCTAGAAAGACATCCTTTAAAAAAAGGTTTGATTTGTGAAATTCAAAAGCAGAGCTTCCAACTTTAAAAGCCTGCCCTTTGGCAGTACGAGTACAAAGTTTACCAAAAGTATCTCCGGTGACTGTTCTGTCTCATTTTCTGAGGATAGATGTACCAGCATTTGGAAACCTCAGCATGTGCACAGATGATGTAAGCATAGAACTAACCTTCAACAGGGAGGAATCACCCTATCCACTGCAGGACTTAAAAGGGTACAACAATTTGTACCTGGAAAAGTTCGAGTGAGGATAACACAAAAAAAAAATGGAGACAGACGTGAAGCTAAGAACAGCTTATGGTAATCTTGAAACGGAGGCAATCTTGCTTACTTTTTAACAAAACCACTTATTGAGTAGGAACTTGTGTAACTCCAAATGGAAGACAAGGCTGAGCAGAATCCTACGGTTTAGTTAACTTGTGTCAAATGGGATGCGAAGACAGCTGCAGCTCTCTGACAGAGGTGATCGAAGATGGCTGACAAAGTTTGCAGTAGCTCATAATGTCCCATCTGGTTTATTCACTTGTTTGAACTGTCTAAAGGGCCAACTGCAGCTTAGTCATGTTCCTCTGGTGCATGTTGTGATGACGAACTAATTCATCAGACCTGGCAAATTTTTTTTGACAGCTGGGCCACCGGCAACTGAAAGGCTTTTCACCTGTTAACAAAACACCCTGTTATTAATTGAGCATACAGCTCGTCTGAGACACTGCTATTTTTGTTCTTTCTATGGGGTTGTGAGGAGCTGGGCAGAGCCCCTGTCAGGAGGGAAGGCACCCTGGGCTGTCCTGAGAGGGTGTGGGACTGCCCCAAATTCCCGCTCACGTCAGCGCTCAGTGCTTTCCTACATCTCCCTCAGCTGATGTTTAACAACAGCCTTTTCAGATGATGTAGAACACTTTGCAGTGGTTCATTCCTGAAGAGAGGCCCTTGCTGAACACCGTGTTGCCATGTCTATGCTACTCTTAGCTCTCGAATGAACTAGCTTAAAAGTCACTCTGGCACTCGCACAAGCTTCAGTCGCACCTCGGGCTGTGGTGCAGACATACTGTTAGTCACTGTGAAAACTGTCAGTGACTATTTAGAACTTGACCTCCAGTCAAGGAGAGTTTTTTCCACCTAATTCAATGAGTTTTGGCTGAAGTTCTTTGAAACTGGTGAGTGTAAGTGAATGTGGTAGAAGCCGCAGAGTTCAGCATGAAGTCTGCCGAGCCAGACTCGAAGTTTTCCTCTACTGTCTGAATAAAGTGGATTTGCATCCATAGGAGATGTTAAATGCTCAAAATAGTATTGTTCTAACATTTCCATGAGCATGGTATACACTACAAATGTCTACGAGCAAAGCACATTCAAATTTAACAATAAATTCTATGACTTTCTAGCAGTTTAATCTGGTCTCTTGATTTTCTACAATGTTTAAGTGGAATTTCAGGCTGTGTTTCTGATGCCGCAGGAATGCTGATGGAATGCTTTCATTAGCTCAGAGCAGTGCCTGGTGACTCATGCTTCTTTCTTTCATTTTCTTTCTTTTCCCCTCAAAATAAATGCAATATTTTAAAGTAGATTCAGCTCCGGGGCTGGGCTCTTGCTGTCTACACACCTTGTGCTCTCCAATACACTCGAGACACACTGGGGTGGTACAAGCTCACCCAGACATCTTCTTATTTGCCTCACACTTTGTGCATTTCACAAACATCCACATTCAGGCAAAAGGGGATCTGGGATAATGGTATAAATGTGTATTTCTGTTTGTAAACTCCCATGAGTTATACTTTAGGCGAGGGGGGGGTGCCTAAAATCTATTTTATCCACTTAACACACATGCTGGCAAAAGCAACAACTATCTCACATGAGCACACAAAACAGTACAGCACAAAATTGATCTGGTCAGAGCTGCTGTTTAAAATCACAGATTGTATAAACCGGTCTTTCTTCACCCAAGCAGCATTAGCAAAACCATCCTATGAACTGATGTGAGTTACCTATTGCTGGCCAGTTTTTCATGCACCAACACATTAAGAGGAGCACAGTTTTGCTGTTTCACAAGCAACCCTGATTTTCCTCTCACAACAGGGGAGCAGCAATCTCTATTAGTTCTGTGCTGGGCACAAATTACTTTGTACGGCTTCATGGGACAGATATCAGAAATCACATTTCCATTGCTAAACATGTATATGGATGTATAGAGCTTTCCTCTAATTCATTTTTTTTGCTTTCTACAGCAAAGATTGCTGTCACAGTAAAATTGCTTGTGGGGAATAAAAAACCCTGCATTACTAGCTGAACAAATAATTTGGTAGTTGACTTAAAATTAGGCTGGAATTAGACGGAAGACGCCTGTGCTTTGCTTCATCAAGATTTAACATGGAGCAAGCGAACTTGAGCTCGGTGCTTTGTTGCAAAATTTAGGGGATACAAGAAAGTAAGAGGAATGAAGCTACAGGGCAAGATGGAAATGAAAAATCCCCACCCACCACTCGTGCTCATTGCCCTCAGGACATGTGTATTTTACAGTCAGAGGAGCATGACACATCCAAATGCTGACAGGAGCATCCCCACAGCAGCACCCAGCTGGGCTGCACAGAACCTGCAGGCAGCAATAGGGGCCCTGACCACATGGAGCAAGGAGGAACTAGAACAAGGAGATGAGGTTTACTAGGGAAAAGGAGAGCAAGTTCCTCACTTTAGCTAATCTGGGGTAAAAAAAAATCACTGGAGTCATGCACGTCCTGAGCTGGCAGATCAGTTAGCAATGAAATGTGATGGAGAATGTGGCTTATCCCGGCTTGGCTGGCACGTGACAAACCATGTCTCGCCACTTTGCCTCTCCCAGAACGTTACCTCTTGCTGGTTAAGAAAACATCTTTTCTTCATGCAAATGCACAGAGACCCAGGCCCTGCAGCTCAGCAGGAGACCGTGGGGAGAGCCCAGGAACACGGCTGTGCCCTTTGCCGTGTGCGGACTGCGAGTGTAGATATGGCCATTACGGGAAGCATTTATTTGGCCAGTGCCACAGAAAATGCCATTGGTTCTCAGGTGAATCATTTCCTTTATTAAAATTTCTCTCTTTTATTTTTGAAAGTCTGAAATGTGTGTTTTTTATGGTCCGGAAGAGAAAAAAGAATTCTTAGCGGGGAGAAAAAGATTTTCAGGCTCCTTGTCCATCTGTACAGAGACTGAATTTAAAAGGTTAACACCAGTATAGAAAATCTAATAACATGCCAAAAGTGGTCAGTAAACAATTACTTGGTAAAAACACTGCATACATAGAGGAAGGAACAGAAAATGTCAGTTCACAGGAATAATCTTAAAACTTAAAACTAAAATAGAGGTTGCTGCAGTTGCTTCTTAATGGTGTTTACATTTATGTGAGGGCAGAGTAGACTAAAATGGCCTCCTTTTTTCCCTCCCCCTGTATTTATGTGAAATACTACGGTTTCTACAAAAAAGGCCCTTGAATATTTGAGTAAGCTTTTACTTTAGTGTCTGTCAGTGTGAGTTTGCAAAAGGCACTCCTTTTATCTTCTGGAGAGATTACAGTACAAGCAGCAACAGCAAGAGCTTTGCTGTGCTATCCTGCATTAGGCTCAACTGACACTTAGGAGAAGCATGAGTAGGCACGAATACTTTAGATTACAGACCTTTGGCTGAAGCTAGAATTAAAATTTCTATCTTGTAGGGTTTTTTCAGTAAAGGCAGTAGATCAACTTGACATTTGTGGGCTGAGACCATGACGTTCACTTCATAATAGCTGACAAAATTTATTTTGCCACGCTGAAATTTCTTTAAACATGAAGGAAGAAAGCATAGTTTCCAAAATCAGCTAAATCCCTTTGTGAAAAGTGACTATCATGCTTGGGGAATAGAGTCACACTGAAAAACCAGCACACTCTCAAATTCTTTCTGTCGTTTTGCATATTTAACTCCTGGTTAAGAGACTTTCTAAGCATGTAATATACAACAACATTGGTTTAAAATTAAAAAATAATGAAATATAAATGTGAAGAAAAGTTTACGCACTTGTTTTACCTGTATGAGTCCTGGTATGAGTCTTCAGATGATCAGATCTGGAGAACTTTCTCTGACAGGTTTTACACTGGAAGGGCTTCACGCCTAAGAGACAAAAAAAAAAAAAAAATCTATTTTTATATCCCAACATCTTTTGGAGGGATGGGTGAAATCATATATTTCTGAAATTTCAAAAGCCTGGATTTTTTTGTTGCACTAGTTACTGTAACTGCTCCTCCCTGCTCTGTGCCTACACATTACAGAAACTTAGTCATTAATCAGGCTACCACCCCTTTGTAACCTCATCTTCCAGTGTCTGGGTCTGAAGCATCTGAACATCATAAATAAACACCCACTTACACTGCTGGACTAAGGAGGATCTGCAAATGCTGTTAATCCTGATCCTGTGGTTTGGCACTACTGGTATTGTGTATAAGCAAATATGCCATAAGAGGAATCAAGGTGCAGAAGTACATTTTTATATGCTCCCACCGGGTTTAACTTACTTCACATTTCTACTCTACACAAGTAGACACACAGGTCTTGGGCACTGCTTCACACAGGTGTGTTCTAGCATGCAGTTGCTAAAAATCTATTATGCCAATAGAGTAATTTTACCACCAGCTTTCAGAGGCACTTCCTACATCTCTCGATAACACTGTTTAAGTGAGACAGAACATCTTGCATAGGCAGAAATCCACCTGTGAAGAACTACTACTCACTGAAGAGCAGTGAGTAAACCAATTGCCAGACCAATCCCTGAAATACAGGAGACCCAGACGCAATTTCTTGTTGTGACTCAGAGTACTCTGAAGCCCTTTCTCATGTTCCACACAGCGCCCTCCTAGTTCCACCCCCAGCTAGAGGGCTGGAGCCATCACCATCTCCTCTTTTGTGACTTTGAGAAGGGCAGCTGCCTTCCCTGTCAATGGAAGACCCCCAAGAACTCCTGAAACACTGAACTGGGCTGTCTCATTGGTTTCCAGAGAGTGGTGTACGTGCAAAAGAGAACATACTGAAGTTGAACTGAAGTCACAAGTAGTTTTGGTTGTCTTGGAACATTTCCCCCATTAAATGATTCACCGAGAAAGAGTCTAGCCAGGATCTGGACCCATTGATGGCTGCTGCTGCCCTTCTGCTGGATGTGAACTGCCATGCACTTTCCAGGCTATTTTTGCAACTCAACCAGACAGGTCTTTGATGGTTCTCTCCTTGCTGCTCCTAGAGTCCTTCTGTAGTTGGCAGAATTCAACAGAGGCTTCAGGCTAAGCCTGAGTGGTTTGCTGAATTAGGACCTTAAGCATTATAGCTTAAGGTGTGACTTTTCTTTCTCTACTTCTGCTTTCCACATCTAAGCACACAGCAATACCACAAGCCTTTCAGGTTATGCACATGCACCTATCAGCATTGCCACGTGATTGTTGACACACCAACAGTAATGCTTTTCAGGTTACACATTGGCAACTTTTTCTTGCAGAACTGTTTAGTTTTTAAAAATAATACATTCCCTATATCGGGCATACAGTATGGAGTAGTGTCATTAAGAAAGCTGTTTCAAGAGATGCTGTTAGGAAGTAAAAGTCACCTGTACAACCACAGTAGTGCTGAAAGGTTAATTAAACAAACCAGCCACAGCCCTCTCCTAAAACTAACTTCAGGAATTTGGCACTGTGGGTATTGTGTATGAGCAGACAACATTAGGAAATTAGATATATATTTAGAAGTATACTTTGAGGTCACAATTCACACATAAAGATGAGCTCCAATTAGTAGAGAAGTCTTGTAAACAAACCTGTGTGTCGTCTTTGGTGCCGTTTGAGTTGGTCTGAACGAGAAAATCTTCGTTCACAGTCCTTAAAATCACACTGATAAGGTTTTTCACCTGTAAAGGAAAAACAGTTTATCAGAAAATGTGACTAAGTAAGTGAATATGTCAACTAGAATCAGAAGATGAAACCTGTTGCTCTGAAAGTCTTCTCTCTCTATAGCAGTCTAGTGGTAGACCAGGCTTTAAACATAAAACTCTGTTGGAAAGGCTGGCACAATTCTACTGCATTGACACTGATACCAAATCTGCTCATTCTAAGAAAATAGTTTATTAGGTTAAAGCTACAAAAAAATTTCAGATTGCATGTTTTTTTAATTTTTTTTCTGCTGGAAAAGAACAGGAATCTCTTGGTTTGTATTTCTGTAAAAACCACATTAAACCCTTTCCACCTGTCTCAGTAATACATCTTTTGTACAAAGGATCAACTTCTAGTTTGCTCTAAATTGGATTTAAAGCAAAAACTAAACAAATTACATCCATGTAGATGGCACTAAATTAACTGCACTAAATTAATTAAAAGAAACTGAGCAAAATTCAACCACAGAAAAATGCACATTCTTCCCCAAAACACAAATAAGGTTTCTTCCATAAAGTACTATTAAATAGAAATTCTTATGTAGCTGCATGGATCCCACAGTCAAGGCTATGAATTATTCCAAAGCCTCATGTACATATAAACTCTTCCCCTCCTCCCATCCAGGTCAGCAGAGATTCCCAGGGTGGGTTTTCTCTGGGACGAAAAGTGAGATTCTGAATTATTTAGAAAATGAAATCCCTACAAGCTAGTCTCAAATGAACATGGTTTTCAATGCAAGGGACTTCACCAACCACATAAACATGCAAAAAGAAATGCAGCAACCAAGGAGTTTGGGGAAAAAGGGAAATACTGCCAGCAGGTAGCAAAGCACAAAGTTGGCGAAATTTGGCCAGCACAAACCAGAACAACTGCTGTTATAGGAGGAGCTGTATGATCCTTCAGATCTGATTCACATCTAAGACTAAAGTCCCTTTGCACAGCACTGAAATCCTGCCAAAGCCTCAGATACAATTACATTTATTCCTACATAAAGCCTGGTTACAGTGCCATAGCACAGAGGCCTCAGCACAAGCAGTAATGAAACATCTCCCACTGCAAAGCTGGGAGGATCCCAGGCTTTATCTGGAAGGTACACACAAGTGCAGCTGGGACCTGCTTTGTCTACTGTGGGAAGCTGAGATGTAAACCAAAGGTTCAGTAGGAAGCACCTACAGAAAAACATCAGCTGAAGTGGTTTATTATTAAATCAGTGGGTTTAATCTCTCTCTGTATAATTTTAAAAACACATCGGTTTGATAAATGTTCATTGCAAATGTCTACATTTCTGATTCTACTATGATGAGGAAATGTATTCTGGTTTCACTGGTATTCCAAGTTTTGTTTAAAGCAGAGGCCTTCCAATCCAGGTGACAAGGAATAAGCAGCATATTAAGGAGAGCATTCCAAATTCATACCGCTATAGCTGAAATCAAAACAAGCTAACTTCCTGTGACAGTCACCCAAAGGAGTTTTACTGATTCTCAGACCTAGGTGTGGACAATTTCCATGTCTGCTGTGCTTAATTTATTAGCATGAGAGATTAAAGTTGCCACAGGTGTTTGAAATAGTTCCATACACTTTGACCGCAAGGACTCCCTGGGGGGGGGCCTGCTTTTCAGAAACCACTTACTTCCAAGGAATTCAGCCCTTTGGCAGATTTAAGAGGGGGAATGTCAGCAGAGCAGAATGCAGTGACAGGATGATTGTCTGCTAATTGCAATATAAACGCAAAAGATGGTTAAGGAAGTATTTGAATAAAACAGCATAGTGGGTCTGATGGCACACACATGAAAGTATTTCTTTAAATACTTTGAAAAACAGTCTTGATTAAATTAAAGACAAATTTAACAAAATGTTTACATAGGGATGTGATGACAGTGCGTGGAAAACAAAAAGCAAATAAACGAAAAGAGGCACAACATTTGGACAGAAATCCTAATTTCCCTTTCCTTCTACATCTTCCATGTCAGCTAGTGCCAAGCAAAATGCCTGCCAAAGCTGTCATATGCCTGTAGCTCCCTCAAGTTTCATCAGAACAGGACAACAGAAATGTCCCAGATTAGAGAAAGCCTGTTAGTACCTCATTAAATTCCTATACCGAGAGAGGTTAGAGCACTGTTTAGTTTCCCCAGGCCTATTAAAGCCTCTTCAGTAAAAGACTCGAGTCTCTTTACTTGTGAAAATATCCCATAATGCTGTCACATTCTCATGTGACCACATACAATTTCAAAATAAAACAGGAGATGCAGATGAAGCTTCACCAGCCCTTCCCTCTGGGACTTGAAGGCTTCTGTGATTACTTACATTACTGAAAGAGGGCACACAAAAGAAAGGCCAAACTTGGTGCATAATGAAATAGCAAAGATGAGAGAGGATAGAGGGAACAGCAGATCTTTAACATTTAGCAAAATACTTCCAAAAAAATAAAGCTCAACCATTGCAGAACAAGTGCGAATCGACCTTTGCACATATTGCAATAAATGCTTCTAATAAAATAAACTTATTTGCTCAAAAATAGATAACCTGAACGAGGGGAAGGGTCCACATTTTCTCCAGTGCAAATGCATGGGAAAACAGAAAATCCTACTGTTGTAGCAGTTGCACAAAATATTCATAGTCATTGCTTTTAATTAGGGAGTTCTGCAAGAGCAAAAGCCCATCACTAACAAGAAAACATGAGGAGTGGAGGCTGACTTTGAAACCAGAGACTGACTGCAAGTGTGAATGAGAATCTGATGGTTGGTCTATTCTTCCTTCACCAGTTTAAGCCCATTTTCTTAAATAAGTATACCCACCTAATCAAACAAGCACAGCCTCATGATCACAACTTTGCCTCGGTAATACAACATTTTTTTATTCAGTATAATTTGCTTTAGCAAACTTAGATAAAATGTATGTTTATTTATTTAGTAGGAAGCCTCTACAGATAACATTTTCTGTCATCTTCACACCATAGTTCAGCTGTGACATGTCATTACTGTGCTGAAACTATCTTGCATTTTAAATTCAAAAGTATTCTTATTTTACTCTGTAGAAATCACAGCCTAAAAGCAGTCCATGCTGGGTGAGGCCAAAGGCCCATCTACTTACATCTCCCAGAGCTTCAGAAATTCACCACCAAGACCTGAGTCCCCTACCACATAAAGGACAACCTTCCTGATCTACAGATTCTCATACTTCACTGTAGAAGCTCATACCTGCAGTTGAGCATATTTAGGCAAAAGAATAACCCTGGCAGAGTATATTTCCTCTGCAAACATGCTTAGCTCTGTGTTAGAAGAAATCTAGTTTTTCCAGTGAGTGGCACTAAAACCAAAGGGTCTCTGGCAAGAATGCTGATGTTTCCACCACAAGTGAAATTTATGGAGGTCTAGACATCAATTTGTTTCTGAAAGGAAGTGTCTGAAGTCTGCCACAGAATGACAACTCACATTATTTGCTGTACTGTTGAAAAGTTAGATGTATTTTTTGCATTTCCTTTCAGGGGCCTATCTGCTGCAGTAAAATAGAGCGAGATAAGAAAAAAGCTTTTTTGGCTGTACATGTTTCAATAAAGGCATTGTTGAGAATGAATAAGCAGTCTTGGAGGGTACAAAATGTTAACATATTTTCAAATGAGGCTGTTTGAAACTTTGGGGAAAACTGATTATAGAATTCAACTTTGTGTTTCAGGGCCTTGTTTGGTTTTGCAGTGATGCAACTGGTGAAGAATGGAAGATCTGATGAGCCAGTCTTTGTATGTATCTATTACAGAAAAAAAAAAAAAAAAAGGTAACCTAGAGCAAACATTATTCTGCAAAGATAATATCTGTTGGTTTAATATTAGATATATGTAACAGCTTGTTTTCAAATCACGTGTTCATAATTTTAAAACCTGACCTACCACTACACTGAGATACTTTAAGGTGGAAGAGCTCCAAACCCATGAGTGAATCCAGGACCACCTTACAGGAGGAGCAGTAAAATTTTATGTTGGCTAAGGAGAGGTATACCAAACACAACCCAATTATCCTCCACTTCAGCTGACTTTTGACAGCTCCCCTGATTTTAGATTGGCTCTCCAGGATTCTTCTCCATCGAAACAATGGAACAGAAGAGGAAGAGACACATCCTTTTGTTTATTAAGAATATTAGGTGTTATGGTTGCCAACTGCTTTCTGCCTAACAGGCTAATTCCACCAAGCCCAATTTCTTTACCTAGTAGAGAACTCTAGAACTGGGGTTTGGAGTTCATTGGGTTACAAACAGAAAGATGATCAGAGAGCCCAAGAGACACCCATATAATTACCAACATAAACCAACAGCCTCACTGGAGTCATACTGGCCTCTTAAGGCAGCCCCTGCCATACAGAAACAGCAGAGGGAGAAAAGAAAGAAGGTGCAGAGAAGTGTGAACTGTATCTACCATAACTGGTATCAACAAGACACATTCTCCATAGTGATGACTGATCTGCCCTCGGACAAAACTGGTTTACAAATTTTGCTTTTCAAACCAGGGTTAGAAAAAGACGTGGAGTTACAAAGGAGACTGGAAATGGATTTGCATCACAACAGTCAGTTCAACTGCCCTGAAGAACATGGGACTGGAAATGACCATTATGGCCACTAAGTCCAGACCATCCACACACCAAGCAGCCAAGAAAATATGTTAACTCAGAAATGTTCGCAGACTACCCACTCCAGATGCTCCCTTACAGCATAGTTCACCAAGCACTCCCAAAACTAGGACTAAGAACACAGCAAGAGACAGGAAATGCAGGGCATCATAATCTAAGCCTCTACAGCAGCTGGGAATTTGGCAAGTAAAATTTCCAGATCATAATAATAGGAAATGTCTAGTGCCCATACAACAGGTTGAGGACAAAATCCTGCCAGCTGATAAAGGGAAGAGCTCCCTTATAATCCTAAATCTGAATGCATCAGCCAGGCAAGTAACTCAAGCAATTTTCACACCAGCAGTGCATCATCCCTTGCTTCCTCTGTTTAGCTGCAATCAACCCTAAAATCTTGCATAGCAATGTTTGTATCAGCAAATACAAGCTTTGCAAAACAAGTCGGCCTCTTACGGAAAGTAACTTGAAAAGATTTGAGAAATAAATAAGTTTTACTGTCAACATATCAAAATGCTTGGACAGAAAGGTCTGGGCCCCACCTGTACAGAAAAGACATTTGAAGGGAAAAAACTGTCTTTCCTCTAACCTGTTCCACTACAGCATAAACCAAGTGTGGGGCATGTATGACCTCAAAGACAATGGGAGAAGCCTCTCTAGGGGTGTTAGACAGCCATAGGCATATCCCCAATGTCTTTTGGGGCTTTTGTGACTCTACAAGCCTAGATTGTATGTGGTATAATTCTGAAAACCTTCTACAGCTAAGGAAAAAAAATAAAAATATATAAGTTGAAGTCCTTGTGATTCATCCAGAAATAACATTGTGAAAGCCAAGCAACTAAATGGAATAAAATACAGGACCAGAACAACTAATGACCGTTAAAATACAGAGTAAATCAATTGAGGAATGTAAGAAAAAGTGATTAGGATTAAAATTCAGAGCTGGTTAGGCATACAGCAGAAACACTGAATGCAAAAGATCTCTAAATTTTCTTGTTTCCAATTTATTTACAGAAAATAGAATAGCATTTCTGCAGACCTCTGTCTCTAAAGATGAAATCGCACTTACAATCTAAATTATCTTGAATGTTTAATCTGAGCAATACTGAAGATGGCTATCAGAATATTTTGACACTTGCCCATTCAGAAATTAGAAGTGCTTTGTGTTCATTTCTCACCTGTAAGTATTTTATGCAATTAACTAACCACATGATCTCCAAAAGCAAAAGTTTGCAACTATCTTTTATGAAATATTTGACAATCTCTTAGGTCACTGCAGCATGGACTGCCCTTCTGTTCTCTCTTTCATCCCTTAGACTTTCTGGCGTATCAATGGCTAACAGAACATCTGAATTCACAGATTTTATCCACAGATTTCTAGATTAGCACAGAAAGAACTGTATAAATAAAAATATGAGAGGCAATCCAAAAAAATTCGTAAGGATCATATCTAAAGACATATCATAATTTTACATGTCCAACAGTATAAATCTTCCAAAAGGGGAAATAACTCTGCTCTCTGGCAAGGTGCAGAAGAGCATTTGATTTCCACATTTTGAGCTGTAATTTTTATTGCCTGAACTCAGAGAGAATCCAGACCTTAGCCTACAAAGGAATGGTTTCAGGCTCAGTTTTTCATGGAAAGATCCCATAGCCAGGAAGCTATTTGCCAATCTCTGCCTCCACCCCCCCAACCAGAAAAGGCTTACCCAGGAGAACAAGAGGATGTTAAATGTCTAGATTCCTCTTGCAGAAGAAGCTTCTTAATAGTCAACATTAAATAAGATTTGGGGCAAGATTCAATGTTCCCAAATGAGGAGGAAAAGAAGGAAAAAAATCAAAGGGGAAAACAACTCATAGCCCTAAATGATGCCCTGTAACAGCAAGGGAGGGAGGGAGGTGAGCCACTTGCTGTCAGTGGTGCTCTGTGTTTTTCTTCACTAGATTCAGAGGCTCTTCTGCATCCAAAAGAGGGATTGCCCAGAGGACAGAGGACGTAGGCACTCCTCTGACAGATTCTCACGGTTCCCTGACCTGGCAGTTCACTTCTTGCCCCCTATGCTATTTTAAAACCCCCCTGCCCACCTTGCTGTGCAGTGCTGCCCCGTGATTTCTACCCACCAGTGTGCTTTCTGCTGTGCATCTGCAAGTGGGACAACTTGAAGTATCTCTTGTTACAGCCCGGGTAGGCACACATGAAGGGACGCTTCTCATTCGTCTCACTCGCCGATCGGACAATGGTTGGAGCGACTCCTGGCACCCGCCGGACATCCTGCAGTGACAGAGACCTGCTAATGCAACCTGTGTGTTTTCCAGCTCCTACTTAGCATATTCAAAGACAAACAATCAGAGGCACTTCGCCAGGACGAAGAGATACTTACACAGATCACACTGTAAACAGGCAGTTTTATTTGATTCTACATTAACGATCTGCAACCTTATCATACCTTAATCTGTTCTCTGCAGAGTATCACAGTTATTTGAAGGTGAAATACAGTGAACTCAGTGAATTCTCTCACCAATATTTATGTGTAATGGCTCACACTGTGGCCTCCTGTATAGCCACACAATCCTGGCAGAACTCTTACTGGCATAGGAAATAGTTTTAAGCTTATACCAGATAAAAGCATGAGCCAGAGTATTACTATCCTCTTTATTTTAAATGCTCATATGAAGTTAAAGGACAAGGAAAGTAATGTCTTGGATTAATACAACCTGATTATAAACAAAACAAAAACAATTGTCTAGGTGGAGCTGATGAATAGTTCGGCCTTAATGCATTTTGGCCACTGTCACAATGTTCCATCAAAGATGATCTCCTCCTTCTGGGACAATTAACTTCCTTAAACAATGTCAGCCACTTACTTTTATTCACTCAACAAAAGCTGGCTCAGGAACCTGTTTCTGAGAGCTTGACATGGAATAATGACTTGCTAAACTATACAGAAAAGGAAAAGGAGAAAAGATGCTATCTAAAAACACTGATGTACGTTGACAACACAGAGCAAGAAGAGACAGATATTCTGTAATGACTTTGCCATCAGTTTTAAGAAGGTATATCTTTTACAGTGGTATTTATTAGTGATATGACTGTCTCAGAAAGGAGGAAATTAACTCCTGTGAATGGTAAATTCCTTCCAAATACTCACTAATTACTTAGTCATTAGGACACGATCACATATTCTAATTTGTTTTAAGGAAATACGCTTAAATTAGTAAAGTTTCAGAGATACATAAAAGCAAAATGTCATCTAACAGTTTCACACATATACAGTTATCAGACACAGTCCACTGCAACCACAGAAGCTCCACAGGGTCAGAGTGATTGGAGCCAGAAGCTGGAAAGGGGATATAGTATGTTTGGGACCATCCTGAGAAGGATGGAAGGAATATTGCCATGCAGACGTAACTTTAGAAGAAGAAATGAGGAATTTTAAATGACTGTGTCAGAAAGAAATCTTAAGTTATAGTTCAATGGCTTCGGTGAAGCCAGGACATTTACATAAAGCATTTCTTGGTAACCCAGGGAAACCACAAATCAAGGATGGATTTATAAATACCAGTGAAACAGTAAATTAACACTATAAACAGGCAGTAGTTTTACTTTCCAAAGGAGAATGCCCTACTGTACTCACTTGTATGCCTCTGAAAACTCCATGGGTGTGTATTCTGTATTGGGCCCCACAGCTGTATAACATGGGAGCACTGTGGTTCTCATTTTCATATCCTGCTGTATGGCTGCAAATAAAGAGGGGAATAATGGGAAAATTAAATATTTTTCAGTACCCAGCTCCAGGTGAGAGGTTTCATTTCTTACATCAGTGATAACATATGCAGAGTTCCCTTTTATAGCCATAATATCCAAGTTCAAATTCAATTCACCAAAGGAAACCCGCTCTGCCTTCAGATGGATCTGCTCCCACTGGCACAATACACTGACTCCATACATACATCTATTAGTATCCATCAAGATAGTCCAGAAAAAAAGAAAAAAGAAAAGAAATTGTCATGATTTAAACTCTGATGTATTTCCACAAAGATTTTAGGTTAGAGGGAAAAATTCACATAGCAGCACAACAGTGTCATGTGCACATGTACACATTATTTATCAGTTAAATGTGGGGCTGGCTATTGCTAATATCTTTTGGAATGAGCAAAATGCCTCAAGTTTCACATTAAGTGCAGTGGATTTTTGTCAGCACCTCATGACTCAGATATTACCAGATACTACCAAGAAAGTGATGACATTTATAAGAATAGCAGTCATGTACTCATAAACAGAGATTACAAATCAGTGTCTAAACTATTTATTCCACATATCAGCTTGCAGGATGCACTACAAATTAACCCTTTATAAAAATAAAATAAAATAAATTAAAAAAAAATAAAAAAAAACCAGTCTATCCCTACTAGGTACAAATTTTCAAGATTTCTCACGCAACACACTAATTTTCAAAATTTGCAACTTTTGCTATGTTTCGTGTGTGTCACAGCCATATGTTTCATCTAATTCTGTTCTTCAAAATCCTGTGTGCTCCTGTCCAGAATGCTGGAACATCGCTGTGTTTCCTGTTTGCAGCCTTCTTAATGTCAAAATTCTGTAAATACATCTAGGTTTTATGTTTGAATGAGTATGTTACATTAATGTGTACATTATCACATGTAGATATATATATTGGCAGTGGTAAGTGTACATGTTTTACACAACACTAGAAATTAGAAAGTGCAGAACAAAGCCCAAGGGCACACATCTAGGGACAAAGATGGATATGTAGGATGTTATCCCAGTCTTTGCCAAATGCTTGCAATAGCAATTTGAAGGGGTCCCTGAGGCCCAGACTCTCATTTCACTGGTCCTTCCTTTCTCTTCGCTCAAAGTTCATGTGCAGAGAGCAGAATTACAAGGAATTTTTAAACCTCTTAAGTGATTTGCAGAACAGGCAGTGGGACTGGAACATGGGACACGTCTAAAGGGTCTGTGAACGTCGGTAAGGAGGAGGGGAGCAGTGTTTGTGAGCAGCTCTGGCTGCAGTGGGTGGGTTGTGCTCCTCCTCACTCGGCCCCACAGCGACTCGCTGGCTGCCACTTGGCAAGTGGGTTCCCTGGGGTCTATTCCTTTGCTGCTTTACACCACCAGCTTCAAATCCTGGCTCCACCTGACTATTCAAATCACAGCCTACACCTTTTGGGAGGGTATGCTCTGTTTATTTCAATTTTAAGCAGTAAACAGGTGATCATAATGAAATAAGTTATAGAGGGGTGGCAAGAAAGTATCTCTGATCTGTAGTAATGTCTGTAATAATAGATAAAGAAGATGTCATTATCTGATTTAAATGGATTAAACTCTTCTGTAGATATGCACCATGTCCAAATAAATAGGGTCTCCTCTCTCCCTAGGGCCCAGATGTGGCCTTTTGCATCCTAATAAAAGTCACAAATTACCATTTGCTGTTATCATTTGCTGTTACCATTTGATCAGTTCAGGTTCCCCCCCCAAGCATCAATTTTTCCTCTCTATTTAAAGGCAGCAAGTCTGTACATGTTAAAAAGAAAAAGGGGAGGAGGAAGGATGTTGAAAACACCCAACATGTGGTGATACACCTGTTGATCACAAATTACACAGTGCATTTTAAAACAGAAATGAAATGAGAACTACCATCGACAAGGAGGAAGTTCTGCAGCAGAAGCTATTGCTGATCTGTAACACAGCAGTAATCAAGGGTAAATATGAACTTCAGCATTGGTCACCCTGAGTAACCGTGTACCCTCCCATTCCCACCTGTCCTAACAACCTTAAACACTACAATAAACAACAGACAGAAAGTCAGATAAGAGGAATTCCCAGGAGAAGCAGGAATATGCAGTAAAAGCTCACACCATAAAACACAGCCCCGCTTTCCCTCCAAATTCTCATGGTTTTCATCTTTCAGTGATAACCTCTCTTGTAAAGACCAGTCAGTTCTGAAATAATTCCTCCCAGGAATAAGAAACAGAACAAAGACCCTGACTCTGCCCTAAGGAATGGCTCTATGAAGGAGAGGTATCCTCCAGATGATCTCTATCTCAATTTTTATTGCACATTTGGGAAGACTTCCTCAACATTCAGCCTCTTACATATTTCCTCACGTTATTTCTAGTTATACTTCATTGAAACTGTACATACAACTGCAAAGCTGTGAAGATTAAAACCTGTTTTCTGAGCCTCTAGACTCATAATATACTAAGTCCTTAACCAGCTCCCTAGGAGAGACACTTTAATAATCAGGAGCCCTAATTCTCATTTAATATTGGGCACATTTCCATCAGCTTTGGCTGGTACTCAGCGTGGCCATATGGATGATGACAGCAAAATGGATCATGAGAGATTTCTTGGTTAAAATACTGTTTATTCATTATGAAGCACTAAGGAATAATTTGACCTTTGGGGAGATAGGAATTAACAGGTGGATATTCTTTCCAGCCAGTGGGAAACTGGAACACTGAAGGAGGAGTTCTCACAAACCATGCCTACAACACTGCTCCCTTGAACCTCAGCCTTCACTCTGCATCAGAAGTAAACTCATTGTGAAAGATAATTCTTCTTCTCCCTGCCTCTTTACTCCATGCATCCATGATGTATGCCCCAAAATGTGCACCACAGTTGGCACAGTTGGCTTGTTTCATATGGCTGCAACTTATATACTATAATAAAAGCAGGGATAGAAGAACCGATATAAATCTAAATACATTATTAAACTCAAACACCCACTTGATTGCACGCAAGAGACAATGAGCAGATGCAGTGCCACAAACATGAGCAATACAAGTAACTGATGAATTTATATCTGCAGTACATTAACTAAATGGAAATCTCCAGAGGGTAGGACATTTCTTAACTTTCACCTTTTCTGGTTGGACACTCTGTGTTTAACCAGGCAAAGAGACAACGCCTTAAACACTTAGGGCACCAAATCTATACATATAATAATGAATAATTATCCTGATAGACTCCCAGGATTAGATGACAGTCTAGATCTCCACCAAAGCACATGCTCTCTCTCAGCAGGACAGGCTGCTCAGACAACACCACAGCAGGCCTGGAGAACTGCCAGCGGAGCCACTCGCTGCCCTGCTGCAAGTGCACTCTGAGAGCACAGCCAGAGCTCCTACACTGTGCCTTGCCCTGCTCCAAGGGCTGAGCAGCCCCCAGGAGAAGTCAGCTAAAGCCAGGGGCATGATCAGGGAGCAAACAGTTGAATTAACCAAAAAAATGAAAAAAAAAAAAAAAAAAGAAAAATAGAAAAATCCCCAGTAAGGCCCAGAGTTACAGTCAGGAGAGACACTACACTGATCCCTCCACAGGTCCTAAGTGGACTCAAAACTAAGCAAGGCCAGATGCAGCCAAACTGGCCTGCCAGGATCCAACACAAATTTTTGTTTGAGCAAGGACTGGAGGATTTGGCCTCACTGTCCAGTTCTGCCTTTGCTTGTAAATATACAGCTCCCTTTAACTTCAACGGGAACTGCACAAGGGCAGAACTGGACTATAAATATTTAGAGTTCGGGTTAGTCAGTGAAAAAAGGACTCGGTGTATTTTATTCTCTGGATCTAGACAGCCAGAAACAGACCTGGAAACACAGCCATAAAATGTAATTCTAGATAACTGGGAAACAAAGGCTGATACTTACACAACACGGAATGCTAAGGAAAGGCTCTGTTTTGTAGAGCATTTAAAGGGCTTGCATTTACCATTAGCCCAGCAAATCCTTAACACTCGGAGAGTAGCTCTTTTAAAATGATTAATCTCCAAGTTGTACAGATTGTACAAAGATTAATAAAAATGAAGGTTTTACAGATGAGAATGTGTGATGAAAAACAGAGCAGCTTTAGAGAGTTGTATCAATTTGAGTGGTTATAAAAAAAACCTCATAAAAGATGACATTCTAATCTGAATATTTTAAAAAATAATCAAGCTGCAATTTCTCTCTCACACCATTTTTACTTTGTTAGACTGAAATTGCCTGTCTAATGTATAAAGCAGTTACAACTTAATCTGAAGAGTTAAGCTTTTTATTATTATTTCATAAACCAAAAAAGGGAAGCTTTAGGGCACACTGAGGAGAGTCAGAAAATTTCAGATGAAATGTGAATACACATTGATTCATGAGATTCAGACTTGGAAGAATAAAAAAAAGCCAGAAAGCAAGATTACATAAAACAGGCACCACATTAAGCCTCAATTTAATTGTGTTTCAGTGCAGGAACAGGAATTTTAGGGTTTAGAAACAGAGCCAAAAATGAGGCAAAGTGAGGGTGTGGGCTAGTGCCGTTGATAACAGAACATAAAGGAAGAGAAGTAGAGCTAATTCCCTCTGCTAAAATATTTACCATCCTAGCACCCTGGGAAAAATAAGTATGAAGACAGCAAAAAGATTCTGATTAGTTATATAGAAGATTCTGTTTCTGCCTGGTTTTTGTCTAACGCTATTACAGAGGGTGGAGTATAAAGCTGCATTTTTATCTGTACTTTCCAAGGCAAAGGAATATTAAAAAACACGATTTCACAGATAAGAGCTCTTCTGCCATCTTCAGTGAGAGAACTAGCTGGCTGATGAAAGGAAGGATCTGGATTTTCAGGGGATCTTAGTATTTCTGACTTCAGTAGTCTCTCTTTGGTTTGACCTGAGTGGAATCAGGATTTTACCCAACACTTACTTTCAAAATGAGAGCCTCAACTATAAGTGGGAAAGGATCAATTCAGTATTACAGTAGGTTATTGTCCATTTCCAGTTCATCTTGACTGCAGAACTGAACCTAAGCAGGAAGTTTTCCACCTCAAAATTTTACTAATAATACCACCAAAGCTAAACATAAAAGCTTTTGCAATTCACTCCTAAACAAAACAACTCCTAAACTCACTGTCTTGTTTTAGATGCAGTTTAAAAGTGTTCTGCAGAGAGCACACCTAGTATGTCTTCCAGTGAGTGTGAGAAAACAGCAATAAATATCAATTTCCATGGAACATGCTGAGTATTTAACACCCAAGCAAAACTAAAAGGGGAAAACCAACATTTTGTCTGGTTATGCACTCAATTTCAGATGACTGTGGGAAATATGGATCAAAACTTCTTGCTCGAGCAGCTGAAGAGACAATTTTGTCAAGTATTGCTGTTGGGAACGTAGCTACACTTCTTGTCAACCATGCCATATCATTTCCTGCTTGTTATCAGTTATTTTCATGTCACTTTTATGCATAACTCACCAAAATATCAAGAGGAGGTTTATAGTCATGAGGTCTATCTACTCTTACAACTACTACACAATGAAGCAGTGTTTTTCATATTGGATAAACAAAAAAAACCCCATGAAAATATTAAGAACAGACACAAGTTGAAAAGGTGCCCACTAATGTGGGACATGCATTTTGAGATGTCTAGGACCTGAGTTCTCAGGTCAGCAAAGGACCCACTGGCTTTCCTGCAACAGTATAAATCTAATCTCAGCAGCTCCAAACAAAATACCACAAAATTAGGAACAAATCATCAGCAAACAGCCTGAGGAGATAAAATCCAGTCTCCCAGGGGTGTTTATTGCCTTAGCAATGAAGCTTTCCTTTTGG
Source organism: Manacus candei (assembly GCF_025592945.1). Taxonomy (NCBI): domain Eukaryota; kingdom Metazoa; phylum Chordata; class Aves; order Passeriformes; family Pipridae; genus Manacus; species Manacus candei. Next base: position 8,197,790 of record NW_026138057.1, read on the forward strand.
ATTCTTGAAGCTGCCAGCTCACAGACAACAAGCCCACCTTCCCTCTTGTCTACCCAAAGTTCAGAAGGTGACAGAGAGGTCCCAGGACAAACAAGCAACACAATCAACACACCAGTTCACAAGGCACTGTTCTTCCCTCACCTGAGTTATAAGAACAACCTGAGCTCAATCAGAGCTCAATCGAGTTGGCATCCAGAACCTAAACGAAAATCTAAAACACAGATTCAAGTCAGTTGGACTCTATGGTAGAAGCAGTGGGTTGTTTTCTTCTCCAGGGACAGCTCCTCGAAGAGAGAAGCTCATCTTGGGCCATCAGACATCCTTTTGGTTTGCCAGCAAGTAGAAACATCTAAAACTCGTGGCTGCAGCCTTTTCTATGTGCTTCCCCATTTACACCTCTCTCCCCTTCCCCTGCCAGTCCGTCACGTTGCTGTATTCTGCCAGAAGACAACATCTCACTTCACCTTAGATGTCTCTCTTCACCACTTAGCAATGGCTGGTCAGGGACTCTTCCATGCCTTTTACTGCTCACCTCTGCTTGTCTCAGGCCATGCCTTCCACAGATTCCTAATGCTTACAGCTACCGAAAGCACTCAAAGACTAAACTCCACTGAGACAAAAGAACTTCTTGCTGTCAGTTCCTCACACACAGAGAGGACTGTTCCTAAGCTTGCAACTCAACAGGAATGGTTTTCACAATGACTGAAAAGGACACAGTTTTGGACACCTGGCAGTGCTCCTTCCTCAAATTCCAACTTTTAATCTGGGGTGAGGAGATTCTGGAGCTTATCACTCAAATACCGGCAAGAACGTAAAGAGCTAAAACTAGAATGCTCTCAGACAAACTGCCAGGTAAATTCAGCATAGAAACTGCTAACTAACACTGCCTGAAACGCATGGCAACAGCTTCATTTCAGTGTGTTAAACTTGTGCTGAACATGAACCCAGAAAGCAAGCTACTGACCTGGGCTGCTGTCAAGTATAAAGTGTATGACCTGTAAGTTTTATATAATTGTAGAGTTCTCTAACTGTTTGCAGAACTCACTGGCAACGTCTTCTTCCTTCTTATAATGTGCCTTATTGAAGCCAGGAAGAACTGCTGGGGAGAACTGAAGGCGAGGAGCTAAATAGGGACTGTCATCGTTGGACAGAATCTAGAAGCTCCATATTTCAACAGAAAGATTGATTCCAAAATTCTTAAATTACAACTACAAGGTTGAGAAAAGCATCTGAAATACTAAACGCCTGGAAATCACTTATGAACAGTTCATATATTTTGAAGATGTAAATCTGGGGAAGAATACCTTATGTTCATGGCAACTGAGATTGGAGGTACTGTGTATTGTAACTCTCAGCCAGAAAAGACAGATAACTATTTTGGCTCATATTACCAGTGATGAGGCTATGTCTAGCACTGATTTTCCACAGATTCTACAATCTTGGCCTATACCAAAACTTTCAGCTTTGTTTTACCATAGATCATTCATCTTGATTTTTTCCCCCCCTTTTCATGCATCCTAGGTCACATACTTTACACTGCTAACAGTCTGACTCCTGGACAAGTAAGAAGCCATTTATTTTGTTCAGTACTCCTTTAATATTTCTATTGTGACTTTTTTTTTTTCACTGAGTTCCCCAAAGAATAACCTCTTCCTTGCTTTAATAACTTGGACCTCGGTCAAGGTTGATGTGTTTCTCCATTTTGCAGGATATTTTCTTCAGAAGAGACAAAACAGTGTCTAATACTGAAATGACTGATCTTTAAAGGGTACAGTTTAAAGAGGAAATAAAAAACACTTATGTGGGAAAAAAAAGTAGGAAATAACCTTTAAAAGAGGGGATCAGGAGCAAAGACAGTGAACTGTACACAACTGCAGGATTTTTGGATCTTCTCTAACCATAAGAGAGCTCCATGACAGACCTCTTCAGGCTCAATTCCCTCCTTCACTTCAATACAGATAGTTTACTATGTTACTATCTTCTCCCTCTAACCTTCAAACCACCATTTGTGAATGAGCTAGAAGTAGATCCATAACATTTTATTCCTTCATCACACGACAGCACTGTACACAAAGCCCACCTTGAACAAGAATTTTGACATTTATGGACAACTACATGAAAGCACAGAGCTATGCAAGGCTTTCCTCGGCCTCTCCTGTTGTTCACTTGGGGCAACACAAGCACAGACACTGAGACCATCTCAAAGCTGGCAATACCTGCCTTCACTGGGGGGGAGTTTTCACAGCCAATTATCTACTCAGAGCAGCGAATTATCTACTCCGTGGCTTTCTCTTGGCTAAAATGGAAAGGTGGCTCTGTCACTCATGGTCGCGATCGCAGACGAAACGAGGTGAGGACACGGCTGTGCATCAGCCTCGCGGGTCTCGGTCCTGCCCCACCCGCCGGAGGATCCCCAACCCCGGCAGGGCTGACGGAGGCACCGGGCACAGGCACCGGAGCCTGACCCCCCTCCGTGGGCCGCCACCCCGGCGGGGCCCCGCGGCGCCTCGGAGCCTTCCTGCCCGCCCAGGCGCAGGAAGCCCCGCGGGGGAGGCGGGCCGGAGCCTCTTCCCGGCAGGTGGGAGGGCGACAATGGCCGGGAGGAAGGAAGCCGGGAGGCGGCCGGGCCGGGACACAGGACGCAGGGCCTGGCGAAGGCAGGGAAAGGGAAGAGGGATGGTAGGAAGGGGGCGACAGCTCAAGGAGGAGAGCGCGAAGGGGCCGCGGCTGCTCCTCTGGGACGGGCCCAGGGACTGGGAACGGGCACAGCCCATCCCTGCCTTGCCCTGCCCGGGGACCCCAGCCCGGCCCCGGCGGGACAGGGCGGCTCCGGCGCTTCGGCCCTGAAACATCCAGGGCTGGGCTCCATGGGCGCGGCACCCCAGCCCTCAGCCCAGGCTATTGCAGGGATTATCAAAATCCCGGCAAACTGCAGCCAGATGATGAGCCATTCTCAGGACCGGACAGTATTCTGTTCGTGCAAGTCATGGGATTCAAGACGTAAAATACAAGATTAAGTTAGCTCAGTAACACAGCTACACTAGGGCAACAGGTTAGAAGGGAACAAAGCTCCTTACCCCTTCAGTGTGGATCCCAAGTTCATTTGATTCCATGTCATGCATTCAAGCTGCGAGGTCATTTGGTATAAATTGTCACTGTTGAGAAAACATGTAGAATTAGAACTAAAGTTACAGATACCAAATAAAAAACAATACCTCAAGATATCAACAATTTCTTTGTTATTGGTTTTAACTATTACTATCTAATAGCAGAAAGTAAATTTATATAATCCCTCTATCTACGCATTATGAATTAAAAAAAAATAATAAAAGGAAATAGAAGAAAATAAAGGCTGTGGATCGAAAAGTCCCTTTGAATCTGCAAGCCTGACGATTTTTAAACAGCTGGAAATGGAGACATAAAACTTCTTCCTTACAGAAAAATTATATCCGATATTGACACACATAATATCCGATATTGAAATGAGTAAAACGAATATAGGCAGCCGGGTGGACTAACGCAGCGGATTATTTGTTTTAAAAAGTCAAATCTGTTAACTATTTTAACCAGGAGTGTGAGGGACCACGTGGGTAATGGAGTGAAACAGCTATCGTGACTCATGATGGATGTTACTACATAGAGGGGCTTGACAAGCGGGAGAAAAATGGAGTGGCTGGGCGATAAACGAAGCTCGCCGCTGGAACAGGCTCTTTCCCCGCCGGTACGCACCGAAGGCAGCCCGGCGGCGGCTGCGGCCCGCGGCTTCCCCGCCACCGGAGCGGCAAACGCGGGCAGCGCGGCCGCGGTGCGGGACGGCGGGAGGCTGCCGCGGAGCCCCGGGAGTGCTCGCCCGGCCCGGCAAATCTCCAGCGGGCCGAGGAGGTGCCGCCTCCCGGGGCAGGCTCCCCCCGGGCCGCCTGCGGGGCTCCCCCTCTCCGGGGTCTCCCCGCAGCGCAGCTCCCCGGCGAGCGGCGGGGGGACGAGGCGGGAGCCCCCAGCCCTTCAGCCGGGAGATGTGATTGATGCCGGGGAACAGCCGCGCACAATAAACGCAAGTCTCCCCGTTGATTAATCACACCTAAAATCGCTGGACTTAGGCGGTGAATTTATCTCATTGTTATTAGAAGAGGGTATTTTTTTCTTCTTCTTTTTTTTTTTTTTTTTTTTTTTTTTTACTTCGTGGCAGGTAGAAGAGACCTAAAAAAGCCAGATTCCAGTGGGAAGCTTTTGCATATAAAAACAAATTAGGTGACTTCAATCTCGAAGTATGCGTAATATCATTTGTCAGTATCACTGGACACTATTATTCATTAGTATGTCTGAAGTGCTATTATGCTACTACAATGTCCTGCATATCAGCTCAGGAATTGTTAAACTCTCCTGCAGTTTCCCCATTTGCAATAGCAGTCCGTGCTGGTCTGTGCCAACTACGTTTTGCAATTCCACGAATTCTTCCTGTAATGCTGCTGTAATTAATTCCTCCAGGACCCTGATTTTTATTAGAAGTGCCCGCCCGATGCATTTACAGCAGGAGATTTCCCTTTAACTTTCTTTCGCTTGACAGTTCATTTATAAGAGCCTCCCCCACAATATCCACTTTTTTCCCCTCCTTTGCTTTTTCATAAAGCAATACACTTATTCATCTTGTCACAGCTCGCAGCCACTGTATTCCATGCCGCCTTTGGGTGACAGTGTCCAAAACAAACCAGCGCAGTGCCCGCGGTCAGGGGACACCGCAGCCCCCCTGGCCAAAATCCCTCCCGACCCCCCCGCGGTACGGCCGCGCTTCGCTCCTGGCTGTGCAGCCGCAGCTGAACGGCGGAGCCCGAGCTGCCTTCAGCCTCCGAAGGGAGCCCGGAGCGGCTCCCGGGAAAGCTGGGCGTCGTGGGAAGCACTGGGACATACAGGGCGAGCGGAACTCCGCTACTTGGGCTAAACCCCGCTCTACCACAACCGGTGCCTCCGGAACGGGACGGCCGCAGGAGAGACCCGCAGCCTTCGCACCCCTCGTCCTCCCTGTGCGGTGGGGCAGGAGCCGGGGATGAGTGCGGGGGGAGCAGGTGCTCGGGCGCGGACCCGGAACAGAAAGAGAAGTTTGACTTGAGGCCCCGAGAGCGGATTCCCGCGGGATACGCTGCCGACTCGCGGGTGTGGAATACCCCGGGACAGGGGTGCCGGCGGAGGGGTACCCGCACCCCCCTCACAGGGGCTGCAGAGGCGGTCTGTGCGATCTCTGCTGCTGGCAGTCGTAAAGGGGAGAAACCCTTTTTCTATGCCGAGCCGCGGCCCGTCGAGGTTTCCATCTCGAACGAACCGGAATTGTCCAAGCTTTGGCTAAATCGTGGGAATCGGCCCTAGGAGGGAGGCAGGTGAGCATCGCCGGGCTTCGCGCCCCTTAAAGCCGGAGGCAGGAACGGCCGCGCCGGGGCCACCGGGCACCGACTGGGATTAAACACCTCGCATCTGACACGAGAGAGAACAGGGTGTCCCTAACGCCATTTACGCCTGGCCATGGCCTATTATTGACAGTACCGTGAGATGATCTCATGGAATTAACAGCTCCGCTCAAAATCTCGGCTTTGGATGAGGTTTGAATGATGAGGAGGAGGAAAGCGGGGTCTCCAGGGATATGCCTGCGCTGATTCCAATCTGAATCCTTGGCCCTTCTAACGGCCACAAAGAAGACACTAAAAATAACTTATTTTCATTACAGAGATGCTTTTAAAGAGAAACGAGAGGAAGGGGGGGAACATTTCTACAACGGGGATTAATGTAAGTTGGAGTGGAATAAAAGGAAGTCAACGCTGAGCGAAAAGGGAACTTAAAAGGAAACCAGTAGTAGATCATATAGAGTTTGTTTTGGCCTGCACTGCAGTATTATCGAGTTCTTGACCTCTGCACAGAAACAGCTATAATCTGAACTGAGACTCCTCCACTTTTAGAGTCTTTGCAAGTGTGACTCACAGTAAATTTTCAACATCGAGCATGTTTACTACATTAAACAGCGCGAGGTAGAAAAGTTCACATCACCATTTTAATGGACTCACAAACGCACACTTGTGATCTGCGCAGGTTTGTCATCCGTGTCCAGCTACCAACCACAGGCGCAGGGCTCCTTGGCAGCACAGCGGGCCGCGCTATAAACAGAGAGCAAGTAGTTGCCGAGGCGAGAGATTTCAGAGATAGTTTTGCTTCCAGTATAAGAATTACGATCTTTTAACCATTTCCTTCAAGCTGCCGCCCTCCCCAGTGCTTTGCCTCGCTACGGGAGGGATGGCGAGGCCCTCTCCCCGAGTGCCCCCTCACTGGAGACGGGCACCAGCCGGGCCGGGAGCTGTGCTGGCGGAGGGACCCTCCTGCCCACGCCCACCCGCGACCCTGCGCGGGTCCCTCGGGGAGCGGGGAAGCCCAGAGCGGTCCCTTGCAGCCAGCCGGGGAGATGGCGAGGAGCGGGAAGAGAGAGCATCGGATGGAGGTGGCTTCCTTTACACCTCCTCGCGGTGCTCTCTCGCTTCACCTCTGCCCTCCCCGGCATCGCCCTTAGGGCCGTGTTCGACACGAGGGTGTGGCCCTGACAGGACTACGCAAGGAGGAGCAGATCCACCTTGGAGTGGGCGAGGGACCACAAACAACGCCCGAGCGCTACTCCAAAGAGGAGGTGCTGCAGGGCAAACACCGGCCGGCGCATCCCCCCGGAGAGAGAGGCAACACCTCCCGCCCCCGACCTCGTCTCCTCCGCCACATCACCCTCCTCTCCACTGCTCAAGGCGAACGATAGCGCCTGCCGTCCCCAGCCAGTTCGAGGAAGGATGAACCACCCCCCCTTCCAGGGATGAGCATCCATCACGGCCGGCCCCGGCGCTCGGATGCGGCGACCGAGCAAATCACTTGTCAAAGCAGAGCTGTCAAACTTCACCCGAACTGCGAAAAGTGAAAGAAACCTTCGCGAAGGAGGTGCGGAATAAATACGGTCTTGGGGAAAAACAAACAAACAAACAAACAAAAACAACTTAGCCAAATCAATATAAATATGGATAAGGAAGTGAGGCCTTTTTCAGGGCCTTGGAGATGCGGCAAATGAATCCCCTCCCTTTCTGCACCGCAACTACTCATCCACAGGAAGAACACTTGTTTGTTAGGAAGATCGGGTTTTTTCCTAGGCGTTTTTGAATGTGTTCATTAGGAGGACACTTAGTAATCTCCTTTATTAAGGGGAGGCCGCACCGAGCTCGCCCACCTGTGCGGGCCTCCATGCGGGAGCTCTGTGAGGCTGCCCTCGACGTGGAACAAGTTCTGCCTGACTTACACCCCCACACATCAGTACTGGCTTCTGTGAGCTTTAAGGGCTTAAATTCTTATCCTATCGGAGTAAACCGTAAACCTTCCAGGGAGTAGGGCAGGATCAAGGCTGAGGTCGGGAGGAAATCCGACCTCAGGTGCGGGTCCCAAAGCGCTGGGCGGGAGGTGGCCGTGTTAAGGCAGTGACACCGCTGTGCTCACCCCCTGCCCCACGCCGCCTCAGTGGAGGCACATGGAGGAGAGAGCTCTCGACACTATCAGCGATCTCCTATCGGAATCACATCTCCCAGGTGTTGCCGCTTCCAGGAGCGGGGCGATGGGGAGCCCTGGGGTCTGGTGGGACTGGGTAAACGGTGTCTGCCCGCGGCCGCTCGGAACTGCCGTCTCCGAGCCTCCCTACAAACCATATTTATAGATTTCCCTGCACGGCGAGCAATCTCTGTCACTTCAGCGCAGGAGTTCGCCCCGCCAATTATTCTGCAAGCTAATCTCTCTGGATAGACTTCTTTCCTTCCTTCATTACCTCATTCCCTCCTTCCCTTGACGTCAACTCACGTTCATTAGCGAAGGGGCTTCTGGAAGTGACAGAATTTTGTTGTCTCACGTCCAGTGTTGATTAATCAGAGATGATATAACCGGCCTACATGAGGAGCCGCTCGCGGCTTCCTTCTCAGAGGCACATTGTTTTGTGTGCGAGAGTTACTTAGCAACTCCAAGATACGGGACTGGCTCCAAGTTCACAAAAAGTTGAAGAATAAATTTTGGGAAACTTCTTTTACTCACTAAACACATTGTAAAACTCCAACGCCCAGCCCCCATGTCAGACCGAAAAAAAAAAAACCGGGAAGCCGCGCTTGCCACAGGCCCATCTGTTGGCAAAGAGATTTCGTTGCTTGCAGCAAAGCTCCAGACGCACCTTTCTCCCAGCAAGGAAATCCGATAGGTTTATTGCCCCGATTTCAATAAATAACCTCCCTGCAGGCCAGTTCCCATCACTTCTGGGAGCCACCGGAAGGGCTCTTGGTCTGCAAGACGAAGCCCTCAGACGGACCTGAGTTTTAATTGCGTGCCTCACGCTCTGCCTATCACTGTTGCTCACCAACCAGCGCTCCCACACCTTCCCGGCCTCGAGGGAGAGCTCCGGGGCTGTGGGAAGAAGGCGTAGGGGCCGGGCCGGCAGCGGGTCCCTGTAGCCCCAGAGTCAGCTGGGCTGTCCCGGGTAAATCCCACCGGCGTGGTTAAGGGCAAATCCCAAAGTTTTTGCACCGGCGGGCTACCGGGCAGGAGTGTTCCAAGGAGAACAGGCAGCCCGGCTCCCTTCTCCCAGAGGGCTCCCTTCTCCAGCCGGCACCTTCTCCAGCCGGCACCTGCCGCTGGAGAGCGGCTCTCCCGAGCCCGCCCGGGATGCTCTGCCAGGGCCGCCGTCCCCCGCGAACTCCGGCCCTGGAGGGCGAGGCGGACCGGGAAATCTCCGGGACACGTCGGGGCCCGGGGCGGAAGGCGCGGAGTCTTTTTTTCGTTTTGTGGGGTTTGTTTTTTTGGAGGTTTAGTTTGTTTGTTTGGGTTGGGTTTTGGTTTGGTTTTGGGGTTTTGGTTTGGGTTGGGTTTGTTCGGTACGGTTTGGTTTTTACGTGCGAATCCTTTTTTTTCTTTTGAGAAGGATAAAAATAAATCTGTTTCCTTGCGTAAAAGACAAGCTGTTTGAACGGCATGCGGGGGAGAGAGACCGCGTCCCAGCAACAACCCGCGCGAAAGGAGGGAAGGCAAAGCTCCCCTGCCGGCGGAGGTACCTGTTGTAGGGGGTCCGGAGGAGCAGGGCCTGGCTGCCCGTGCAGCTGTCGGTGGGGGTGTGACAGCCGTACACCGGGGGAGGCACCGAGTATTGCTGGTCCCCTGCGGAGAAAGCGGCAAAGAGTTAACCCCTGCGGCGACCGGCCGCCCCTCCACTCGCCCTGCGCTGCAGAGCGGGCTCCAGGGCCCCGTCCTCCAGCATCTGTGCCAGGCCTGCAGGGGGTTAGGGCAGCGGTGCGACTCCGGAGCCACCCCGGATTGCCAGCCGGGCGGCAAAGCCCTTCGAGACGGGCCCCCGCGGAGGCTGAAATTACCTAGGGAGGGCTGCTGGCTGATGGGGTCCTCGTGTTTGAAGGAGTGGTTCGTAAACTGAGCGGCGGGGTGAGACGGCGTGTGGCCATAGCTGGGGGTCCCGTCAAACGCCACGGTGCTGTAACCTGCCGAAGAGACCACAGCGGGGTTAGCAGGAGCCCCCCGACAAGCCCCTCCGAGCAGGCGTCGAGAGAGAGGAGCCCACGCCCGGCCGAGCGCCGCGGGCTCCCAAATACATCGCGATTATCGCACCCGCGGGGCTGCTGCCGGCGCTGAGGAAAAGGACAGGGCCAGAGCGTGCCCCCTTCGTTCACTCTCCCACCGCCCCTCTCAGCACACGCACTTCGCAAGGCTGCGGGCGCGGGGACCCCCGCGGGACCCCCCCGCCGCGGGCAGAGCCGGGCCGGGCTGCCCGCTCCGAGGGGCGGAAAGTCGGAAGTCTCGTTCGTGCTTAAAGAGAACAGATCGGCTTCGGTAATAAAAAGGATGTTTTCATTAATTGTTGCTCTTATTAAAAAGGAAGATTCCCATCTGCTTAGTGTACTCATCTGGCGTTTCCAATTTAGAAGTTACCCTTTAATCTTGCCTTTTTTTTTTCTTTATTTTTTTTTAAGAGCCGCTTTCTGAAGAGTCTGCAATAAAGAGGCGGAATGTTACATGCAAAAATAAAACTCCTCCTTTCAGTGAAAATTGCTCTCCAAAATAATAAACAGCCTATTTTGTTTCCTACACCGAGCAGATTCAGATGGAAAGAGACCACCTCTGCTGACCCCGGGCCGACACGGAATCGTAAATCAGGTGCTTGGACACCAACTTTCATTAATGACTTGGAGCTGGCTAAACAACTTCAGCTAAAAAAGTAATTACAAAGTAATATTATCTCGGAGGCTTCTCGGCTCATCAGCATTTACCCCGAGAACCAAGCTCCTCCAAGAGTCACTCAAAAAAAAGAAATAAAAAACAAACCAAAAACCAAAACAAAAAAACCACAAAACAAAACAAAAAGTCCGACGCGGGCTGGGAAAAGAAACCAAAGGGACTACGACCGCTTCCTCCCTCACACTCCTCTCCCTTAACCTGCTTATTCCAGCACGGTCATCCTCCACAGACCCGTCTGGATGGGCTGTGTGGCTGGAGAGGGATTTTGTTAGTAGAGAGGGAGCACTCGGGATTGTTTTCAGGCGCTTCCCTCAGTTCCCCTTCGATGCCGGGTGCTCGGCGCAGGGCAGGTCTCTGTTTCACCGCCGCCGGTCGGTGACCACAGCGGGTTTCAGGGAGAATAAAATGCAGAGGCAGCAAAGGTATCCGAATGTTGCTTCTCCATTTTATTCTCTTTGCAGACAGGCTGGATCCAGCGACATCACAGGATGTCATTAACCTGCGCGGCTGAGCGGGAGAAACGAAGGGAGCAACGGGGAGGGGAAAAAATATAAGCCAGAAGACTTTGAAACCTTCACCTTCTCGATGATTTTAGGTCGGCCCTGAGACTGCGGGGCTGGGATAGGAGTGGGACTGGCTTGTTCCCAGCCACATGTCTCTCACATCGCCCTGACCCTAAGAGCAGAGCTCCTGTCGCGGCGACTCGAGCAGCGTTGACAAGCCGGTACCTTACGGGCTCCCATCCTACAGCTGTTTCTCGCTCGTTATCTCCTCCCTCAGCCCTCAGGGTGGAGGCTCAACCTTCAACTCCCTTTCCCCCATTTCCCTGTGCCTCTTTTTTAACTTTCAGAAAACACTGACACTTTCTACGTTACTTTTGGCCCGCCACACAGTTTCGGTGACCTTCAAAACTCAGCTCAGAGCAGAACGAGGTTTTGGCCGCATTTTCCGGTGTTGCCTGACCCAAAGCTTCAGGAATGTGATAAGAAAGTTGAGTTCTGAACCGAGCTGCCGATAGCGAGGTCTCTTTAATTAGGGCGTTATCAGAACCAGTCCTGATTAAAATGTGCTGAAAATAATTGAAAGTTGTACATCTGTTGGAGAACGGGGCCCGCTGGAGGCATCCAGTTGTTGGAGGAGCCCAGCTGGATGAAAGGCGAAGGAGAAGAAGAAAACTGGGCAGAGGTTTCAAAGCCTTAGTTTCCTAACCCCCACCCCATCCCAGACTTGGCAGAAATGTCATCGCAGAGCCAAGGTAGCATCTTTCCCACGGTCGGAGGAACCGTCTAAAAAAAAAAAAAGAGGAGTTCAACCTTGAGGAGAGCCAAAGCAAGAACATTTTATCCATCCACAAAAAGAAAAAAAAAAAAAAAAAAAAAGGCAAACACCCTTTGCCGAATTGCTCCTTGCCGAAGGAGGAGCACCCTCTCTGCGTGCCGCCGAAAATAATTGTGGCTAAGCCGCAGTGCTGCACGTGCGGGAAGGGAAACCCGAGTCGAGGGGATCCCCCAAGGCCCGCATCGAGGCAGCTCGGCCTGGCAGAGCCCGGCAAGGAGCCGGAACACCGTCCCTGCTCCCCGCCACGGAGCCTTCCCCAGGCTCCTGCGGGGCCTCGGTGCCCAGGGCCGGGGAGGTGCAGAGGTGTCAGCCCTTCTGCCCCGGCTCTCCAGGCACGCACAGGTGCGGGGGTTTGCGGGGCTGGTGGTGCCGCGGGCCGAGCACCGCCCGCAGGGCGCCGAGCCCGAGTAAAGCCCAACGTGGTTTAACCCAGCTTTGGTGGGTTAAAGGCTCCGTTTCTCCTCGGGGTGGTTAAACCCGGGCGATGGTGGTTAAGCAGGATGGCGCGGGGTCGCAGCTATTTTGTCCCTGGCTAACGCAGGGCCGAATTTATTTCCCTCACCCTTCCCTCCATCTTCTCGTGGCTATTTCGGCCCAGCGATTACAAATCCTCTCCGATGTCTAAAATCCTTTCAGATGTCTTTTACAACTCCCCGGCAGAGCCCTTGTCCCGGCGGGCTCTGTGCCGCTCCCCTCCCGTCCCGCAGCCGGAGCCTGGGACCCCGCGGGACACGGAGCTGCCCCGGGACCTCGGCGAGGCCGCGCCTCTCCCCAGCTCCAGGGATGCTGCCAAGCCGGGACCGGCAGCAGGGCTCTACGGTTTCCGACGTTGGATCCCGGCGCCGGGCGGACCCCGGGGGCAGGGGCGGGGGGTCGAGGGCAGCAGAGCGGTGGCATCGGGACTGCGACCCGGCGCTGCCCGGGGGGGCCCGTGCGCGGCCGCGCTGCCGAACAACCCCTTCCCCTCCACCGCCCCTGCCTGTCCTCGCTGCAAACATCGCTCCGGAACGCCTCGGCGGCCAGCACCGAGCGCGTCTGTCCGGCCTCGGCCTCTGCTCTGCCCCGTGCCCTGCCGCCAGCGAGCGCGGACAGCCCGAATCGGGGATGGTCAGCCCCAGCCCCTCTCCGTGGGTACGCGGTTGACCCCTCGGCGCAAGCCCGAGCTGCGAGCTGCCAAAAGCAGTGAGACGCCGGCGACTCATCCCGCTCTGGCCGAGCCACGCATCCCCTCCCGGTCCCCCGTTCCTCGGGTTTCGAGGCCGCCACAGCCCCACTCCCCTTGGTCAGACTCTCCCGGCACCTCGCCCGGGGCCGGGGAGTGCAGGGCAACTCACGACAACCCGCGGCTCCGGGGCCAGCTGAAGGAGAGGGAACAAGACCCGAAAAGTCTCGGGCAAGCTCCCCTCAGGCTATCCCCTTTCCCCTTCTTCCTCGCGTTTGCACCCGCAGATATTTATACTGCAGCCACTGGAAGAAAAACGATTAGCTGCTGATCCCGGTGCCACAGGCAGATGACCTGTCGCCCGGCCGTTCAGCCCACGGGAGTTTCTCAGGGCTGTGCAAACACCGGGGACCGCAGAGAGCTACCGCGCAGCCGGTCCTGGAGATGCTGACAAGAAACGACGAGGCGGCCCTGTTTGTGCACTCCGGCCCGGGGGCTTTCAGCCCTCCCGAGGTCAATTCGACAAGGGGCTTGAAAACACTAATGTGCGGACGGCGCTTTTCGGATTCGGGAGGAGGTTTGGAGGTACACCCCACACACACCCCCACCCCATCACCCCCAAGATATGTAGAGGGAATTGTCTCGGGCCACCGGCCCCACCTCCATTCCAGGACTTGCGCTGTCTCCGGCCCGAACAAACCTTTGCGAAGGCAAGAGGCTGCTCCAACCCGGGCAGGGGGCCTGGGGGCTCCAGCCGCCTGGCAGAGCCTCCGCTGCCCAACGGGAGGGGTGTGGGGGAGCAAATCGTGGCTCCTAAAGCTCCCCGGAGCGACGTGGCTGCCGCACAGGGAGGGAAGGGAGGCAGGGGGAGGCTGGCTCGCCTGACCCGGCTCGGCTGCCGCGGAGACTGGGCTTGCTGTTTACATCAGGCGCGGCCCGGCCCGGCCCGGCCGAGCGGGAGCCTCCGGGGGCCGCCCCCCGAGCCCGGGGCGCCCGGCAGCGCGGCCCTTACCCTGGTTGCGGATCGCTTGCTGGCTCTCCAAGCAGTTGGGCAGGTAGGGCCCGTTGGGGAACATCCGAGCCTGGCCCGAGGGCGGCTGGCTGGGCGGCGGGGCGCCGAAGGGCCCGTAGCGGCAGGCGCCGGCCGTGCCCGTGAACTGGCCGGAGAAGTGGACGGTGAAGGCGCTCAGGTATTGCTCCTCGTGCGGGTCCGACCCGTTCCAGCTCGGCTCCTGCTTGATGAAGGAGTGCGGCCCCAGCGAGCCGTAGGAGGCCCCCGGGGGGAAGTCCAGGACGGGCGCCCACTGCGCCGCGCTGCTCACCGGCATGGTGCAGTTGCTGTTGCCCGGCAGGGAGGGCACGGAGGGCAGCAGCGCGTTGAGGTCTCGGACGTCGGAGCCCATCTGCTCGCAGACCTTCTGCCTGCCGCCGGGCAGCCAGTCTCCCCCCGGGCCGCACTTGTTCCAGGACACCTGGCCCCTGCCCGCCAAGCCGGAGGCCGGCTCCGGCTGCAGGCACCAGGCCGAAGAGCTCAGCCCTTTGGGGGAAGTTTGCTCCGCGACGCAGCTCCCCGGGTCCAGCCCTGCGGGAGCCGGCAGCAGCGACAGGGAAAGGTTGTTCTCCAGGATCGCCTCCGGGGTTGCACCCGCTCGCAGCGCAGGGCAGGGTGGGGTGTGCCCGTGTCTGTGTGTCCGCGTGTGTGGCGCGTCTGTCTGCGCGTGTGTCCGCCTGTCCGTGCTAGGGGGGCACAGCCGCCTCGCACGCCTCACCTCGGATGCCTGCTCACCCTCAACTTTGCAAAGCTCAAATAGAGGCGCTTGCAGGGGAGGAGGAGTCAGCACGCCGATCCTCCATTCACACAACCTCCGCCGAGGGGCTGCCCACAGCCCGCTCTGCTGAACCCAGCCGGACCAGACACGCGGGGGGGAGGGGGGAACGAGGAGAGCCGGGGATGGAGGGGGAGAGGTGACTGTGGGAGAATATATCTCCCCTACGCATCACTCCCACCCTTCTTCTGGTGCAAGCGCCACTAAATCTCACCCTAACGTCCCTTCGCTTTGGGAGAGACTTGCAAGACTGTTAGAGGGATCCAGGTGGCCAGTAAGTACGTGCTGGACGACTTCCCCCGCCAGCTCCGTGCGTGTCCGTGGGGACTCCGGAGGGCAGTGGGGTCGCAGGCCCCGGGGAGCGCCCGGGGAAGCCTCCGCCCTTGCGGGAGCCAGGGGAAGTGACACAGCCCTTTGCGGGCGGACCCCGTTCCTGCGAGGGGAAAGTGTCTTTCCAGGTGCCTCTCTCCCGCTACGGGAGAACCTGCGTCTCCACGAGCTCCTGCGGGGTCCGGGCTGCCTGCCCGTCGTCCCGCCCCGCACACCGGGTGTTCCCTGTCCCTGGAGGCGCAGGGCCGGCCGTGCCAGGGCACCGAGGGCTCCGCCGGCGAGGGGAGGGGGGGGGGCCCTTTGCAAGGGGCCCGGGATCGGCGTGTGCCCAGTCCTGGCCCTATCTGTCCGACCTATCTGTACGTGAGAGGGAAGGAAGGGTTGGGCAGGCGGGGGAGGATGGCAGCGCTGTGAGCAACCTGCTTTTGAGAGATTCACCTGGCACTGCTCCTGGGAAGCCCCGGAGTCTCTCTTTCCTCCCCAGCCTCCTGGACAGCAGCTCCTCAGCGCGCATTCCTGGGCAGCAGCGGCGGCGGGAAGGCCCCCGAGGGCACCTTACACGTTTATCCCCGGACGGTCCTTCCTCCCAGGAGACACGGCGGGTTTCGGGGTGGCCCTGGCAGCGAGCGGTGCCATGATTCTGGCGGTGCGGGAGCCCACCTAGACCGACTGTCCCGGCAGGAAGCCCCCGAGGAGGGCGGCGGAGCCTGCCGGGACCCGGGGCAAAGGCGAGCCCTCAGCCCCTCTCGCCCCCGCGGGACACGCTCTCACTAAAGGCAATAAGAGGGATCCTGCCGCCTTCCTTTGGAACTACTAATTAAAAATCAGCCGGGGTGGGGGATGTTGCTTCTACGAGCACACGTGGGACAGCTCCCGAGGGCTGGCCCCGGCGCAGGGCACTCGCCAAGTACCAGACCCGCCGCTCTGTCCCTTGCGCATCGTCCTCGGCCGCTTTTAAACCGCGGCACCGCAGATGCCTCCGGGGTCCCCTCCCTCTCGCAGAGCCGCGTCCTGCCCGCACCTCACCCCCCTCTGCAGCGAAAGCAGTGACAGAGACGCCGTGAACGCTTACCTGCCGCAGGACAGACCGACCCTCTTGTCTTCCCGGTGATAATGTGCACTTTCGGTGTTTCCTTCCCGCCGCGGCATCAAAGGTTACCGCCAGCATCGCCAATTTTGAAGCGATGTTTTAAGATTCAAAGGGTAAATTCTACAGCAAAATAAATCAAAATAGGTCGTTATTGGTGTAGCCAAGTATAAATTCATATTCTCTTAAAACTAATTAACCGTAACAGTCGGATTTTGTTATTAGTGAAATTTACTTTATTTTTTCACAAACTATCTTCAGATAATTTCCCTTAAAAATCTCTCTTTTGATGCATAAATCTACTTATTACAGAAATCTACGTGTAACGTAAGTGCGAAAGATTCATTGATTATCTCTGCCGATAGTAAATATCCCCTAAGCTTAGAGGATCTGCCGCTTCTTAAGAGTCTTCAGCAAACTAAAGCACCCCCGGATGGCGCTTGTGAAGGCAGCCCATGCCCGTGCGGGGGGACTGCGCTGCCCTCGCTGACACTGCCGGCCTCGGCGCTTGCTCCCGCTCTGCCTCCCGCTCTGGCCGCACCGGGGCTCCCGCACACCGCGCTCGCCCCCTGCCCGGTACCCGCAGGGGCCTTGCGGGGCTGCGGGAAGGTGCGGGATCGGGAGCGGGGCTGCTGCTGGGTTTGCTCGTTTCGGTGGCCGACGGAGACATGAGGTTTGTTGGACTCGATAGCTTAAAGGTCTTTTACAGCCTAAACGATTCTATGTTCGATCCTATGATCTTCGGCTCTGCGATGGACAACGCACATACAGAAATAGAAGTCTTAGGCCAGCCCAAGCAGGGGATTTAATTTCCCATGAAAACTAGACCTCTCTTGGTTAAAACAGAAAAAGCCTTTCCCGCAGCGGGCTGTTTTTCGAAATAGTGTGGGGTTTTTCTCTTTTCTTGACATAAACTAGCTTGATAAATCTTCCTGAAAGGAAAAAAATGTTTTCTTGATCGCTTAGGTCTGCCGTTATTCCACCCGGGAGGAAGAACTGCCGAACCCTTTCCGAATCTTCGCCTCTCTCGCATATTCCAGCGGTGAAACAAGACGACCCCTTGTCCATCAGCGCATCCTCCCTCCCCGCGGCTGCCAGCAGCCCCAGCGAGGATGGGGAAAGCGGCGCTCGGCCGGGGGATTCCTGAGCTGCCAGCTCAGTTCAGCTCAGCTCAGCCCTGCCGGGCATCCAGGGCTGCTCAGCCGTGCGGGGAAAGGAGAGAGCCAGGCAGGCGCGTCCCGGGATGTCCTGGGAGAAACCCTCAGCGATGGAGCCTGAGGAGGGGGAGGAAAGCCCGGACCGTTCTACCCCGGGACGGGCTGGGGACTTTTGGGAAACGGCCAGCGCCACTTCCCGCAGCCGTTCCGTTCCATCCAGCACCAGGGAGAGTGAAAAATCTCCTCTAGCCCAGGTCGGGAGCACTGGCGGCAGGTGCCCTCGGGGGCGCCCCGGCAGCCGAGAGGAGCTGCTCCCCCCGTGCAGGGGACGCTTGCCTGCCTCTTCCCCAGAGATCCCGACCCAGATTCCAATCACATGCGGCGTAAATCTCTCCAAGTCCCGCACGCCGGGAAAACCCAGTTGAAAACAATGGTCGGGGAGAGGTGGCAGTTCTGGGACAGCATCTCCTTGGTCCGTGTCCAGACCCAGGCGGCCCGGAACGTTTTGCCCTCTTTCCTCCAAACACGGCCCTATCCAAATCTGTGACAGGCAGCAATTAGGCTTCATTGTGCTGCCCGTTGTTTCATAGCTATGGTAATTCCTGATAATGCTTAATCTTCGATTGTGCTCGAAGGCATACTCGACAAGATTAAACAACAGATATTTACCGGAGTAGGAGTATTCTATTGAGAGTCCCACTTGATCCTGGGAAAAACAGGATCGGGAACTTGCTCCAACCTGAGCAGCGCTGAAGCACCTCCCCAGCCGATGTTTTCCCGTTCCGCTTCCCTCCGCCATACTAACCAATTATGGGATCGGTA
Source organism: Manacus candei (assembly GCF_025592945.1). Classification (NCBI taxonomy): domain Eukaryota; kingdom Metazoa; phylum Chordata; class Aves; order Passeriformes; family Pipridae; genus Manacus; species Manacus candei. The sequence continues at coordinate 8,215,793 of NW_026138057.1, forward strand.
ATTCTTACTACATTTTACTAAACCCATAAATGATCCCCGCGCGGCTCGGGGGTGGGGGAGACTGACTTAAACAGAGATAAATCCCCAGCCCCTCCACGCCTGCTCACGCCGCTCCCAGCACGCAGGGGGATCTATCTGCTTTCGCTCAGGGAGCTGATCAGAGTTTGATTATTTAAGCGCCAAGAGCAGCAGAAACAAAGCTGCGAAGCATCTCCAGGAGCACAGGGCGTGGAGGGGCAGGAACTCATCACTGCGGGCCCGATCCCGCATTCCTCACTGCCGAGCACTGCGGGAGCCGGGATCCGCGGGCACGGCGGGACCGGCCTTCCCTGTCCGGGCTGACGGGGGCACTGGAACGCTTTCGAGCTGCATAGAGGACATTTTGTTCATCCGGTGAGGGGAAATGAGTTTTGGGGGGTTTTTTTGTTTTGTTTCGGTTTTTTTTGATGCACAAAGAAGGGAAGATGCGCGACCTCTCCCCGTCCCTCTGCTGACAGGAGCGGGGCACAGGCGGGTCCCTCCGAGGCGGGACCCCGGCCCAGCGCGGGGCGGGGTGGGAGGGCAGCGGCGGTGACGGGGAGCAGTCCGAGGGGTGCTGAGCATCTCCCTTCGGCCCGGCTCCTTCCCCCGCTGGCCGCGGCGAGGGCCGCCCCCACTCCAGCGCCGAGCCCGCCGTGCAGCGGCGGCGGGCCGGGCTCGGGCCATTGCCGTCCCGTAAATCTTGGGAGCGCTGGAACTAATTACGGAGAGGATATGTCTCAATTTGTTCCGCATTAGTGCCGCGCCGGGACGCAGGCACCGAGCATGGGAAATTGATGGGCCCGGCCCGGCCCGGCCCCGCCGGGACCGCGGCCCTGACCCCGCGTTCAACCCGCGGGGCGGCCCCGCTCCGCCTCCCGCACCTGCCCCCGGGCGGTGCCCGCAGGGCTGCGAGGTGGGGCTTCAGCCAGCGGCGAGGTACCACTCCGACAAATTTATTAGCGTGCTGCTAAGACGAGGCTCAGTATAAATCACGGGGCTGTATAGGGCCATAAAGCATCCCCGTGTATCCTGCCCCTCGCCGGGGTTCTGGTGAATAGGAGTTCATGGAAAGCCGGGTATCGGTAACATCTTTCAGATCTGGCGTGTGTGACGTTTTTAGAGTCTTAGATATACAATGGGATATACTGAAACTATTACATAGAATTTTTATAGGTATTTGGTACTTACATACGAAAGAAATTTGGGGGGAAATGGTTCTTAGGTAATATGCTCAGTTCTTCACAATACCTCTAATGGCTTTGAAAGTAATAAAATTATTGTTTTGGCAGAGGAAAATAAAAATATCCTAAAACTTAGTACATTATAAACGGATGTAAGGTAAATGAGATCTAAGGAATTAATTTCTCCCTGCTTGCAGAATGCAGATCCCACTATAAAGGCACACTGAACTCGAAATGTAATAATACAGAAACAACTCAGTAACAATACCTTGCATGGACACCAATTCAAAGAATTCTTTGAGCCACCTGAGCACCACCTTTGAATGTGGGTACACATTAGAAACATAAACGAAACATTTGTGCATTCAAAAGAGAAAGGCTCCAGCTGAAGTGTACCTGCTATCCCCAGCCACACACTGCAGTATCCCTGGTACCTCACGGGTAAGGAAAGGCAGCAGTAGCCTCAGGTATTACAGGACAGGGACAGAAGATGAATTATCCTTTACAGTTTCTCCAGCAGACTGTCCACGAACATGTTTTCCTAAACACTAACCATCCACGCCTTTATCTTTCATCTTCGTTCTTGAACAAACACACTTTAACAACGCAAGCAACGTCCAAATCTCACTTTGCTCTTGCAAAGTCCTTTTGCAGCCCCTGTGCAAAGATACTCTCTTGACCAGTCCTCCTCAGAGGGAAACCAGGGGCTCCACCAAGCTGGTCTGTCTTAGGTGAGGATCTAAACCCCTTTCCACTGGGTTTTGTTCTCATCCTACACACCTCAGAGGAATTCTTCCCTGTAAGCCCTTGACTAAGGGTGCTGTACAGCAAGAGTGGTCCCACCGAAATCATTGCTGAAGGATGTCAGTCCACCAGGACTTGGCCCAGGCAGTGGGGAAAGCCAAGCATGTCCTCTGCCTACAGATATTTGGTGAGTGTAGAAGACAAGCAGTGGGGACAATGTGCCCACTGCCTAAAGCAGAAGAGAAACAAAAGCTCCTGAATTCTGTTTAAAACGTCCTGCATGCTCCAGAGAAATGGAAGAGGTGACAGTAATTTTGCCAGAACAACTGGGGACTCCAGCAGTATTTGTGGAGTGCTTGGAGACCTTGGGTAAGCAAAGAAATGCAGATGGCTGCATTATACAGCACAGCTCTGTGCGATGTGTCAGTGATGTGACCCGTGAGGGGGTGGCAGGGCTCGAGCTCGAGCTGTGTTGCAACACATCGAGTCCCTCCTCCCAGCCCCATCAGCACAGACCCGCCGACACCCACAGCTCCTTCACAGCCCGGGCAGAGATTCCACTGCCCCCAGTCCTCCAGCACAGCCCTTTAGCTTCCTTAGCAACTGAGCAAACCCAGTCCTTTGTTATCACAGCTACATGAAGGTGCATGTCTCTTCTCTGTCTCTGGACTACATGTACTGAGACGTGTGCATTGCAGCAAAAAGCAAAGATCATTTTTCTCGTCTAGTTGGCTGGAAGCAACAGGCGGCAAAAAATGTAGATCGAACCGAAACGAAAGTTTTCCCAGTTCTTAATTGTGAGCCTTCCAACTCAATATGTTTCTTTTTTTCTTCAAAACTGAAGCTTTACAGCCAGTCTCTCTCCCTTGTGTAGGTATCACATGCTGTTGTATGGGATGCCTGGTCTGGCCATCTGAAAACTCCCTGGCTCCAGGCCGTCAGCCCAACAGAGACCTGCTACAAGCAGAGGAAGGAGTCCTGGTGTCCCCCACAGAATCAAATACAATCCCCCCACAGAATCAAATACAATCCAGGCTATGGAGGTGCCTGCATGGTTCTCATCAGCCTGTCACTGCAGGACTGGGCTGTTTTCACATTTGTGTCTGTCACTGTCCCGCTGCAGCCTCTGCTGACCCTACTGCCACCAACAGACCTGTCCCACAGGGCTCGTGCTGAGAGTGGGACATGCAGGGACAGTCAGTGACTAAGCTTGCAGGGAGAGGTGAGGGAAGAAAGGAGAGGAGGGAGGGAGCCCATGGGTTGAACTTGCCTTAGAAGTCAAATTTCTTCGTCACAAGACACAGGGCATTCTTTTCCCTTCAGATTTTATGTACGTTTGATTCCACTAAATTCATCTGAGTACTGCTCTGACACAGGAATTAAAAGTGCTGAGAGTTTGCTGTAGCTATTGAGTCATGGGCGCAGACTGATCAAATCTACCCTTGTTGTTCCTTCCTGTTACATGAAAGCAGAGTTCAGTAAAGTTCAGATCAGAACTGAGACCTACTTTTGTGATGTCTTGACAAACCTTTCTTGAAATATTTAACATGTTAGCTGGAAAGAAAGAAGCACGAAGAAACCCTGTCGACTTGTTATTTATGTTTTTTAAATGAAATAGTGAAAGGAACAAGTAAGTAAGTGTGATTCCTTTCTTTAGATTGCAGTATCATAGATTAATAGCTCTATGAACAGATTTGCAAGTAGCACTATCACGCTAGTCAAGATATTAAAAAAGTTTATGAGCAGTTGCTTAGGAAAAACAAGATAAAGCCTATGGAAATCTGATACTGGTCAATGGTGCATTTATTCAAAACATAATACTCACTTCAAGTCCCCATAAATCCTTTGCAAATGAAACTTCCATTGTGATCACTGTTCCAGATCTAAATGATTTATTTTTTTCCTTTGGTAGACATTAGATATATCTCAGAATGTACAAGTTATGTACCTACTGATACGGAGTTAATCCTGCACCCATGAGATAATAAATATTAAATTCGAATAAGAAGACATTTTAAAGAAGGAGTATCTTTATAAGAAGATTTTTTCAAAAAAATTATTTATTAGTGGATTAATTTACAGGAAAAATCTTACATTTCTGTGTGATTTGTTTCAAAATTCAGGGCTTCCAACAGTTCCAAACAATTAGTTATTGGGAGCAGAGCAGACATTGGGTTGTGTGCAGTTTCAAAACTGAGCTCTCAGCACTATTTAGAATCATAGAATGCTTTGGGTTGGAAATGACCACAAAGATTATTTAGTTCCACCCCCCCTCATGAGCAGAGACACCTTCTATTAGACCAGGTTGCTCAAAGCCCTATCCAAGCTGGCCTTGAACACTTCCAGAGATGGGGCAGGCACAAATTTTCTGGTTCCAGGCCTCATCACCCTCACAGTAAATAATTTCTTCCTGATATCTAATCTAAACCTGTCCTCTGTCAGATTAAAGCCACTCTCATGTCCTGTCACTGCCTGGCTTTGTAAAAAGTCCCTCTCCAGCTGTCACATAACCCCCTTTAGGTGCTGGAAGGCTGTGGGAAGGTCTCCCCAGAGCCTTCTCTTTTCCAGGCTGAACAACCCCAGCACACCCAGCCTGTCTCCATAGCAGAGGTGCTCCAGCCCTCTGAGCATCTTTGTGGCCTCCTCTGGATTTGATCCAGCAGGTCTGTGCCCTTTTTATGTTGGGGACCCCAGAGCTGGATGCAGTGCTCCAGGTGGGGTCTCACCAGAGCAGAGCAGAGGGACAGAATCCCCTCCCTTGACCTGCTGCCCACGGTGCTTTGGATGCAGCCCAGGGCACGTTTGGCTTTCTGGGCTGTGAGTGCACACTGATGGCTCTTGTAGAGCTTTTTGTCAAGCAAAACCCCCAAGTCCTTTTCCTCAGGGCTGCTCTCAGTCTGTTCTCCACCCAGCCTCTGTCTGTGCTTGGGATTGCCCCAGCCCAGGTGCAGGACCTTGCTCTTGGCCCCTTGAACTTCCTGAGGTTCCCATGAGCCCACCTCTCCAGCCTGTCCGTGTCCCTCTGGATGGCCTCCCTTCCCTGCAACAACTGCACCACACAGCTTGGTGTTGGCAGCCAGCTGAGGCTGCACTCCATCCCACTGTCCATGTCACTGACAAAGATGTTAAACAGTGCTGTTCCCAATTTATCTCATTGTTTCACCCTGAGGAGCAGCAGCCTTTGCAATATTCTACGTGCATTTGAGGAAATGCTTCGAGCAGCTGCTAGGAAACAAAGAATACACTGAAAGGCCAAGCAGAAGTGACCCACCAGGAAAACAGCCTGTCAACCCATTTTTCTAACTCTATGATCTGAGCTCCCCAATTTATGGAAGCCTCGTGGTCTTCACTACCTCTGGGATTTTGCATGCATCTCTCCTAATTGTTCAAATCCAAATGGAGTCTCAGTTATCAATTTACTCTCAGAACCTCTAGGCAGAAGTCAAAATAAGTTCAGCAAATTGGTTGGATATCAGCTAAAAACACACTTAATTTTTCATCAGATAAACTTCTCTCAGAGGAACTACTGGAGTCAGCTTTAGCCAGACACCAGATCTATAACGAAATAATTCTATGATTGGGTAACATGAACACCTCATAATAGCTACATATGCTTTATCATGGAATGAAAGTTCTTGAATAAGTTCTCTGGCCAAATAAGGATTTCAGAGTATTTAACACTTGAAATATGCTCCACTCCAACACCATCTATCAGTGATCTCCATACAGATACTGTGAAGGGTTGGGCCCAGGTTCATGAGGACATGCACAAAGGCATTTGCAATTGCCACCTAATGCATCTTCAGAGATCCTGTTGCCTTGGACAGCTGAATCCAACCTTGCAGTCTCCTGCCCTCAGCATCAAAGAACCAGGATCAGTCTCACAACCACAATAAACACATTTGCATGCACAAGCTCAGAGGAGGTAGGTTTTCTTCAAGATCTGTCATATTATTTAGCAATCCTACCTAAACAAGAAGCCAGAGGCCAGCACACAAGGGATGCTCTGGGCTGCCCAGCAAATCTAAGGAATCCAAAGAACCTCAAACACAGTTGAAAGGTGGGAAGCACTATCCACTCCTGGATGCCAAGTTATTAGGTGACTACAGAGCTATGCATTGTGGAGCACTGCGAGGCTCTGAACAGTCTTGTACAACTTTTCCCAAATCACAGAAGTCCCCTGGGAAACTTCAGTAATCAAACAAGATCTCGCGGTCAGGAAGCTTTTCTTCATCCAGCCCATTTTATTTCCCCTTCATCTTTCCATCTATTACTCATTACATCCTCCTGCCAAGCTCTAAATAATTCTTCTCTCTCTCTCTCTCATGCTTACATGTTTCAGTTACATATAGACTATCATGTTCTTTCATCCCAGCTTTTCCTATCCTTTATACAGGCTGCACATACTTAGTCTTTTTCATTTTTCCCACTGTCCACTCCTCTGAGCTCCCTCTAACAGCATCTCTCCTGAATAGAAACACTCCAAATTGAACAAATATTCTGCAAACAATCACATTTGGCAGTCTCTGAATGTAAAGACACACAAACCAATGATTAAATCACCTTGAACAACTGAGTGAGAGTTCAAAGCCATAAAATTGTCAAATCAGGACAGGGAACTTTGGATGACACTGCAAGATCAACTTCACAGGAAGCCCTCAAGTAATGATATATTAAAAAAATGCCCTGGTTTGCTTTACAATCCTTGTCTCAAAGGATGTGCCGTTAGGTACATATTTGCAGGGATTTTTATGTACAAAATATTTTATAAGTGTTCTGCCACTGTGACATCAGGCAGATACTGGTAAGTGCATGTTACCCTTACAGTCTCATAATATATTCTTGAAATACAACATAATGATTATTTCAAGACACTGAAGTTAATGTAAAGGCAATTATTTTACCCGATTAAATCACTTATTGTTGAGCAAGTCATGTTTAAAACATTATAACATCACTGCGTTCCACACTTACAGTAACTTGTTTCTATAATCATATCCTGCTCGAAGATCCAGCTTCCACAGTCTGCTAAAAATGTTTAAGTTTTATCCATGAACAAGGCAAAGTCATTCCACAAACGAGAGCACATTGAAAACATACTTTATCTACGTAACTTATGCTTTTTTAAGCTTAGCTTGAAAGACTTCAAGTTTAGCCCTCTGAAGATGCTGAACATGGTAATTTATCTCTTTCAAGCCTGGGACCACTATATATTTGAAATTAGATTTACATCTAGTTAGCAAATACAGTTATCTAGATGCCCATTTTTGCTAAATTTTGTCAGCTTTATGAGGAGACATTGATAACGGTGCGTGCTTGTGCAAGGTGACAAAACTGGCACAGAGCCTTGAGCTCAAGAGTCAGATCTTCTTTTTAAAGCAGAAAAGACAGGTAAATTCACTGGAACTAGCAATAGCAATAACTTCTTTTTTAACCCATGCAAGGTTTCAGGTTTAGAGTAAGCCCTGAGGCCTTCTGGGCCCTCGTCCAAAGCGAGTGCCAGAACCACTCCAGCAGCACAGTCCATTTGGGGCCACCAAAAGCTTTGCTGTGCCTGGGAGAAGGGTGATGGCTGCAGAATTAAGACAGCTCTTATGTGGGAGCTCTCAATGCCTGAGCAAGCAGTATTTGAGCACCTTTCAAAATGGAACAGGCAACAGGCAGATTTAAAGGATTACGAATACACAACAGGAAGGAGACATCCCAGTAAAGCCCCTGCATCTACCTGATGAGGCTGCACCTCTGTGGAGCTAAATTAGCAGACAATGTGCATTTGCCAAGCCAAGCCCAAATATTTTTTTACTAGAATTACATTTTTGCAGGATGGTTTCTGTCTTTCCATAAAGCTACTCGTTCCCTCTCCCCTCAACTTCTGTGCTTGTTCTCCTCCCCCTGAAGGCACTCTTGTTATAACTGGGAAGGGTGCCCACCATTCCAGTCTTTCCTAGATAACTGGAAGGAGCTACAGAGCACGCAGAACGTTTGCCGATCGTTTTTATTCCAAAGACACAAAGGTGCTCCGATTACCTGGCGTGCATTTACCAAGGGAAAGGGGGTGGAAGGGAGTCTTAGCCTTTCCCCTCTCCCCCCTGCCCTTACCACTGGCTGCTGCAGCACATGGCCCTGCCCCATCTCATGCAGGACTCTTGGCTGTTCTCTGACTTTTCCCACTGTGAACTGGGGTCATGTTCTTTCCTGACTATGGCCAGAAAATAAAATAGATGGCACAAGGTATGTGAGGTATCAGGCCCATGACCACTGACAAATCTCTGAGTACTTATGTGGATTATGTTGGGAGCCTATTCCTGGAGATACTGTTCGTGTTTATAAAGTCTTTTGGGGTGAGCATTGCTCAATGGAAAAGCAGCACAGAAATTTAACAAAAGCTACGCTGCAAAATGCAAAAAAGTAATTCTCCCACAGGAACTGAAAGGCATTTCATACATGTCCAATGAGACATTAAAAATAATTATGTGGAAGAGTAATAGCTCCCTTGGTTGTTTTAATATATTTTTGTCTACAAACAAGAAACGTTCTCTAAACTGCTGCCTTGGCTTGGCTTGAAAGGTCTCTCAAACAAAAGCCCTTCAAGTGACCCTTAGATTATTAAAGCTTAGTAACAATGAATGTGGATCTCAGTTCAAACAAAGACTGTAAAAATAAAAAGACAGCAGTTTTGCTCTTGGAATTGAGTATGCCTCAATAAACTGAAAACACACAGAATGTATTTTTGATCAGTAGTCATATCTCTGCTGAACAAACCCAAAACCTTTTGTCTGAAGTTTTCAGTGCTGGTTTTCTCTCAAACAGTATCTGCAAATAGTCTCACTTCTAGTACAAATGGAAAGGTTGGATGCCGTGTCCAAATCTAAACTTCCCAGAGCTCATTCAGAGAGCACTTCAGATCAACAAGGTGGGTTTTTTTATTCCATTCTTAATGATTTTTTTCCCCCCAAACTTGATGAAAAGTCATTAGGATCATCAGAAACATTTGTGGTGAACAAAAATGCCAGCAATGCCAAATTACAAAGCTTAAACACTCTGATCTGTGTCTCCCATGAGAAAGATACAGAGGTTGAGATGTTCAGTGACAGACATTAATGTCAGATGCCAAAGCAGGAAAAGCAAACATAGGAGTGGGGAGAGATATATAGACCCCACAGAATATCTTGTTTTGAAAGTCATATGTCATTTAAATGGCCTTTACAACTGAAGAAGTTAATTAAAAATATATTTTTGTGTAGTTTGCTGGCAGAACAGAACACGGCTGCCAATTGACAGAGTCGGTTTTGCACTTGTGAACTGGAGGCACAACTCTTTTGTATTTGCTGCACTGCTGTGAGCACCAGCAGCTGTGCACGGCACTCCCTCTGAGCACAGGCCAGAAAGGATGTTGCCAGAGCAAGTGAGCCATACAAAACGTCAAAATTATCACAGTTTCATCTCCTTTCCATCTCCCAAACTTGCTCTTGCAGCCAGCAGAAGAACTGCAGAAGTAGGGGCTGTAGCTACAGCTGGGGACTAAAGCACAATGGTCCTCTATCCTTTCAAACCAACTCGTCAGGCACCTCACCAGCTGCTTTGGCTTTCCATGTGTGCCCCAGTCTTTATTTTTCCTCTCACTCTCCCACCTTTAGAAGAAACAGCTTAGCTCTTTCTCATCCCTGCAGCACACCCATCAAATCTGCATCATGAGCTCCACTTGTTATTATCAAGAGAGTGGCATCAAACAGACACAAGTGTTCAGCCATGTCTTAGCTGGGTAGACCATGACATACTAAAACTCTCTCTGATGCTTTCATTATGGAAGCTCACAATTACTGGGAGTGAAGGCAGAGCTGAGCGGGTGGATAAAAATGTAACACATTTTCACATAAACCAACACCCTCTATCCATTAGCAAAGGCAGATAATGGAGGTGTAGAAATGATTCCTCTCCTTTGCCATGGCCAAACAACTTTGTCAAATTTCGGAACCGAAAGCACAGATGGGCTCGATATCTGTAATAGAGAAAATAGAAACCTGTGCATCTGCTTTAACAGCTTGTAAGCCCTAAGATCACTTCTCTACACGGGATGCTTAATGACTGGAACTGGATTAGAATCCCTCACTGACCAAAGCTTTCTATTCAACCTGTTTCTATTCAGAGCAGTAAATTAGCTACCTTTGTGCTATGCCTGATTCCTGCCCAGGGGGTTAGGGAGATGTTTGTTCTGCATAACCATGGCAACAAAGTTGGCAATTAGCATCAAGTTTGGCTATTCCTGTGAGCAGGAATTACTCTGTGAACTCCATTTATCAGACACCAAGCAGCTAGCAGTGTGACAATGATGCATTTACTACAGTCAAGACTGGATTTGAATACAGTAATAATAAAAGACCCTATAACCTACCAATGTACATTTGTATTTCCATCTAACCTGCCTCAATAATCACCCCTTTGCTCTGGCAATGCAAAGACTAATGAACTAAAGCTCACCTGCAGCATGGAGTGACCAGATAGTTCTCTCAAAGTATAACTTCTTTTAGTACATTTACACAATGCGTTAAATGAAATACAGGACAAAAATCAATAAATATACGCAAGAGAAAAATGTTTCTGAATAGGATCTAGAAATGAAGACATGAAAAGACAATATATAATTTACTGTATAGATTAATAGTTGATAATGTCATCCCTGATGTTCTTCAAAGCACTGATATATTTTATGGGAATTTAAAATCCTTAAATGCAGGACTCCTACTCTCTGTTCTGTGTTTATACAGTGCCTAGAACAGTATGGCACTGGTCTGTCACCACAGCTCCCAGCTGCTTCAGTGGTACAAATAAAGAACAGCAGCAGATGAAAACTGATTATTAGAAAATCTTAATTCTTAACAGTTTAGCTTAACATCTGGTACTGTGCAATTAGGGCCTGGATTTCAACACAATTCTGAGTTAGTGATTGATTTTGCCAGTTGCATCCTTTTTATAGTTCTTACGACTCTTCTTACTCAAAAGTTAGATGATGATAGTGTTGATGGCCTCCTGAGGTTATCTTTTTATTATTGTTCTTTCTATATAAAAGTACAGCAATAGCAATCAGCTCCTTGCTCAGAAAAGAAACCCTGATTATGTTGTGTTGTCTCTATAAACACCAAGATCACATAATGCCCTGCAGTGCAGTACAAAATGCTGGTCATAATTGTGGAACGAGTTAAGAAAAGGAAGATAAACATTTGAGATGAACTGGGTCTAGTGAATGAGATATTTATGAATGTAAGTCATCCTTCCTTTTTCATGAGGATGAGCAACCCATTAATGTTGATGGTTGCTACGTTCACAAAGAGGAAACTTAAACACCTTTATCAGTAAATATGACGTGGCAATACATGCCAGGAGACTCCATTCCAGTATTCATTTCTGTCTGCCCAAACAGAGTGATTGGACACGGTGCCTGTTCAAGGAAATGGCAAACCAGGGCTTGTCATTCCCAAAGGCTGCAGTTTACTAATACTTTAGGTGTATTTAGCCATTTCTATATAATTTTTGATCTTCTGCATTAAGTAAAGCTAAAACACCTGAAACCATGCTAAGGACTAGTACCACAACCTTTTAAGAAGACAGCAAATGCTCAAAGATATTGTGTATTTCTCCCACAAAGACAGCAACATTTGTGTGATGCATCAAATGCAGAGGGAAAGAGGAGGGATATAAAAGAAATAGCATCATGACAGCAAAAATTATGTGAAGCCAACATAAACTAGGCAGGATTGGCTGTGCCATGCTTTGCTTGTAAAATATGTAAAGAAATAAATTCACTGCTACTTTTTCCAAAGAATATGTGCATAAACTGACAGAAAAGTACTAACATGCTTGCAGTGTCATTTAATACACATACTTAGTTTAATCCAAGCAGTTAACAAGTCTTGGAAAACAAAGCAAAAATACTTCATCTTAGCTCAAGCAAAGCATTTGAAGGCAGGTTCCCTCAGGAAACAAGGCTTGTGTGATTGCACTGCCAGTCCATCTGTCTCTCCAATAACTTCTCAACCTCAGACCTGTTTCAGCCAGATTCTGTCCAGACGTGACATTCCCAGCAATGCTGAGTGAGCAGAAAGTTCAAGAAACTGGCAGCTCAACAGAAACAAAGGGACCTACACCAGTGCCCCCAATGGTGCAGGAAGGAAGCTCTGCCGAGTGAGCTCAGCAGTTCTTCGCACAGTTTGGCTCCCCCCGGCCAGTTACTCACCAGAACAAACTACAGCACATGCTACCACTGCCCAGCTGTCATCTGGGGAGAAGGAAGGGAAGCAAGGATAGTGGGAGGGGAGGGAATCACCGGGGACATGTAGGGAGCAGGGGTTGAGGGGTGGGCAGAGAGCTCAGAGGCAAGGATTCGAATCCAGGCAGCTAGGATTCATTAGTTCCACTGTCACAGAACAACTTGTTTCTCAGCGTTTCAGTTCAGCCAGGAAATTAGTAAAAGGAGTTATTTGCACAGCTCAGTCGATACTGGGTTTTCAAAACCTTTATTTGCTGGTGTTTCAGATCCTGTCTCCAACCACTGGAGGCCTGTGGCAGTAGGAGATTCGATCAATCCTCAGCAAGCTGAACCGAACATTTGCATTGATGGGGGAAGGAAAAGATGTATAATAACATTGATCTAGAGGTGCAAACACCAAGTTGCTCTAAATACTCCAGAGAAGAACCTGTATCCTTCCAAAGGAGGATATTTTCTGTTTCTTTTCATCTGCACCACTGTCTCCTATAAATCAACATTTTGCTCTGCCTGGGAACAGTAGAATGTGTGAGTAAGGACAGAGTTTACTGAACGTTGAATTAGTTGGGACTGATTTAACCATTTAGGCTTTTACTTGTGCTTAGGGAAATGTGCTGAACTTTGAAGAAGCTGTTTGATGCCATTTTTTCTAAGTGGGATGTAAACCGATTCTCCTTCGTTTCCTATAAAGGACCCCATAAAAAGTCGTCCTGTGACATCCACAAAAGGACACCACAAAAGAAAAAGCCCACTCGGCAGAAACCACCCCAGAGAGATGTATTTATGAGCTATATATCAATTCCCTGCTCTGTCAAAAGCTGACTAGATGACATAAAAGTGCCCAGGTCAGTCTAGAATGCAGAGTCTTACAAGGAACATCTCAGGCTTCTCATTCCCAGTCTTCAGTTCTTCCCATGTGACAAGACCTGTGACACCATCTCCATTGTTTTGGTACTTTTCATTTCTGAATGTCATTAAGCATGACTGATATCCAAAATCAGCTTCAGTTTTGCTCTGGATAGGGCACAGACCCAGCCATTAACAGGGGGCTTTACAAAGGCAGAAGCAGAATTATCAGCAGCATGTTCTAATGTATATCAGATCAGTAGCTGTCACTTCAAACTCCAGTTGTTATTTCTAACCACACCATCCCCAAAGGAATGGTACAAACCCTTGGAAAGCCTCTTCTGCTTACCATTTTATTCTTTTTCCTTTAAGTGTAGAGATTTAACTCCTCCATAGTTTGTTCTCAATACCATATTAGCTAAGCAAGTTCAAAACCCTCAGGAGGGAGAAGTTTGGACAGTTTTTCAATGCCTGGCTAGCTACAGGGTGGAACTAGGAGCAGCTGGGGCTAAACCTTCCTGATAAATTTTCCTATCCCAGTGATTGTGCCTGTCTAAACCACTGGAGGTACCTGCTACAGCTTGTCCTGAAGACACCTGAGCCTGAAGGCCCTGAGTCACTCATGTGGCTTCCACTGGACCTCTGGGAGTTTCTTCTTCATTGCAATTGAGATGTGGGAACAGAAAAGAATTAAAAAGACAGGTATGTGCCCAGGTCTCAGTCAGAATAAGTGGCCAAAGCACACTGCAGAGAGGAAAAGGGTCTTGATCTTGCAGTTCAGGTGTAACATGCAGCACATTTGTAGAAAGAAGAGCAGCAGAATTTGCCCATGAGCAGTTTTAGAGGTGGTTTCATCACTTGGGCTGTAGCATTCTGCAGAGGTAAGAGGAAAGATAAGATGCAGGAGCCAGAAAGGACCACACAAACTCACTTACACGGAGCTATGATTGTATCTGAGAGAGCTGTATGCCCAAGAAAGCCCAGATCATTTTCTGGTGGCTCCATTCATCTGGCAATTGTGTTCTTAGATTTCCTGTTGCCCAGACAAGGACTTTGACAGGGCTAAACAACTCCACAGCCAGCAAATAAATCCAGAGCTTATCAGTGTCTCATATAATGCATCACCGACTTCCCATACCTTCAAAACAGATCCAAGAAGGGACACCAGCTATGAAAATGCCCCATATAAGTTAAAGAATCCCTTGCTCAGGAAGCAAGCAGGATTACCCAGGCATGTGCTTCAGCAACACCTAGGGCTTCATGAAAGAAAGAGAGGGATTACAAGGCATTCGAAACATTACCTTATTTCTGCTGAACAAGGCTTGCATGAATCCTAACTCAGCATTGCTCAGAACTGAAGTGCATCTGATGTTTACCTTCTTTTCATCAGATGACAAGGAGAGGCCATGTTTTGCTGTGCTTCCCAAAGGGAATGCTGCCATGGCTCCCTGCACAGCAACCAGAACCAAAAATTCCCAAGACCCAAACTGATTCTGACACAAATCCTTCCATGAATCTGTCACCGGCCTTCAGTACCTTGGTTTTCCTACTGATTTTAATGAGGATGTGAGTGACAGGGCTGGGACTGGCACACAGCAAAGCAGAGATCACCCTGCAGCTCCCTGGATCATCAGGTATCTTCCTCAGAAATTAAGCTTTAATCGAACTTGAGTGACTAATATGTTCAAACCAGAAACTTTCCTGCGGGTTTTAAAAATTTCATTATATTCCATCCCCAAATTTTCCTAGTGCTACTCATTGAAAATACACAGCTGCACTGGTGAAGCTGTCAGTGAAAGGAAGCAAGAGGTTTTGGCAGCTGCACAGAGGGGAAGAGGTGAGGCCCTGGACTCATGAGAAGGCGTTGGAGACAGTTTAGGTTTGGAGATCTGATGTCTGATGACATTTTTGGCGATCTGAAGAAAACTCATTTCATCCCCACCCTTCTGTGGACAAGGCAGAGGTGACGAGGTTACAAGGCAGAAGGTCTTGGTCCCAGCTCCTGCAGGGACATATCGTATGACCATAGTCAAGGAGTGCTTGGTTCCCACCTCCATCTGTAAAAAGGAGGAGGTGCACTTTCTAAGATGAACATCGAGATCTGAGGCAATTTGGGAGGAGAGTTCTTAGCTCTCTGGAACAGATGTGTGTGAGCCCCAAAGTGCTGAAGGCATGTGCTGATGTTTCCAGCATGGATTTTAGCTCAGGAGCGTTGCACACACAATCCTGAGCTAGAGGATCTTCACAGGAAAGAACATGTTCATCCACACAAAGTCACTCTGAAAGAGCTACACTGAGTAAAAGAACAGCCTTTCTGGTATTTATTTTCCTTTGCATGTCAGAGAAATATTTTATCTCTCTCTGAAGCAAAGTTCACCTTTTCCTACATTCATTTCCTCCCCTCCACTGGGGAGGGAGCAGCAGCACAGCTCCAAGGCACCGGCACAGAATAAAACAATAATAAGTATTTAGGGAATTTATTTTCAACCTATAGTCACTTAGAACGTAACAGAGAAAAGTAAAACCCAAAAGGCATAACAATATTCTCTAAATAAGCTCTTGGAGTTGTGAAATACCATGGAGGAAAAATAAATCACCACCTTCAGAACAAGTCTACCTAAATAAAATGGGACTTTCCTGTGCAAGAGATGCTATTTCACTACAGTGGGTGAAATAAGTACATATATAATTAGTATTGATTCTCACTGCTGTTGTTTGAGCTGCCTACACTACATATGGGAGAAATATCTCCTTCCAAGACATGTAGTAGAGCAAGACATTTTTTACATAAAAAGCCAGCTTCCAAAGCCTAACTTTACAGGAAGGGGCTCAATACCAAAGCCACAGAGCTTTACACTGCCACTGACATTAGTATCAGCCTTGCAGGGCGTTGCAGTTGACATGACTGTTTTCTTCCTGAACTAGGCTTAATTTTAAATAAGTGAGCAATGTATACTCAGGGAGTTTCCCTTATTCAGAGCTTCTCTCCTACTCCATCCTCGGAGACTGTTGTACAATTCACATTGCAGTAGGCAGTAATACAAGTATTAAAAGATATTGTACAATCCAAATTAAATAATGAGACAAAATAAAGACACGTGGAGAGGCAGAGACTCATGGCATCTCCAAGACTAAAAGAGAGAATGGCTCTCACTAAGGAGGGTTTATGGAAACAGGGAGAAACTGTCTGCGCAGACCCTCCAGAGGCAGGAAATTTCCACATTTCACAAACCTGAGCTACCAACTGCTCAGTAGTACAGGGGTGACAATGTACCTCTTGTGACAGAAGGTCCATCTAGGGAAAAGTGTTTTCTCTAAGAGCTCACCACTCCTCCTTGCAGAGCTCACCACTCCTCCTTGCAGTTTCTGCAGTAAAGTCTTACTGATGCTGTTTCTGGAGCACTCTGCCTTCCACACACCTTACAGGTGTAGATGAACTGGTGATACTTAAGGTGCTATTAAGCTGAACCTGCTTCTTCAGTGGACATGAAGGAAAAATAGCATATGTGCACTTGGTGACATGTGAAATCCCCTCTTTCCTCTTCTGCAGAACTCAGAGCCCCTCAAGCTCTCCTTGATGTGGTAATGCAATACCAGACCAAAAAGAAACGTGCAGCTCTCAGCTGTGCACATCAATGAGGGGACCAAAATAGGTTTATCAAAGAAAAATGTGACTCCGACCCATCCCTGGAACCAAATCAAAGAGTATCTAAGGGCAGCAGTAGGTCTCTAAGAAGAAAACAAACCCAAACCAGTTTAAAATAGATCCAAACAAGAATACATGGGGTTTTTTGTTGTGGTCACTGCCAGCCAGATTATGATTGGTTACAAATGTTAAGGGCCCTTGAGTTGCTTGAGGCCTTAATCCATCAAATTGGTCATCACCATGTGCCAAGCAATGACCTCAGTGAAAAGCCATAAATCATTGCTCAGTTAAAGAGGGAGCCTGTAAGCTCCCTCAAGTATCACTTCCCTCAGCACTTGTGCGTGGGGAAGGCAGCCTGCCCAGGATTCTGGATTAGCTGATTTACAGGGAGGAAGGCAAAAGACCCCTCAGCTCCGAGGACCAAATTCCACATTAAGGCAAGCTGGCATAGAGGGTACTGAATAAAAAAAAAATCAGAAATAAAAGCCAGAGTGTGTGCTTTGCATGTGGGTTAAGAGCTGAAAGATCTGCTTCCTTGCAGTGTGGTCCCAGTAAAAGATTAAAAGCAGCATGTAAGAAGTTAAAGCTTCTAACCCACTAATCTCTCTATTTGCTAATCCTCTTCAGGGCATCGTGAGCCACCTCTCAGTTACTACACTTTGTAAAGAGTGCCTTAGACACGTGCTGTTTATCAAATATACTCAGTATAAATACTCAGAAAGTTCATTCTCCATTCTGAAGCAGAGGAATCACTTGCTGTATTCTATCTGGCATAAACACCAAAGATGATGAAGCCTTTTTTTTTTTTTTTTTAAAGCATGAAAGTTAGCTCATCTTTGTGTAAATAAAGCAGGTGTTCACCTACAAAGCATTTTTCAGTAGGAACTGTGGGATGAAAGTGACCTTAAAAAAACCCTGTTGTTATAAGGATTTCGAAGAGCCAAGAGAATGTTGGGGGAGGAGGGGGAAAGGAATATTTCAAACAGTAGAGAGTAAGTGTGGTCACATTTTTCACCACTGAACATTTTACAGTAAACTGTGTTTCCTGTGGTAGGACAGCTTTCATGAAGCCTTTCACCATCTCTCTCTATTCCAGAGATTGCTAGTCTTTTTTCAAACATTTCTCTGGTGTGATTCTGTACATACACCTATGAAACATACATATTTAAGAGACACTAACTAACAAAATTATAAGTTACAGTAAAAACACACATTGAGGTGCTGTACCATTAAATACATGTATTTCCAAGGCAGTTTGAAGCTGAAGACTGTGTCTGCATTAACAATAGCATCCAAAAAGTTTTAATCTCACAAGTTTTCTGCACATCCCAAATTAGGTTGTAGCAATCACAGCAGAGGCCACTCATATTATTAATTTAAATTTAAATACAAGAGTCAGTATTTGTAGGAACGGCAATGAAATCTTGGCAATGAAATCTTACCTCTCACAGTCCAAAGCAGTATCTTAAATGATAATTCATCAGAATGAAAAGCACTGGCAAAGTAAGTATTTTGGGCTTTGCATACAACCTTATTTTTAAATGCTTTTGGCAGGTAACTCCTTCATCTTTAAATCACATTACACTTATGTGAAATTGCCTTCTATGCTGAAAGGACATAAAACAACGGGAATAGATTTACCTCCTTTCTGTTTCCATTTCAAGAATTCCTGAGGAACAGAACCTGGCAGAGTGGGGATGAAGTGACTTGGCTTTCACAGCAGGACGCTCCCTCTCACACACCACAGGAGGACAGAACCACTCTGTGCCCACTGCAGCCCCTCAGACCACGAGATCCTTCTTCCATTAAGGTCAGGGAACTTTGCCACTGTGCCAAACCTAGTCATGACTGCACCTTCCTTTGCTGAAAAAGGCATCAGGACTGGAAACAGCTTTTTACCACAGGCTCACATGCTTTCCTCCATACACCTGCCCCACCAGCTCTTTTTCAAACTCGTGTGCCTCCTGACATTAGGAAACCGAGAAGTGCAGTCCTGCTGTGTGTGGGAACCCAGTGCTCTGAGATTCATGGTGGAGCCACAACATGCTGGACATCCCCTGGTTCTAGAAAGGCTTGGGTTTGACTCGAGAGGCTCAACAGAGAAGGCAATTTAAAATACACAACTGCCAATGCAACATGGTGTCTTTTTTTGGCAGAGAAGATAAAAATAGCAAAGAAACGACAGCTCTGTTCTTTTTATGAAAGCCTGGCAGTTTTCCAGTAGAGACTTAAGTACTTTTTGTACTTTGGGGGGAAAAAAAATGATGGGAAGTGGTCCAAGAATGGTCATACGAACCTGAGAAATATGGAATAAGAGGCTGGGCTGAAGCAGCCAAAGTGGTACCACCAGCTGCGGCCCCATTAATTAACTCTCTGCGGTATGTGGCTGTAAGAATGACCCTGATAATTGTTGAATACGAGCAGATAACTTTTACAGAGCAGCTATGCTTTTCTTACTGTGGTATACTTATCCAAGAAGTACCTTGCACATTTCCCCCCGTCTCACAGGGCAGTAAATTAGTTCTAATTGCAAAGGTATGTAGTAAAAGGCTGTGCTCAGCCTTCTGCAGCATTTGAAGTTTTATTTTACAGTTTGGGGTTTTCTCTGAATGCCTAAAACTGAGGAGAGAGGAACACGAGAGAAAATGCAGATCCATAAAATTACATTAGTTTAGATAAATAAGTGTTTCTCTGCAACTTAAGCAATGTAACTGAAAACTACAGTTCTGTGGGTAACAGCACACTGCACTACAATACAGATTTCCTCTTTTTGCTGTTCTTCTTTTAAATTGAAAGGAATGGCAACTTTATCTGCTTAAAGGGGAAAGTATGACAGCTACAATAAACTATGTTAACATACCCTAACTCTAGTTTTATGAATCATTTTGAATAAAGTACCGATAGCGGCTACAGAGCAAAATTCTACAGCTCCACTGACAGCACTGACTTGTGTAAACAGCAGCAACTCACTGGACGTGAGCTAAGAGAGTCACTGGGTGCAATCCCCCAGCAGAAAGAGCCCCAGGGTTTTGGATCCTTATGCTGGACGTAGCCTTTAGTCATGGAGTGGCATTCAGTCATGCTCTACATCCTCTTTTACAAATATTAATTTTCTTTGTCCCTTTGGTGTCCTATACCTTGCTGTCCCACTGTCCCCTCTACAAGGGAGCCTCCACACCAACATCAGTCAGGGAACAGCAGCTACACACATCAGCTACTCACTCCTTCCAGAGCCAGATTGTTCTGGTAGTTGTGAAGCTGACAAACAGCCTGAGGATTTAATCCTGAATCAAAGTTATTGTACTGATCCAAGAGAACAATGTTTACCTCCAACTGCAGAATACAATCTGCCTGTGTTGTGCAGATGGTGGACATTTAACATGTACTGCATTTAGCAGTTTCTGTTTTCTTGTTTCTCAGTAAGGGCCAGAAAGGAACCACTTCTCTGACCAAAACCCAGCGCCTACCTGCAGGACAACAGATAGGTAGTCTTGCAAATGAAATCAACAGACAAACAAAAAGTAGTCACCTAACTCAAGGCCAAGCAAAAGAAGAAAAGACAGGAGAAGGTTTTTGGACTGGCTGGTTCTTCCGGGAATGCAGCTGTGCATTCCAGCAGGCAGCAAGAATGCGGGTTTTTCCTTTTACACTGATCACAAGCTTCGCTACATTCTAGGCAAAAGCATTCACCCCCCATGCATGTGGTTCAGCTGGACAGCTTCACAAAATAAACATCACTCTTTATGAAAGAATGGAAATTAAACAAAGATGCTTTAAAAGGCAGCCAGCACTGCCTTTTAAAGAAAAATTAAAAGTCACAGTTAGGAACATGCATTTCTTTTTCTGGCTGTGCGAGCCTGAATATACTGGGCATATCTGACATGCAACTTGATGGTGTCTGAGAATCTCTCCTACCACAGCCTGGTGTAACAGAATCCAGCAGTTTTGTCAAATTTATCACATGCAGTTGTGTTTTCTGTAGCTCTTTATACCAATTTAGCATGACCAGTAATGATCAGCCAAAAAGCCTCCTTGTGTTACTGTGTGTTTTTCTGTCTCTCCAAAGAGTCACAAAGCACTGACTTTTCCAGTGCCCCCACCTGTGGCTAAAACCTGCTTGTACTGATGCCAATGTGAACAAAGGGATGCCAGGGAACTTCTGAGGAAAACTCCCCCTGAGCTGCTACCAGTGGTGATTGCTAGGGATACAACTATTCCTACAGCTAATACCTAAACTAGTGCAAAAGATCCTTGGAACTCATTCCCACTGCCAAACAGCACGAAGCTTAAATAGCATTGCTATCTTTCTCAAGTATGCTGCATTAAAAACAGATCCTCCCATCGCTTTCTGAGACAGCATTGTAGAAGAAGAAGCCAAAAAACAACAACAAAAAAAGGAACTTTTGTAGTAGCCAGCTCGTAATGACATGACAGAAACGACTAGTGAGATAAGAAGATTCACAAGACAATGTGTGACCTTCAAAATATGTGGTTTGCTGAATTCAGAAGTGAGTTCATCACTATGAAAATCCACTACCTGTCTTCAGTGGCATCCAGCACAAACCTTTGCCATATTTTCCCACATGTTCAAATGTGGAAGCAGGCAGAAATTGCCATGAATGTCGTGACAGGACCGTCACTTACTGATATTTGCTTAAAGCTCTACCTCCCTCAGAGCAAGTGCCTACCTGTTGCACCAGCAGACAGCTCCTAACTCCCCTTAGCAGGACACATTTTAAAGTTAGAGCTCTGTCACCTCTCGAAAGAGTGTTTCACCTTTCAAACATCTACAAAAGTCTCTTTGGACTTGGTCTGGCTCTCATTAATTTCAAGGGGAGTTGGAAAAAGCACTAGTAGAGCTTATAAAAATAACAAACAATGAAAAAGAATAGGATATAAAAATAAAATTCATTGCCTCCAAATCTGCCCCGTTCTCTTTTTTACCTTTTAATAGTGGCTACGTGTGTCTTCTGCACATTCAAGCATCAGAAAAACATATAAACCATTTTTATTGCATACAGCAAAAATTTATCTACGTATTTCAGCTTAGATCTGCAAGAATACACTTATATTTTAGAACTGGAGCAAAGACAATCAGTTTTATCCCATGCACAGCAATTACTCCAGCTGTCAGCACAAGTCACTTTTACTGCTAAAGCAAAAGTGTGAAGCATCAAGCGGATACCACAAAAACAACACAAGTTTATTTGACAAGACCACACCTTCTGTTCTGCAGGCCTTTAGCACTGCTAGGCACAAGTAAGAGCAAATTACCAAGCAGAATTTAAAGGCATGAAAATGCTATGCATTCAAGGCAGAAAACTGGTTTTTTCCTCAGCACTGAGGAGAAGCAAAGTTAGTATTGAGTTTCAAAAACATTTACAGATCCTCTGCAACTCTCCCACGCTTTGCTGTACAGAGAGAAATCCTGCTGCTAGTGTAGACAATGGAAGCTTTGCTATCAACTTCAGTGGAAGCCTGAACTGTACCCAGTTTTTATTATCTAAGCCCACAAGCCCAAAATTTAGCCCTTTGTGGTTTGTTTTCAACAACAAAGAGGGGTGTCAACACTTGCTGTAAGGCAGTGAGTTTTTCCTACTTGCTACTGGTTGGGCTAAACACCATTCAAACTGTGATCTCTCTCAGTCATGAAGGTATGCACACTTTAGATAATTCATCAGTATAGAAATGGCAATACTAATTTAGTCCTGACAGCTCTAAAAGTCTCGTTTTCTTTAAAACAAAACACAAAGTCTAAAATCAAAGTCTAAAGTAGATGTTAAAGGTGTTACCAAAAACTCTTCTCCTGGATTCTTCTCCAGGTCACACTGATATAAATACTGTATATTTCTAAAGTTTCTCTTGGCTTCCTCAGCATTTACACCTGAAAGGGAATAAATCCTAGAACAACAATATGAAATCTGTCTGAACAATTTAATTAGTACTTGCTGCAAAAGTGTAGATCATATGTGTGATGTATAAAACTAGCAGATTATAGAAAGGAAAAAAAAAAAGCAAACCTCTAATTAAATTCTGTGTCTTCCAAACCCAGGATGAACACTTATACCTCATCTCCCATAGAAGCTATTGTATGTGAAATGGGGTAATGTATAAACAAAGTGCTTTATCTGGAGTATGACTGGAAGCTCCAAGATTGTAACGTCCTTTAAGATAACATTCCAAACCTATCCTTTTAAGTTTGCGGCCAAGAATTTGTTTTTATAATTTCTTTGCTCTTGGCAAAAGGAAACTATACTCCAGGCTAAGTTCTCCCCCATTTTTTTGCCAAAGAAACAAAACAAGTGTTTTGAAAACCAAAACTAAAAGGAACAGGTCGTGGCCACTCTTTGTCGTGTTTTCTTTCTTAATCATATTTACCACGAGATAGGGTAAGACAGCTCATTAACAACACAAATAATAATACTGTTTTATCTACAACTGATCTCACCCTGCAGTTCCCACTGGGGTATCCCAGACACCACGAGCTGATGTGGGAGAAGCCAACACTGGTGCAGGACAGGCCTGGCTCCTACCCCAGGGTGACAGGCACAGCCAGGATCCCCTCTCTGCACAGACAATGCTCAGGATTTAGTGCTGGTCTGACTCTGCTGCTGCAATACATCTTGAAAACACAATACTCCTTTGCCCACACGAGTAATAGATTTAATTTATTTTTTTCACTCCAAGGTTGTGGCTGTTTTGTCACACAGACTGGTGCTTGACACAGTTTTAGGAATCCTAAGGGCTTAACTCACTTCTGTCTCCCCAAACCAACTACAGGCCACTAAGAGCACCTCTACTTCCCACCAAACCCTCTCACTTCCAACATGCACTATGTGATGAGGTCAGTTACTGAGCATGACCACTAATAAAACCTCAGAAGGGAGATTTTTAGGGAGTGTCTGCCTCCTCCTCTACCAGCTGCAGGGATTTTCCAATCGCTTTACACTGCCATAGCACTACACTGAGATTCAGCTGTGCTTCTCAGGAGAAGAAAAAGCCACTGATGTGTAAATACGAAGCTAATAATGAGTAGCTTTGGAAAAAATCTCAGTCCAAACTAATTACAAATAATATCACTCTCAATTGCACTTTGTAAAGCAAAAATATGTTCAATGATTTTCCCTGATAGCCACACCTACATATGACACTAAGTAAATACTACATTATCACTACAGAGGCTAAGTCCTTGTTTCGCTTTGTTGAGCAATACCAGAGTGAGACTACATCCTTGTAGAAAAACATTTTCTTGTTCAATTCTGCCTGAATTTAAGCACTCACCGTTCAC
This sequence comes from Manacus candei, assembly GCF_025592945.1. Lineage (NCBI taxonomy): Eukaryota > Metazoa > Chordata > Aves > Passeriformes > Pipridae > Manacus > Manacus candei. Next base: position 8,239,780 of record NW_026138057.1, read on the forward strand.
AAAACTGAATCTTTTTCACAGAAGTCCTACAGGCTGCACAGGAATGTTCTCAGAAACGTTCAAGAAACCAGCAGATAATTGAACTGAAAGTTTTGCAGCACATTTTAGGTGTGGGGAGGTAAGCACAGAGTGTGTGAGCAAGTGTGTGTGATTGTTTCTGTAAGCCTCATGCTGTTGCTCGTAGACTCCTGACTGATGAAGTAGCCAGAGTATGTTTTTTGCAGAAAGAATTCTTATATTTTGTCTCCTGCCTTTGGGATGCTCAGCAGGGAAAAACCTTCAGTGCCATAGGGACAACTTTTTTTTTTCCACTTTCATCCCTGAAAACCATTTGGAATTTTAGGAGAGGAACAAAAAGCATTTCTTAAATTAAACAAAAAAAAAATCCCCTTCAAACGAGGCAAAGGGAAGGAAGGTATTATCTAACCAGGACCGAGAGTTCAATAGAATTTTACCTTTATTCCCCCAACAAATGAAAACCGAGGCAAAGGGAGAGCTTGTCCCAGAGTACTTACTCCAGGAGGCTCTGAGGCAGCAAGGAGCAACAAAGACAGGTTCATGACTGACTGGATTCCTCCCCTGCTCCAGTTAACTCAGGGAAGTGTTCAAATTCTCAGCCTTTGCTGAGCCTTCCACCACCAGATTTACAGCTTGTGCAGACACTGTGCTTGTTATACTGTTCTTGTTGCCATCCCAGGGTAAGCATGTTTTAAATGCTCCCTTCCCCTGTCGAAAGGTTAAATTCTGGTCTCTTACTCAGTCCCTGAATTCAAAGGCCTTTCTCTGGGCTTAAGTAATTTCACCTGGTACCAGCAGTGATACCAGGAACTCAGGAATTTAAGCACCTTCAGTGCAAAAACTCAAATCTCTCTAAAAACAGCTAACTAAATTATGATGTGTTTATTAGATTTTACACTCCAAAATCATAATAAATCCCTGCCTCAGAAGAGCCATCCAGTCTAAGCAGGAATTTCCATGGAAAAAAAAATCATGCAAGCCTTTTAATGACAATATGGAAGGTTAGACAGTTTGGATTTCAAAATACTACAGAAAAAAGAACTTCACCTTATGTGTGTATCAATGAGCAAACAAAGGCTGATTTGTGCAAATAACAGTAATCTCCAAGCTGAAGGACTAGAATCAAAGAATGAAATGTTTTTCTTCTGGAACTAATAATTAGCACAAACAAGGTCAGACAATTTCCTGAAAATAAATGTATAATTCTTTCTCTGCCGTTCTCCCCCTTTGTTTTTCGATCAGTATTTGCTAAAAGCTCATAGTGCTCAGCACACAACTGTTTGGTCTACAGCTCAGAGCTGAAGAGGCAAAGACACAGCATTCTGTGGCACTCAGAACACCCTGGGCCAGTGGCTTTTTTATGTTCTGTATCCATTTATAAATGGATTTTTAAAAACAAACAAATGCGGTCTCTTTGTTTTCGGTAAGTTTCCACTATGTGATCAAATATAAAATGATAGTACAGGTTTATTGGGCAGGTGAATACAATAATAATAATAATAATAAAGAATAAATTCTACTCATTGTTTTTATACACAGAACAGTTCATCCCAGTAATATTCTGCTCTTCACAGAATCACAGGATGGTTGAGGTTGGAAGGGACTTCTGGAGGTCATCTGGTCCTCCTGCCACAGGCAGGTTGATCCAGATTTGGTGTTAGCTGGGACTGACCATTTTCCTAAATTCAGGCTGAAATAACAAGAGAGATTTTGGGCAGAATTTTGTTTCATTTTTGTTTGGGTTTTTTTAATAATTAATCTCAGCACTCCCAGAAATGTGGGAATTATAGAGCTGGTCTTTCTTTCTATGTGGTTTGTGCAGCTCTTTGGAAGGACTGTGCAGCCAGCCATATCACCTGAGCTTTCATTTCTATCAGTGATCTCTGTTAGAATTTCCTTCTGGATTATATCAGAATTTGGATTACTTGTTTGCTACCAAAAACCACTTCACATTGGTAGGACAGAAAAAGAGAAACAAACAAAGAAAATATGGACACTGCCAGATCTGAAGGGATTTCTAACTTGGTTATAGTTGCAAAGCTGTAGATTTTAACAACTTCTTACTCCAACCTACCACTTAAAAAATCTCTGAAATTCAGAGCACACATCCTCACTGGTTAAAGGTTTAAATTAAAAAAAAAAAAACAAACAACAGTATGTTTATGCAAACTGTTTCTCATTGACTGAAATTTTGTCACTTAACATCCATTATTTAAAAAACATACGGCAGAACAACCCATTTACTATGTCCTCAACATTTCTACAGGAGAATATAAAACTTTTTAAGCCAAGGTGTGCAGGGCCAACTTAATCTTGCAAATAATCTTTGCAGTGTGCAAGTGATTCTCCAGCATCTTTAGCTCTGGAGCTCAAAAGAGTTATCAAAGTTAAAAAGCAGGATTACAGTTATCAGCCCAGTATTCCAGTTTTAAGAGATGAACTATTGATCAACAGAGAGATAAAGCTGATCTGAGTAAGCACCACATGAAAGATTTCTAGTCCAACCAATAATAAACCAAAGTCCTATTTCACTGAAGATGTTCTTTTGAACATTTAATCACACTGTCCACTGAATAGCAAATACATAAAAGCGATATGCAAAAAGTTGATTTTTAAGAAATATGCACAATTTTCTCTTCTCCTCACAGGAAGGGATCAAAATTTATCTTAGCTCACATGGTAAAATATTAACAAACTACCCATCTCAAATATTAGCCCTATTCAGGGCTTGGAAAAGGGAATTTTAAACAAAACTAAACCGAAAGATTCAGATGGGAACAGTATTTTCACTTGGATCCAAGTCAAAGTAATCTGTAAGCGATAAATCATTTGTATCTGTGTATAATTCTTTTATATGAATGTTCATCTGATATTAGATTTGTTTGCTCTTTTACTTGTTCTTTACTTAGCTGTTTGTTTTAATTGTTGAATGGTTTTACCCCTCCAGCTAAGCATAACTGTTTGCATGCATTCAGGAGCAGTGCCTCCATCTGATGCCACTTTCTGTGTTAATATCAACAAATCCACACTTTAGAGAGGGATGCTAATCTGTTTTAGGCCTTCAAAATGCAGGAGAAAGGTGTGATCCCTGACCTGGCACAGGTGCACAGAACCCACCACAGCGGTAAATCAAGCACAGCCAGTACTCAGAAATAACCTGCGTTCAGCTCTCCAACAACACTGTCCATTCCTCACCAAGAGAATCACCTGCCATGCATTTTCCTACAGCTGTCCTTGGAAGGCTGTGGGAAGAGGGGGAAAGGAGCAGAGCAGGTTTGGAAAGCAAACACTGGCGCAGAGGAGCCGTTTAAACTCAAGCAACATGTGGCAGGCACAGTGCCTCTACTGTGCATCACAGAGGGTGTGAGCCCCCAGATTTACTTAGGTTAGGAGCTGCTTCCTGGGAGTGTCAGGAGCTCTGGGGACTGGGTCTATCATCTCCTTGGTGGAATCACAGGGTTTATTTATCGACAACATGCACCTTTTAGCAAAACTGCATTAGTACGTCCTGGTCTGAAGAAAACCGAGCAGTTAAACAAACACACCCTGTGGGACCTGGGCAGATGCTTTTCCTTTCCACACCATGTACAGAATTTTCATGTTGGTAGGAGGAATGTCCTGGTCTCCTGGGACTCAGGGAAGATCACAGCTACACCTCCTGTGGAAACTGTATGTGTTCTTGCTCTGTTAGTGTCTTCTAAAACAAAAGTTGTTTCGGTAGAAAGTTTGCAATTATATAGATTAAAAGCAGCCAGAGGAAGCGCCAATTATAACAAATCATAACAGGGTACTTCACTAAAAAGATGTATTTTCAAATCAGTCTGACCACATTCCCAACTCACTTGAAGGGTGCAGTATTGCAGAGAAAGGATTTTGTATCATCACACCAAGGGCTGGCTGCAGTTATGCCATTTTGAAAATCTCTCCACTGATAAACAGCTCCACTTGTTTTTAAAGTTCTGCTTACTTATGTCTTTGTGGAACTGGCCCAATATCTCCTAAGTATACTTTAAGTTATTTTTGTTATTTTCACCTCCCAGGAATTTTTTTTCGGGGCACATCTTTTGTTTCCACAGAAGGAGCACGGACTGCTCGTGTAGTCCCAGCGTTTTCCAGGGAGACCAAAGGCAGCTGTTATCTGCCATTCCATGCTCCCGTGCCTCTGCTGGAGGCACTACTGGACGTAGTGTGCTGCAGGACAAATATCTGTTCTAAATTAAGCTCATAATCTCCCTGGTTAAGGTAGTAGTATTTGGTAAATATTAACATGAATAACTCATCTGCAGCGATCATGTATGGCTGCTTCTGCTGCACTGTCTGCTGTAAATAAACTCTGAAAGGCTGTCTAGACAGTTTATAGTCTGGAGCCGTGCAAGTGTTGAGGAAAACACCTCAAAATGTGCTTCAAGGGAATCTACACCTTTAATCTTAGCCCAAATACAACTGGGGAGGTGGGGTGCACAACACGCTGCATTCCCAAACATCTAATTTTAACTTAAACATACAATCCTTTGAATGACACAGATAGAAATTGATCCTTTGAAGGGAACTCAGGTAACTCCTGAATGGATCAAGATCATCTGTCTATGAATGGTTTGGATTTTAAAATATGTTGAAGTCACAGGTATGAGTCACTTCCCAGTTTTTAATTAAAACACGACTTCTCAAGGTGTTTGAAGAAATTTCTAAAAGAATAGGCCAAATCCTTACACATGCTATAACAACTGCTACTGTGATTAATTCAGAAACACATTCAGCTCCACATCTGAATTCAGGAGTAGCCACAGGAGAAAAAAAGAATTGCATTTTAAAAAAAAATTGTCTAATGTATAACTCTGCAACCTGAAGTCTCAAGTACTTATCTTTAAATATTGTTTTATGCCATTGTCACCAGCACCACGTATGAAGATATGGCTTACAGATGTTGTTCTAATTCATGTGAACTATTCTTACACCTGTGAGTATTCCTATTGGCTTCTGTATTAAACCAAATCATAAGAAAAAGTCCCTATAAGACAAAACCATGACTCTGAATGTAGCACTACTATTCCAGCTTTATGGCCCACGATTACTTTCTCCAAGGCAGTATTTGCCAGTTGTAGATCGACCACTGCAGATTAAAATAACCTTTTTGATAACAATTCATCACAGTTCTAACTTAGGTGGACTTAACCTTTCCTTTACATACAAAACCTGCTCATTTTTATTCTAAAAAAAAAAAAAATCAGAGGGAGGGATTGAAAATTTTACTTGTTTTTGACTTTTTTTTTTTTTTTTGTAATCTGCAGTAAACTAAACACAGATGTCTCTGAAAGTGTCGGGCTGGTGATGAGACATCACCATTTTCTTACTTGGAGAAATCTAAACATGAGTAGGGGCATCCTTCTCCGAAAGAGCTCGTAGATTTACAGCTTTGAAATCACGGACTCTGACTTGGGTTTCCCCCTCTCCCACCCTGCACCCTGACAAATCATCCTTCCCTGCTGTGACTGCTCATCCCAGTTGGCTGCACTGGCACCTGCTGGCTGTGGGCCCTGCTGAACTGCAGGCCCTGCTGAGCTGAGCTCCCATCACTGCCAATGGAGTGTTCAACACCACAGTCCTGTCCCAGGCACAGCTCCCGCCCGCTCCAGCTCTCGTCCCGACTATTTGGATCTCAGTTACCCCTATGAAGCAATTTCCTGCCTCTTCCAGGCTCATTTCTCAACTCCCAGGTAACAAATTTTCAACCTGATTACTCAGTTTACTCCAGACTCTTCTAAGGCAGTTGCATAATCTGAGCCTCTCCGCTGCAGCTGTTGTTGAAGGAAAGTTATTTATAAACTGTAGACAAAATCCTTCGATATTTACAAAAGCTACTATGCAAAACAGCAAGATATACTGCATCACACCAGGGTTATTGTTTTCACTGGGACCTCACTGTTTGTTCAGTCCTTACTGTGAGAAACCCCCAGCTGCATTTTGGATTTGACGGGGGAAAGAATGTAAAACTTCGAAGTTCTGATCACAAGTTTCCCGTTGCTAAATAAATGCCATCATTATTTTAATTAATAAAAATTCTTTCTTCTCAGAATTTAAATGGACTATGTGACCAGCAACATCAGGAATTTTATCAACATTTATCAGCATTTTATCAACTATTGGGGGAAAAGCTGCCACTGTAGTCGTGTACAATTAATCACTTTTGGTTGCCCATCATACGGTCAGAAAAAGGAAGAAACAGAAAGTTTTCAGAATACAGTATTTGCAAGACTGTTAGCCGACCTTTTTCACTGTTGCATGCACACACAGCCTAATCAGGTGAAATTAAGTTGGCAATGGGATGAAAATTAATCTAATCTTTGCTTAGATTGCATTTGTTTCTACAGATTCTGCAGTAAGGAAAAAGGCTGGGGCTCAGTATGGTATCCACCACTCCTCCACCAGTGGAGGCCCAATGGGATTCAGGCTCTAGAATGGATTTTTTTTGGATCTACCAAAGGTCACTAGGTTTGGAAAGACTCTTGAGCCATATGTGGTGGTCAGGGACCACCAGGTGGGCTGTGGAAAACTTAGAAGAAGAAAATACTGACATGAACTCGAGCCTCTCTTGTGAGTTCTTCCTTTCAATGGTAAAATAAATGAACAGGGATCCAAATTAGAAATACATTACCCAAGTTTATTAGAAGATTAATTGTACAGTAAAAGACAGAGAATCTTGGATGAACTTCTCTGCAATTCCAGTTCTAGCATTCAGCAGAGGAAATAAAAACATAACAGAGTAATGAAACACTAAGTTAGAATCACCCACCCACCAGCTGAGTAAAATACTCACTTTAAAAGTTCTTGAAAATAGAAACAGTAAAAAAGAAATGTACCCTGCTTGGGAGAGGCATGCTCTGATCATGAATATAAACTGAGAATCCTGCCTAGAATCCTGCCTAAATTCTCAACATCTAAAAGAAGAGGAATTTGGCAGTTTTAATGATATATATAAATAAGAGATATTTGTTATAGGCCACCCGAGCATGATGTCCTGTGACAGCTAAGAAAAACAGAAAAAAATTTCTTAGCCAAGAAAAGAAGGTGGAACTAAAACCATTTACAGGCTGGGGAAGAAAACATACAGAATACTGTCAATTGATATTTTCAAACATGTCAAAACATAAATAAATATGTATATATATATTTGCTACACACATCCTTATCAGTAGCACGTTCCAGAGCTATTTCAATTATCTCCACATCACACCAGGCATGATAAAACAATGACATTGAGGAACATATCACATGCTGTACACACTCTGCTTGGGAAGAATAAACTCTGGATTCAAAACTACCTATGATCTCTAACAATAAATTTTCTTCAAAACCATTTGCCACTCAGGATAGTTGAAAATGTTCATAGAGTTCCTCTAACATAATTTCTAAGAGCTTTTCAGTATCTAAACTCTAGAAAGGCACTCCCAGTCTGTGGCTTGACCCAAAAACTCAAAAGAAGGGTGCAAAATAAACAAACCTCAACCAGACAGAAGGCGTGTATGAGAGGAAGATAGCTATGTAACTCATCTCACTGGCACTTTATCAAATCCTATGTATGCTAAATTATCAATTTCAAGCTGGCACCTCTGTAAATAAGCTCTCAAAAAGAATTAGAAACACATAAACAAGGAATGATCAATGAACTTTTTTTTTTGTTTGCTCTGGAGTCAACACAGAACAACTAATAAACTTACATGCTTGAAGTGAAAGAATGAGAAGTTCCAGGCTGCACCAGCCTCCTGCTTTCTCTGCACTGCCAGTCAGAGAGGAAGGAGGAAGCTGTTCCAACTTCCAGTGCTGGCCATAAGAGACAGGACCCTTCTGAAAGTGGAAGGAAAGAGTTTCATGTCTCACTGGATGCAAAACTCCTTTGCTCTTACAAGAGAATTTTATTTCTATCTTTTTTGTCCTCAATCCATTCCCTTAGAGCTGACCAGTCCTTAACATGGTGCTTAATATGCATGTGTTGTACAAGGAGACCTGGGGGCAGTGAGCAGTAAAAGTAGTACTAAGCAGTCAAAATTGTCTCCATAAATACAGCTGAAGCCAAGCAAGGGGATTCATCACAAATAACATTTACTATAAACTCAGCAGAGCTGACACAAGTCAAGCAAGAACAGAAAATGAAATATGGTGACAACAACCTCTAAGTTTCTTTTATACCAACCCATCAATTCAGAAAAGCCTCAAGAGGCTCTGCAAACAAATGCAGGCTGGGCTGTTACATCCAGTCGCACCACAATAAAAGAATGATCCTGATTTGGTGGTAGTACCTTGATTCAGACCCACTAATCACCAAAGAAGTTTAAGGTTTTCCTTTTTTCTGGTAAAAAAACTTACTGGGCCAAAGATTCAAAGTAGCCATTGTCATTACCTAGTCTGAACCCACACATAACACAGACCATTAAATTACACCAAACTATTCCTGAATTAGTCTCAAATATTCTGGACATCAAGCACAGAAGAATTGTTAGCACACAGGAACCATCTCCATTGGATTCCCATTTTTGGTGAACAATAACAAGACTCAATACCATAGTTTTCAGGCCAAGGACAACTCATGGCAATTGAGAAATTTTTGACAGCTTTATCATCTCTCTGCCATTTGACAAACATGGAAACTGAAACTCAAAGGCATCAAAGTTAGGCACAGAGAAATTAAACTGTAATTAAAACAAAGCAAATTTATATGCACTTATGGAAGTCTGGAAATGGGGGTCTAAATGAGATTTGTGTGCTCCACAGGATTGCTGCCTGGGCCTTCACCTTACCCAGCCCACTACAGAGTCAACATAAAATAAAGAATTTCCAAGTCTCAGCACCGTTATTTCTTTTACAGGGGAAAGCTACTGCTTATTTTTATTTACATTAATTTGTTTTGTATACTTGTACAGGAACAGCACAGGATGGGAAAGCAAAAGGTATATTTTTTTATAGAAGAAACTACCGAAGTTACAGGAAGCAAATGTTCTGTTCCACAGAAGGCTCCACATGCCTGTCTAACCCAGCCATATTTCTGAGGTTAAATGATGCAAAGATAAAAAGCTGACTTTGTGAAACAAAGGTAAATAGCAACCCAGATGCTCTCGTTCATATTCTGAAGTTATTGCCATCAGCTCTGTGACCAGCACATTTCACAGCTTGTGAATTCCCACCAATCATAAATTAGGGCAGTAAGAGAGGACCAAGTACAGTCCTATAAACCTTTGCAAGGGTTTGCTTTATTTATATTCCAGTTGGGGATCCTACCAATGCTCTAAAGTTTATAGAGTACTGGAATCCAGTAGAATCCAGGCCTCAGATAATTTATTTTATATTTCTCATGGCCTGGATTATTATAACTACATATTTGCAGTGCTCCACAGGTCCACATACAAGGTAAAGAACTATGATTTATTCTTTGTCCTTCTTCCAAGCAGAACTAGGCCCACCAGGTGCAAAAAAACTGTGCAAGCTTCACAGAAAACAAGATCATGTCTCCAAGGAAGTGGAATAACCCTTCCTTGTGAGAGGCTCCATTTAGCCCTCTTGGCTCTCACACAAAAGCAAAGTAATTAAAAAAAAATAATAATAAAAATAATGGAAAAAGTTCCTAAGGTCACTGAGTTTGGTTCTGAGGGCACAACCAACAGCTAAACCCTGAATTAATAAACAGGTTCTCTTCTAAAGGAGCTTGTCCTTCTAAGTGAGATGTACTGATGACACATAAGAGGGAGAACCTTGTAATTTTGCCCTGAAAACATTATTCCCTACCATCTATTTTGTGTTCTAAGTAATATGCAACACCTACAACTTTCCAGAATCCAGCATTTGCACTTACTGTATCTTCACTTCACAGAATTTTTTTTTTCTAAGAAAGGTTATATTTAATTATGTTAAACAGCACTAAAATATTTGTGACATCTGTCAAATTAATTTTAAAAAATTCATTAGGGTCAGTGTAACTGCAATAAATACAAAATTAATAGCAAGGGGTTTCTTTTAGGGTTACATAAAAAATAACGTTTGGGATCTGTCTGAATCTGACAAAATCCAGGGAACTGGCTAGAGCCACAATTTTTCCTTAAATTCTTTGTTCCTACTTAAAAAAGGTGCCAAACAATCCATATTTTTTATCCACAGTGCTCCACGTGCTGGACTAGAGAAAGCAGTCTCAGAATTAAACTTGGGATTTAGGCAGTTCAGCTTGACTTGGCTTCCAGTTCTCCTTCTTACTATTTTGATCCATTTTTGTAAATTCTGGGAAACTACATTTAATTCTTCCCACAGCTGTTTTGAGGAAGAGTTGTCATCCACTGACGTTGCAAAATGCTCTGATCCTTCATGGCAAAACACTTTTGCTCTCTGTACTGCTGGCAGTGCCCACAGGGGCACGGCCAAAACAAGGTTTTAAATACAACCACCACTCTCCTGACTTCACTCCTTCTTTCCCTTTCTGCATTCCCTATTTTCCCCCCATGTCTTAGAAATACACCTTCTCCTGGTGCAGAGAAAAGAACGTGACAAAATATGGACCTCTGCACTGCAACAGCTGGGATCACTGGAGAATGGCATTTTCCCTTCTGTATGTTCAGCTCAAAGTATAAAAATCCAGAGGTAAATTAAATCCCATTAAATCTAGGATAGTTTTGAAATTTGTCAAGTAAATTACTTAATCTAAAAAAAAGCTCTAATGCAGAGTTTTAACTTGGAATGTATGTGCCAAGTACTGCTCAGAGCTCAGTATTTTGAAAACAACACAGTAGTGGCTTCAAGGATATATGGCTGAATCCTGCAACTTTTAGCTAAATTGAAAACAGGCAGACAGGTAAAATCCTCTTTTCCAAATTTACATCTGAATCTTTTCCCAATCACACAGAAGAAGCCATTCTCACAAGGCTTTTAAGTACATCTTAAAATTGCATTTTTATTACTTAGATCTGAGTGACAAGAAAGATGAATCACGTCACTGAATTTATTCAGCATTGCTAATTAAACTCATTCCTTGAGGCCTGGGAAGCACTAAACCACTGAAGTGTAACAGTGAAAATTAGTGATTTGAATAGAAGAATCATGAACTTTGGAAAAGAAAACATTACCCATCGGTGGAGCTCACAAAATAGCCCCTTACAGAAACTAAATAAGATTAATGAAGGCGAAGTCAAGAAAAACAACAGCTTTTAAAAGTCTTCATGTCTTATTTTTTTAAAGAGTACATAAAATAGACTCAGTGCCACTAAAAAACCTTTAACATATACATTTAACACAGAAAATAGGGAAGCAAGTTTTATAGGCCTCACCTTACTATACTGCACAGAAAAAAAAAATTCTTCAACAACAACTATTTTAAAAGCAATTAAAGAGAAAATAACCCTCAAGTATTTCCAAGTGTTTGGGTCCAAATTCTGTCCCTTCAAATTTTGTCACATTCCAGTTAAAACTGTTAACCAAGGTGTTTCAGTGGTAGCAGCAGTGCTTACTCTGAGGGAAAGAACATCCTTCCTGATTTCCTGCTGAAGAGCCTGGAGATTGGCACTCCCAGAATGCATCCCTTGGGGGCTCAGCTCCTCCACTTTGCAACAAACAAAGCACAGATGTGACCATAAAAACAGCATCACCTGTCAGAGTAATGTGGCTACTGCATCTGGAAATCCATGCTAAAGACAGCAAAGAGGAAGCCTTCAAAGTCAGAAGTCACTGGTGAAATGCTGGATTTAATTCAGGGGTTATTTTCCTGGTAGGAATATCACTGGGGCCACAAGATGCTGCCAGTTGTAAGCACATGTGACCAAGGCTTCTGGCAGTGGCAGTTAAGCTGGGATCTCCAGGGATCCCTGTGGACCAGGGAACCACAGAACAGGAGCTGCCACAGATGTCTCTCCCAGATTGCCAGGACTCCCTACCTACTCTGTGCAAATCCAAATCTGGCACTTGCCTCTGGCACTTGTGGCCTGACCTTCCAGGGCAATGACATTCTAGGGCAACACTGGAATTCCAAAACAGCCCAGCTCCTCCCATAAGTTGGCCATGGGAGACTGTGATTACTTAGTGCAGTGCCGTGCTGTGACCCCTGGTGTCACTCCCAAATCATGCTGGAACAGTCATGCAGATGTAAATCCCACTGATGTCAAAAGGCAGTTATGAGAAAACCTGAATCATCACTGGTGAGTCTGGAATTGAACCACCATAACTGTAAGAGTGGGGTTAGTCAAGCCCTCTGCTTCATTAAATAATTAATAGAGAAATGTGTACATAAATAACAGTAGCACAGACATCTAATAAAACACCCATTCCAGGACTTTATAACTTGCCTGTAAACACGTGCTTCAACGAAGATGGGATATAAAATCCCAGTCTTCCATTGTGTTCCTTTTAAAAAAAGGAAGGAAAACAACTACATGAGTTTTTAGAGTAATAAACAGATGTCCTAAGTAGTTTCATCCTAAATTGGCTGGGTTATTCTGGTTTTTTATAATGCTATATTGAGGCTACAATGCTCTGAGACCCTGCCCATCTAGCAAGCACTTGCAGCTTGCCTAGTTCTAAGGGTAAAACACAGCAAACACAATGCTTACAATGTACCTTCAGAGCAAAACTTTGCCAACAGCAGTTGGCCCAGGGTTGTGGATGGTTGTAGGTGTCACTCTCTTGGCCAAATTCATGTAATTTGTGAGTGAGCCATGCTCTGATAAATTTTTTGATGCTTCTCACAGGAGTTTCTGAGATCTGGAGACCTCAGTAACAGCAGAGCCTCCCTTCCATTGCCAGTGTTGGAGTCCAGCTGTTCTGCATATACAGGCATTTGCCCTTTTCACTATAGCATATATGAATCTGTACACTCAGAAACCTATTACTTAGAAGCAATTCATTTCTAAGAACAGAAGAAAAACCTCTTTAAAAGAAAAAAGAAGATTAATCCAGCTTACCAACAGGGCTCAGCTTTCAGACGTAAAGCCACACTGATACATGAAACCACAATACAAACCCCGTCACCTTCGTGACAAGAATATTGTAGCAATAAAAGTGCACCAGCTCTTGAAATCCTGCACTGTTTGGTGACCTGCTCCAGCGAGGTTCTGCAGAGATCCATTACCTCTAGAGGCCACGGGCTGGACCAAGCAGCAAAACACAGAAATGTGATCTCTGTCAGCCTTCACACGACACTTACAAAACTAACACACGCCGTGACATAACTGATGACTTTTGCTCAGAGCCATCGGGTGACTGAACATGCACAGCCAGGTAATTGCTCTTTAGGCAGATAGTTTTCTTGGTGATTTGGAAAGCAGGAGACCAAATGTAAAGCTCCACCAATACACACCAGGCAACCCACACAAAATCCAGCCAAATGCTAACAGGAGTAAAAACAACAAACCCAGCCATTTCTATTAAGGCTCTCTTTGAGTGCAGAATTCTGAACTGGTAAGAACATCCCTTCCTATGCTGTTCACATTCAAAGCTACTCACCAGTACAAATTACCTCTGACCATGGTTATCCAGTGAAAAAAGCTCACTTTCCAGAATCACACAGAGTCACAGAATATGCTGAGTTGGAAGGGACCCACAAGGATCATTGAGTCCAACCCTAATGCTAGGTTTATGTCAGGAATACGAGATTTAAAAGGAAAACATCAGTTGGAACTAAACTTCTGAAACTGTGCACTCCGTTTAGTAGCCTTGCTAGGAACAATATCAAGTTTGGTAGCAGCAACAAGTAAGCAAAGCTTCCTTGAAGATGCTTCTGTAAGTGTCTGATTCTATGAGTCATGTGGCTCCCTGAAGATATTTCTCATGCAAGAAGCACAACAAGATGTAGTAAACTTAAAAAAAATATAATAACATGAAGGGTAGTGCCTATGCCTAAGTTATGGAAGCAAGATAGAGCTCTTTAAAAAAATGAAATTTATCATAAAAATTTACAGAAAATAAAGAAAAACATAGTTATACATTACTTATTTGAAATACATAGTTCATGTAATTATGTCTACTGTAACTTGAAAAAAGAAGTTAAATTACAAAAACTCACAGTGCATTTAAATGGTTAAGAAGTTTCTGAAGTGTTCTTTTCCCTAAGAAAAGATATTCTCAGGTTGCAGCTCTCCTGAAAAAAATTGCTTTCCAGCATTTGAGTACTTTTAAAAAAGTATTTCTAGCCCAGCAGCACATTAGTATGTCCTTGAGGACAGAGCAAGAGAAGCACATATCACGTATCACTGTGCTTTTAGAATTAAAGAGCAAGGGAGAATAACAATGGCAGTGTAACTCCTAGAGAGAGATGGATTCTTCAGCAATGGAAATCTGCCCTGTTTTCGAGATATCTCTGCTCTCTTGTGAGAGTTTCATACAATAGTAGCTCGTTGTACTTCTGGTACCTCAGAGAGGGGTATATCCTTCAAAACCTTTGCTTCAAGACAACTTATGGGACCTCTTGCACAAAGAGGGGCAGAGCCACAGACAAATGAATAGAAGTCTGAAAAGATTTCTTCATGAGCAGAAACAGCCATGAAGAGGACCATTGTTGGCTAAGGGGGTATTCAGCAAAGGCATATTAAATAATGAAAGATACAGAGAAAACGGGCACTTGGTATTTAGTCTGTATCATAAATGACTTCTAATGAAACTAAAGTGTAACAGCATATCACTAACTAGAGAAACCCCTGGCTTTACTAGGGTTGGAAGTGGAATTTAAAACACTGCAAAGACAAGCTTCCCACTCCTCTTGGAATGGATATTTCTCAATACTCCTCACAGAATATCTTTCACTCTTTAATAAAATTGTAATTGAAAACACTATAAAAATGGTGTGATTCAATGGATCAGCTACAGACCTCTTACCATTGCAATTTGGTAATCAATGACAGATTATGAAAACATTCAGTGTTTTATTGGAGAGGGAAATTATGTTTACATTTCGTGGCATGTCAAACAGTGGCTGTAAAGAGACAAGGAAGAACCTTTCCACTCTTTTTTTCCCTGCCTTCCTTGGACAACTTGTTCTGACAGGCTGCTTTGGAGCTCCATCTATCATCCTCCAAACCATCCCCCAAAGCCATGATCAGATGCAGCATACCAAACTACATGACACATTATGACACACTCCTATGTGACCATCCTAACGCACTTGCAAAAGTGCATTCATTTACAGAACACATTAATAAAGTTTTCTTCAGAGAAAACTTCAAATTTAAGATTACACACGCTGTTTACAGTGTAGACGGTCACCAGAATGGAATTTAACTATCTTAGCCATTTGAAAAATATTGTTATATCTTGGGCTTTTAATAAGGTTTCCACAGATTTTATATGGGTCAAAGGGAGGGAAAGTGCTCCTAAGATACTTTTAAGATAACACTTCCATTTCCCTTAGAATGGAAAGTGCCTTTCTCACACCCAAAGCTGCCGAGTTCTTGATCTGCTTTTCCTCAGGTAGAGAATCCATTAAGTTGATGAAAAACTTCTCAAAAAGGGTTATGAGCTCTTTACACTTTATGCACACGGCCTCAGCTTCTTCCAGCTACTTTGAATGTTTCTGATGTGTGAATCAGCCCTGGGCCCTCGGCTGCAAGAACCACAGAGAACTGTACTGAGATGTGAAGGCAAAGCACACCGAACTCCACGACTCGGTCTGTGGATTTGGGGGCATTATTTTTTGTATCTGAGGGAGTTGTTACAGAATTCTGTGAATTTTTTCAGGATTCTTTGAGGAGCACATGGAACAAAAGCTCTCAGATTTCCTGTAAGTACCATTCTTCTGAGATTCATTTTAAGAAAATTTAAAACCCAGAACTTCCTATCTTGCCTGCTCTAACAGCAACATTTTCTCTAAGGTCTTCCCCAGACAAACAGGATATTTTGTTTACCTTTCAGTCTAATCAAATAAGACAGATTTCGTTTTGAGAAGATGTTTGGTTTGTAACGTAAAGTGCTCATTGAAAAATGTTTATGTTTTCTCTATATGTAAGGTTTTCCAGAGTCTTTGGTGGTGGCATGAGCTGTATTTCACAGCAGGCTGTGAAATGACTCTGTGAGACCCTGTCACCACCATAAGGCTGCAGGAGAGCAGTGCCAGCCATGGTGCAGCAAGGTTTGTGTCCTGACAGTGCTGACTCTGCATCAAACACTCCGTGTGTGACTTGGCAAAAGGTTCTTCCCAAAAGAATTACATTAATTACAACTAAATTCCATTATTTACAACTAAACTCCATTCTTTTAAATGCTTTTGTCTTTTTTTTTTCCCCCTAGGAGGGACTAGAGGAGGTTGATAGGGATAATATATGATGCATTATTTGACTAAAAGTTCTAACTTCTCAGTTAAAAAGGAAGCACAGAACATTCCTTAACTTCAAATTTTCATTCCTGAATCAAAAATAGATAAAAAAGATAATTCCTAAATAAGCTTAAAAAAAAGTAAAATTCCTAAAAAAACCTGCGCAAGAATGACAAGTTTTTTCCAAAATGAACTCCTCAGCAAATGGAGCAAAATGCTCCTCTTAAAAACCCAAGCAACAAGTTCTTTTACAGAAGTTCAGATCCACTTCCCCATACAGTCTTCTTCTTATGAGACTGATACTTAATAAATTGTATTAATTTGTTTGTCTCTGTTTTCACTGGAGACCCAGAAAGGCCAAGCTCATTTTCTCTGTGCAAACCCAAGGGGAGACCACACCATTTACCAGAACAGAAATCACTTTTCCCTATTCCAGCGCAGCAGTCTGGTTGTTGTATTGGTTGTCATTATCAGATGAGAAATAAAGTAGGTTTTTATATCATTCCTGCCCCAAACCCAGCAGTTCTACAATATCTGAAGCATAAATATACAATACTGTTTTCAAGTGTCTTAAATTGTCCAGTTTTGGTCAAGGAGTTTGGTGACTCCCAGAGGAAACCTGGCAACGGTAAGGAGAGATCAGAAGGATAATGAAAAACCTGTAATAAGTACGATGTTTTTAATATGATATTTTGTAGAGTGTGTGACAGAAATCACACAAAAATCATTCCACAAAAATGCTAAAAACCTTTGAGAAATAATTAAGTCATTTAGATGCAGTTTTAGTTTAAATGTGAACTTGCACATGGTAGATGTGATTTTATACATATCTATGTATAACCCAGAAAATCTGTAGGCAACGTACAGAAATGATAACGATCACTGGATAAAAACCACTATAGATTAATGAAAAAATCTGAACAAATCCTGAGCTGCCCAGGGAAGGGTACACAGTTCTGACAGATCCCTTAGTACAAATGGTGGGAGTAAAACATATCCACATGATAATCACATCCTTCCCAAAATTGAAAACGTATGTGAAAGTCATGGTGGTCTTGCAAAAATATAAACTCATAAACGATTTTTTGATTTGGTGTCATCATTCATTTCTTTCATTTGAGAAATCAGTTTTAGTAGGCCATACAAAGATTGATGGCTTTTTCATAAAAGGATATTTTATGAAATAGTGAAATGTAGCATATTTCTACCTGATAAATGCAGAGACCTGTAAACTTTGAACCCACATTGGCCTTTGTTGCTCATGACCCTGTTTAAGTGATTTATTTTCTTTTAACAACTACAGTCTGCAGGAGGTAGAATATACTGTGTAGATCTTTAATTCTGTTGAAAATTGAACAGTTTAAACAGAATGGCTGACATTAGAAGACCTATTTCAGAAAAGTCATATTATCTTCATTTCAGTATCCCTTTTAGGAGCAATATTTATGGTTGGAGAAAATGCATAATTTGTAAAAGCAACTTGGTAGGCTGCTGCAGAGCAATGGAGGAGTTGGCATCCTTGGCCCCACATCAGGGTGTCTAGTGGACTGCATCAAAGCTAGAGACTCTGGAAACCTGGCATGTGTAAAGGCATAAAATCAGAAAACTTGCCTGTTGCCTAGAAGAACGTCTTGAGGGAGCTGAACAATCCCCCACCCTTGTGAAACATTCGGATTTCAAAGATTTAGCAAATTCCAAGGAAATAATACTCTGCTAGATTTTTTCTGCCAGGCTCTCAATACAATGGCAGATTTATCTTTGACTAAAGAGAATTCAGTTTCTCTCTTTGCCCTCCCTTTGCTGCTTTTTATTTGCATTTTGTTACTGTGCAACGAAGTCAAACAGCACCATAAGCAAATTTCCTACTCCTTGGTGTGAATGTCACCATGGAAGTTAAGCAGATCTGTCTTCTTCTACACGTAGGGAGAAACCACCTCAAATCCAAAATATTTTTCCAGATAGTCCCACTGTGTTTCACAACAGTGGGGACTGATGTCAGGTAGTTTCCCCAGTAGCAACACATCACAATACTGCTCTAACAGTCTTCATCAGATGACAGGCCTACAGAATCTTAGCAGGCTTTTAAGGTGTATCTCAGCATTATCACACAGTGCCCAAGGCTCCAGCTTACAAAATTAAAGGGATATGATCAGAGAAATTAATAATGTTTTTTAAAAATTCTGTTTTGAAGTTGCTCATTCATGAAACAAGCTTCTCATGTTAAGCTCAAATTCCATGTTTATGAAACATCTCATGAATATATGGCGCTTTAATAAAAACAATAAATGTTTAAAGCTCCCCTACTTTTCTCTGCTCTTCATTATTAGAAATAAATCTTATGAAGCAGATAAAAGTATTACAATTAATCCCTCCTGAATGGAGACAGTATGTACTATTATTTTCAATATGAGAGAAACTGGCTTTGACTAGAGTGGCAACAACCAGTAAACTGATTTTATAGTTTTGATTTATTGAATATTAGGAAATAGACTTTTTTAATAATAACTCCATTTAAGTATTCATTAAAATGGAATTAGTACACAGAGGGCCAGATTCTGATATCTATATTCTTGTCAGACAGCATTTTATTACAGAAAAGTCTCGCTGACATCAGTGGGATTACTTGTAAAAGACCCTTCAGCATGAGTGAGAACACAGAACTAGAGCCTAACAGGGTACAGATGACTACAGAGGTTTTTGGTTCTCCTCCCTGACCCCCAGGTGCTCCACACACCCTTTGGGAATGGCTGGACCAGGATGGAACTGTGTGCCTGAGGCACTTCATCTCCACTGGTCTCCCAAAAACCTGAGTCACCTCGTCCCTGCCCCAGGTACACGGGATGTGAAATATATTTCCTCATCCTCACAAGGGAAATAATTCCCAAGTGCTGATTATTTTGCTTTAGACCTTATGCTAAAGATACTGATCTTCATAGGTCTTTCAGTCTGAGTAAGCTTGACCTGAAGAATGCAGAGCACATGTTGCCATAAAAAAGCACTATGAAGATGAATTTTAAGTTATGGGAAAAGTCACTCAGAGGGGAAAAAAATAGGGGGCTATTAAGGGATCATGGCTGCATATCCATTTCTCTAAATTACACAGCAGAAGAGAAGGCCATCCTGTGTTTTTGTTTTGTACACTCCTGATTTAAATATGCAACTAAACAAATTCCAGTAAACTCTTGTGATGGCACTGGGTAAAGAGAACTGGTTTAGTTATAAATGCTGTTGATAGTTAGAAAAAGAATATGGATTTTTTCCACAAATAACCTAAAATATCTCTCAAACTCTAGCACCTGTACTATGTTTCTTTATTCAGTAATCTCTCTAACAGGGGAGGAGGCTGAGAAATTTGACCTTTATGCATAAAGAAATGACGGATGAGCAAATAGTGAATGCCCTAACTTATCTTTCATTCAAAATTATTTGGCAAATTATTTTGAACATACACAGGTCATATCTGGAATATGCTTCTACTCTTTGACTGGATGAACATAGTTGGAATCCAGTCCTGACAGCAAACACTTCACAGTCTATTCAGTGTACATTGCACCCTTCCCTCTCTAAAGGGCTGCTGTTTCTGCAGAATCCCTTAGCAGAAAACTCATTTGCTGATAGAAAAACAAGTATGGTCAAAACCAATTTGTTTGATACTCTTTTAAAATATAAAAAAGTCTAATTTTTGGTTTATTGTAGTATAACGTGTATAGCATAATATAATATAACACAGTATAATCAGTAAACAGAGTACTTACTAATTTTTAACTTTGGTTTAAAAACTGTCCAACACTAGAGGTTTCTATTGTATAGTTCTCAAAGGTCAGACTTGAAAGTTTAAACTTCAGGTTCTACTGAGATAAAGGCACTGTGCTTTGCAAAGTTATGCCATTATCCCTGGTTATAATCTTCACTGACTTCAGAAATAATTGCTTTCCTTAAACAAAAAGGAAGTCTGATTCTAATTTGCTATCTAGATCTACATTCTTATATTCTTTTTATAGATTTTTGAACAAGTTATCACTGGAATCTTCCTTCACTCAAACGTAAGTGAAAGTTTTATCTTACCTCAGATATCACAAAAATAATTTATGACTAAGGAAACAAAACCTTTTGTCTCACACATATTTCTTTGCGACAGCTGTGGTATTTCACTGCAAGCACAAAAGCTGTGATGGTCTGGACTGCAATCAACCATTTTTAATAGGAAATTTTTACAGACTTTTAATAAGATCTCCTAACATAATTTATGGGGAGAGGTTTTGAAGTGAAGAGGCATTGTTTGGCAAAGTGTTCTTCCTCTAATCTCAGGAAATTTAAATAATTGAGTGCTCATTTCCTCTAAACTTAGGATTTCTCCTTAAAAATGGTTAAGAAAAACACCTGCTACACTAGCAGCAAAATAAGCACATCAAGAGTCGAAAAAAAAATATATTGCTAAATACTTTTCAAAGGCAAAACTCCATGTCAGAACCTAATATTATTAATAATAATGCAATATTGAAGTTTGCTTCTTCAGCTCAAAAATTTTACTACATATTTTGAATGAAGAGAGCATGTTGGTCAGGATGAGTGCAGGAGTTTTTTTTAACTCTACAGTTACTCCAGGGGAACTGGAGTAAGTGGAAAAAAGTAGAGAATTTACAAATTACAAGAAAATCAGATAAAAACCCAAAAGTTACTATACTTACAGAAGTTATCCAGAGTTCCTCTGACTATGGAACTTGGCTGGAAAAAGAAGGACAACAAGCTTCCCCTGAGATCTCTGATATGTCTTGCAAGAAGAGGCTCAAAGGGTATTTTAGCAGTTTCCCTTTAGTCCCAGAGAGATCTAGGGAAAAACCAGAAACATAAGTAAGAAGCACATTTCCATGCATTGATAAAGCTAATCAAAGCTCCTAAATACGAAACAGATTTAGTTTGGCTGAGTGGGAATTTGGAAAAAGTTTTGAATTATTTTTTACCTTTTCTGAGTAACTCATAGGCCATAATTCTGACTTTAACTAATAGCTGACTTAACTGTGCTCCCCCCACCCCGTCTAGGCTGGCTAGAACAACTCTCCCAAAGGAGGAAAAAAGAGAGGGAAAACCTTTGAAGGAAGGAGGCATGAACAGCCCAGGTACAGTCGCGGTACCCGGGATTCGTCCGGGTCACTGCGTGCCCAAGACCTCCAGAGGGCACTCAGCACAAAACGGACTGCGCTGAGGAAAGGGGGCTGCAATTCCACTTATCCTTACACAGCTTCCCAGAGAGACAACTCAGCTCTCAGCTCTGCCTACAGAGAGAAAACTGTAAGGGAAAAAAAAAAAAATCCGAAGAGGAAAAATTATGCCATCATAAAGCCTGCATTTCTTTTCTGTGCTGGAGATCTGTTTCATCGATGCTTTTAACAAAAGAGGCTCAGTTTCTTGAGTCAGCCTTCAACCCTTCCTTTTCGAAAGCTGTCTGCTGATTTCAAAGAGCCTCCATTAAAAATGCTTTTAAAGATGTGTCACCTGAAGGACTTTGTTTTCTTCAGTCACCACGTTCAAAGCACGCAGGGCGGAATATCACTTCTTTAGGCTCCATCTCTCTCTGTGGTTTGCCTACAGAAAGGAAACCAAACAATTTACGGTGGGTGCCAGCCAAAATTCATCTTTTGCCTGGGTTTTAAGACTTCCTCCATGTGTTTACAGACACACGCAGACAAACACACATTAGCCAGTTGTGGTGACCTCCTTTGGGTTCCTGCTCCGGGGTGTCCCCGAGGCGCCGCTCCCGCCCCTCCCTGCAGACCTGCCTGCCCCGGGGCTCCCCATCCCGGGAGCGCTGGGAGCACCAGTCCCGGCAGCCTCCACAGGGACCTCTGGCTCCCTCGGCAGCGCTTTAACCCCATCCACGCCCCGTTCCAGAGCTGGCTTCACGAGCTGCAGACAGGACTATAAACAACTGCCTCGTTTCCACAGAAATGTCATAATTCCAATAAAACTGAAACCCATTCCCCCACTAAATCCTCTTTCCATCGGTAGTTTCACAAAACACATACTGCCCCCTTTATATTCAAAGTGGCCTTCCTGATGCACAAGTTCAAACCCCAGCTATCATCTATCATCTTAATTCTTCTGGGACAAATAAAGTATCATGCAACAGACCATATGTGGATATTTCAGCAGAGCTCTTTAGAGTCATGTCCTGTCTACCCAGTGTGATCAATGGTTATTTTATTTTTGTACATTCAGAATAATACATGACAAACCTCCACCTGGGTGCACTACCTAAACACAAAAGAGACACTGGGGCTGGGAGGTCCCCGTGTGACTTGGGACATTTTTATGCCCTGGGGTGTCTGAGGCATCTGCAGAGGAATCTCAGACACAGTATGGGATCTATAGGAGATTCATGGCAGCTTGAAGGCATGTAGGCACATTCCAGAATGTAAACTGGCGTTAGGAATGTACTTCAGCACCTGAAATGTCTCCTAAAGATGTGTACAAATACATTATATAATGTATCCCTATCCCCCCTGGGGTGCTGGATCCCGAATCACCTTTATTCTCACAGGACCATGTTAAGCAGTACTAGATGAAAGTCATCTGCACTTTAAAAATGCTCAAGCTCTCATTCTCTGAAAATCAGATCCCCTTCCAGATCAGATAAAGATGAGACCTCTCTCTACATCTATCTGTAACTTCCAGAATGCTGACCTGTGAAATACAAAATACTTGTAAGTCTATCAATCAGACAGTATTAAAATATTCTGTTTTAAACCACTCTTAGTAAAGATAATTAATCAGTTACAGTAAGGATAATATTTTTAAAATACTGCCCAAAGTAGAATAAATTAATTAGGCAGGATTTGGATGATAGAAAAATTAAAAGTTGAACTATTATTCAAAAGTCACACAACCACATAGATGATCAAAACTAATTTGAGCCATGACATTTAATAAAGGCAGTGTGGGCCTTTATAAGGTTCAGTGTGCTCAGTGCTGTACAAACTCAGAAGCAGGCATTACCCCTGCTCTGGTATTAGACTCAATAAAGAAGTTTAGTCATTATTTGGTCAGGTTTATATTAAAAAAAAAAAAGAGGTTTGTGCACAGCAGTCTTACTAACTTAGGAAACATAAGAAGCTTTTAAAAGACACTTTTATCTCTGCAAACTATGGTGGATATAATGATAATAAGGTGATGAGACTAAAAATTAATTCAGCCTTTATTGATAAAAGGTTGAAACTGCTGGTGCTTTCAGTATCTTCTACATATTTTATACAAAACCAGTATTAGAAACATTCCCCCAACTGTGTGAGGATCCAAAACAAAGACAGGCTATGGATAGAATCACACTCTGTGTGTCAGCGTTGATACAAACGTGAAAAGGTCAGAGTACAGAGCCAAGAGATGCAAAGGCTGTCCTTTGCATATTCCCCCAAACCTCAGTGTGGCTTTTATATCCCTCAGAGTAGGGATTTTATATCCCTACAAATTGCCCATCAACTCCACAGCGGAATTAATTCTTTTCAGCTTTTGCAGAAGGGGTGGAACTCCCACCCACCAGCCACTGGGATGAAGATTTTCATAGGGAATTTCCAGGACCACAAAAATACTTTTCAAGCACAGCAACTGTCTGCAGTGGAATCCTTTTAAATACATACCTTGTGTTCATTATCAGTTGCTAGTTCTTTCTAGTTACCTTCCAATATATTGGCAAACCCCTCTGAAAACTCCAAGGCTGTCATTGATACTCGATGGGTCTCTGAATTTCTAAATACAAACCACTGAGAACACCAAGTATTGTGCTTAAGGCCCCTTTTTAGTTGCGTTTCCATATTTATATCTCAAATCTCACTGGTAAAACTGGGGCTGAGTGTTTCACTGACAGCAGAGCAGTCTCTGCTAAACAGAGGTAACACCAGGAAGGCACTGAGAGGTGTGACCAACAACCTGGAAGGAGGTGGCAGCGAGGTGGATGTCTGCCTCTTCTCCCAGGTAACAGGGGGCAGGGCAAGAGGAAACAGCCTCAAGTCGCACCAGGGCAGGTTTAGATTGGATGTTATGAAACACTTCTTCACTGAAAGGGCGGCCAGGTACCGGAATGGGAAGTGGTGGAGTCACCATCACTGGAAGTGTCCAAAAAACGCCTGCATGTGGCGCCTGGGGACACGGTTCAGAGGTAAACACGGCAGTGCTGGGTCACTGCTTGGTCATGGTGATCTTGGATCCGACCTCAGCGATTTTACAATTTTCTTTGTTTTCATTTTAGCCTTTGCAACATGGGGAAAGTCAACCTATGTTCGTGGGGGTCTTCCTGAGCCGAACGGGAAATTTCTTTAGGGAGAACACACGTGGGACACACCGGCAACACCGAGCGGCGGCTCGCCACTTTTTAACTGCAAGTGCGAGCTCAGGGGCTGAGGCCAAGTAATCATCAGGGGACCGGCATCTGGTCCGACCGCCTTTCGCTCCCGACACGCCTAAACGAAGTCTTGTTATTCATCCCGTCCCAGGAAAAATCACTAGGAACGCACTTAAGCTGTTAACGAGGGAAGGGGGGCAGTGGGTGCCGCGGCTGGGCCGCACCAACCCGAGGTTCAGACTCCGCCCGGGCCCGGGGCAGGGGCAGGGGCAGGGCCGGGCCGGGCTGTGGGATGGCGGTGGGACGGCGGCCCCGCCCGCTGGCGGCGGGAAGCGGAAGGGGAGCCGGGCGGGCGCGGCGGCGGAAGCCGATCCGCCTTTCCGGAGCGCGGCGTGCCCGGAGCCATGAGCGTCCCGGCCTTCATCGACATCACCGAGGAGGATCAGGTCAGCGCCCGCACCGCGGCAAAGGCTGGGCCGGGCCGGGGGGCCGCGCCGGGCCGGGCGGCGGCGGCGGCGGCGGGAGCTGCCCCGCCGGGGCCGCGGGCGCTCCGTGGGCTCCTCCGGGCTCTTCCCCACCGAGATCAAACGGGCGATTTAGGGACACTGAACGTGATTGCTGTGTTTGCTGCTCCCTCTTCAGTGCTCGTCATGTTGTTTTCAGCCCTCCCACCCCTGCTTTTTATTTAGGAGAAGACGGTTCGCGTACGGGCGTTACTTACGCGCCTTGGCGTTGCGGGGTTCTCGCTGCTACGGGCGTGGGAACTGGGAGTTCTGTCTTTGGGCTGCTTCTTTGCTGTGACCTTGGAGTTTCGGGTTTGTTGATGCCAGTGTCTTTGAGGGGGTGTATATACACACAGCTGGAAGTCTGCAAGAAAGCCTGCACACACAGCTGCACACACAGCCTTCATCCACTTTTCATAGAATCATAGAATCAGCTGGGTTGGAAGGGACCTCCGAGATCATCAAGTCCAACCCTTGATCCACTACCACTGCAGTTACTAGACCATGGCACTAAGTGCCACATCCAGTCTCTTTTTAAAAATCTCCAGGGACGGAGAATCCACCACTTCCCTGGGCAGCCCATTCCAATGTCTGACCACGCTCTCTGTAAAGAAATTCTTTCTAATATCTAACCTAAACCTCCCCTGGCACGACTTGAGACCATGCCCTCTTGTCTTGCTGATAGTTGCCTGGGAAAAGAGACCAACCCCCACCTGGCTACAACCTCCTTTCAGGGAGTTGTAGAGAGTGATGAGGTCTCCCCTGAGCCTCCTCTTCTTCAGGCTGAACAGCCCCAGCTCCCTCAGCCTCTCCTCATAGTGGTACAGCTCTATCAAGTCGTTGATTTGAAACATCCTAGGTGCAGCAAAGGGTCCCAGAGCATTAATTTAGCTGTATCTGATGGTTCTGTAATGGTTTGGCTTTGAACTGGATGTAAATGACACTTGTCATCACAGCAGCTTCCTGGTCAGAGGTGCCCTGTGCCAAACGTTGTGTGGCCTCACACAAAACAAACTGTTGTTTTTTAAGGGTTATGGTTTTGCTGCTGAAACTGTGGATTGTGAAGGCATGTCGCTGAGGAAAAGGTGTTTTCTTAGTGCAGGTTTAAATCCTAACAGTGTAAGGCAGGTTGTAGCATTATAAGACCAGGTTGGAGGGGGCTCTGAGCAACCTGGTCTATTGGAAGGTTCCCTGTCCATGGCAGCGAGGTTGGAACAAGATGATCTTTAAGGCCCTTTCCAACACAAACCATTCTGTGATAAATTGGAAACTGTCTTTAAAGTTGTGTGAAGACTGTAAGTTCTGATCTCTCTAAAATTTATACCCTTTTTCTGGTTTATACCTCCCATTTCTGGTGAAGAAGCAACTAAGAGGTTTTACTGTTTAAGTTTTCAAAGGGCGTAAAAGATAATAAAAATTTCTAAGAAAGCATCTTTGTCACAAAAACTTACTAGGCCTGCTGTGCAGGAACCAGTTGTAAGTGACACCTTCACACTATAAGATAAAGTCCAACAGTTGTGTGACCTATTCAGTCACTGACAAAACAGCTCTAGCAAGTGCTACAATCTGGCACCAAATTGGTCTGTGGGTTCTACCCTAAAGTGAAGGAAAGGGAGTCTTGTAGGGTACAGGGTGGCAGGGAGCAGTAAGAGGAAGTGTGAGTGAGTGCTGGGGGCAGAGGATTGGTTGCAGAACAGAAATCTGTATGAAATTTAATTACTTTGACCTTGCTGTTCACAAAACAACTGTTTTGTTTTGTATTGTCTTCCTTTTTTTTTAAGGCTGCAGAACTGCGAGCTTACCTGAAATCCAAAGGAGCAGAAATCTCTGAAGAAAACGCTGAAGGTGGACTCCATGTGGACTTGGCACAGATCATTGAAGTGTGTGATGTGTGCCTGAAAGAGGATGACAAAGGTTTGCCCCTTTGAGTCTTGTTGGTTTTGCTGAACATCACCACTAATGCTGTCAAACAGTAAGAGCTGGCAGAGTTTAGAAGTGTGTAGCATGTGTTAATACACAAGCCATATACCTTCATGAAACTGGAACTGCTTATTTCCATCATTGCCATGGAAAATTTGCATGTACTCGCTGCCCCTCCCTTCTCCAAACATCCAGAGCCCTTTGAAGAAAGTCAGGAATGGAGCTCCACTGTGCCTTGTATGCCTGAGGGCATAGCAAGGTTTATGTAAAACAGAGTTTTCTCTCTGGAAAAGGAAAAGTATTATAAAAGTAAGACTCACTGTCAAATAGTGGCTGTGATGCTGCAGATCAAGAAAAATTAAAGTAACAACAAAAATTAGGCCTGGATATCTGTAAATAGAAAGTTTAAGTCCTAAACATGAAATGATTATTATTGTCTGAAGCACTGTGATTTTCAGTAGTCAGTAACTCTTTTAGTTAGGGCTGTAGATCCTTAGAAACTGCTAATATTATTTAATTACACTGATAATGCTGCAGTGGCCTTCAGTGATCTTCCTGTGCCTGCTGTGCTCTGTACCAACATGCAAATTCCATCTAAAACTTTTACATGTGAAAAATCAACTGCTAGTATGAGTAATATGTGTTGTTTGAAAGAATGCTTGGTTCATCTAAGAAGGACAACTTGAGGTTATTTTTTATGTTGCTTTTTACTGTAGGCAAATGAGTAGGAAATACAGGAGCAGCTTATTGCTCTGCTTTTTGATGCTCAGATATTTTGGGGAATAAGTATATTCCATGTGTAATGAATTTTGTTCTTATCCTTTGTATGACTGATATTTGGGCAGACTGAAAAGGAAACACAAGACCTGTCTGGCTCTGTTTGGGAAGGATGGAACACTACACTTAAAACAGGAGCCAGGGAGGATTTTGAATATGCTTCATTCTTCCTGTGGACATTTTCCCTGTGGTCTGGGAATCCCTTCTGCTGGTGGAATGTTTTACTGCTGGTGGAATGTTTTACTGTAGTTGAGCACTAGGTGTTAGTATTTTCACTGTAGAACTCTGGGCAGTTTTCTGGATGTGCAGGAGGAAGCCACTGTTTTTAAGACCAAAACCTGAAGCTCCTCTGATTTCTCTTATGTGTAAACAGAATTCAGAGCAAGCGTGATATCAAATACCACATTCGGTGTTGACCTTAGAGTGGTAATTCTTACATGGAGATGTGTTGGTCTAAGACCACTTGAGCCAAATCTCTGGTACATTCTAATGAATATCCAGGTTGGTTATCTTGGCATTTTCTCCCTTTTCCAGTTCTTGCTGTTGGAAAATCATCATTCATAGCAGAAGTAACTCTCCAGCAGTAGGTAGCTACTGATGATAAAACTGTTGCTTGCAGTTTTCAGCAGCTCTCTGTTTTGTTTTATGCAGATGTTGAGAGTGTGATGAACAGTGTAGTCTCTTTGCTTCTTATCCTGGAACCTGACAAACAAGAGGCACTGATTGAAAACCTGTGTGAGAAGTTAGTAAAATTTCGGGAAGGAGAGCGCCCGTCTCTTAGACTGCAGCTGTAAGTATTGTACAGAGGAAAGTGGGACAAAGGAATGTGGGACAATGGCCCCTTGCAAAGCAATTGTGCCTCTAAAGAGGAAGGATTATCTTGTATATCTTTAAATCAAAGTGTGGGGTGTCTGTCTCTCTGTTGCAGGAAGCACTCTCTTTTTACCTTCTTTATCATAAAATAGAAGTACCAATAGATAGGTTTTTTTTCCTTGGGTATTAGAAAATTAAAATGCATGTTTTTCAGCTTCTTGGCTGAAAACAATTACAAAACTGGAAGCTGTTACAATTCATCAGGATTGTAAGGTGCAGCCAGGTGTGCTTTGTCTGTACTAGCATGTACCTTAATGGGACCATTTACCTGCACTGCAGTGATGTTTTTTGAAACCTCTTTAACTCCGTTTTTCCTTGTCTGCGGTGTAGCCTGAGCAACCTCTTCCATGGCATGGACAAGAACACTCCTGTGAGGTACACAGTGTACTGCAGCCTTCTCAAAGTGGCCTCGTCCTGTGGTGCCATCCAGTACATTCCAACTGAACTAGATCAGGTAATTCATGTTAAGGCCTTCGAGTTGAGGCCGTAACTGTGTTGCACCTCAGTGAACATTAGTCAGAGCTGATACAGACTGTCTCTGTTACACACTGCCAGAGCCTAGTGATGTTGCCAGGAAGCTGATTAGGGAAATGCAACACCTCTCCTACGAGGAAAGAATGAGAGAATTGGGGTTGTTCAGCCTGGAGAAGAGAAGGCTCTGGGGTGCCCTTGTTGTGGCCTTCTACTTTAAAGAGGGCTTATTAAAAAGAGGGAGGGCTACTTTTGACGTGGGCAAATAGTGATAGGGCAAGGGGTAATGGTTTTAAACTAAAAGAGGAGAGATTAAGATTTTACATGTTAAGAATAAATTCTCGACTGTGAGGGTAGTGAAGCACTGAACAGGTTGCCCAGAAAAGCTGGGGATACCCCATCCCTGGCAGTGTTCCAGGGCCAGGCTGGATGGGACTCTGAGCAACGTAATCTAGTGGGTGGCATTCCTGCCCGTGGCAGGGGTTTGGAATTAGATGATCTTTCAGGTTCCTTCCAACCCAAACCATTCTATGATTCTAAATAAGAAACACAGAATACAGAATTTATCTTTTAAAGGCCTGGCTACAGAATCGAAGTGAAGTTGCTATTTATTCCTCATTTCTGATGCTGATCGTAGTTAGGTGTGTCTGTTTGATTCCTGTGATAGAAATCAAACTGAGAAGCTTTGATCAGGAGTGAGCAGTCAAGTTGCTCTGGAATCAACATGTATGAGAATCACTCATCCTTATTTAGGAAGTAACATGGAGAGCACAGACTTTTGGCCTCTCACAGGAAGACTTACAGGTTCTGCATGGAGAGCCTGAGACTCAGAGGACCTAAAAGAGAAATCCCTGTGCATGAAACTTTACAATCCTTTTCTAGTAGGGAGAAAATGAAAAATATTAACAGTGTTATTTTAGTCTTTACCCCAATGCTTCTTTTTCATTTGTATTCTGCCTAGGTCCGAAAATGGATTTCTGACTGGAATCTGGCCACAGAGAAAAAGCATACTCTGCTGAGACTGCTCTATGATGTCCTAGTAGACTGCAAGAAAAGGTATAAAAGACAAGTCATAGACACTAGATAACTGTGTATTATAAGTTGATGTACTATAGGTGATCTATAAGGAAAGTTTCTCACACCACTTTTAAAATTAACCTTTACTGATAATTCAGTCCAAATATACTCAGGTGAGGTTTTTTTGGTGTTTTTAAGCAGTCTTATATTAAACAAGTATTCCCAAGAAAATTAAAGTTAGTAGGGAATTAGCTGCAAACTACAGACTCACAAAATAACACTATTCCTTTCTATAAATACCAATCTTAGAGCATTGTAGCATAATGCCAAGTTTATTATTTAATTGCACTTCTGACATTTTAGTGCATGGTAGTGCTATCTCTTACTTAATGATGTGGGGAGGCTTATCAATCACAGCAAACAGAATCAGTCTTTTTAAGTAAACATTACCTTTAGGACAGAGCTTTCCACTAGTCATGGAAATTAATGTCCACAGAATACCTGCTTGGCCATTTTGAATTATTATCCTGGATCATCTTTGATCTAACAAACTTGGCAGACCACTGTCTTCTGGCATGTAAAGTAATCCTGTGTGTGTCGTGCCTGTAAATTAATGCAAGCCTTAAGTGAGAGCTGTCATCAGTTTATCTTACAGATGTGATAAGTGTATTGACTGCTTTGGCCAGGGCTGCACACATGGGCTGGGATCCAGTAGTGTCAGCATGTAGTTCCACAACAGTTGGAGCCTATCTGAACTGTCCCTGTAGTTTGGGATGGGGATGTGGTGTGTGTGTTGCTTCCCCCTGCCCTTCCCTTTCAGTCTGTTTTCTGAGTTACTTTTCTAGGTTTTTTCGATGTTTGCAGTGAGGCAGCACCAGGACCTCTCCACTGCTGGCTCACATTGGTACCAGAACTGGGCTTGCATTTCCTACATTTGCATAACCTTGTGCTGCTGCAGAAGGAAGGGGTTCTGTCCTGTCCCCCTGTTCCTGCCTGTCCCCTCCTGCTGCCAGTACCTGTGTTTGTGCTGGTGTAGCATCTGTGTGACTGCACAGTGGGTTGGGCTGGGGACGTGACCTTGCTACGGGTTAGAAAAGGCAAGTGTGAAGCTGTCACAGGTGGAGAAGAGTTCCTTCTGTCAGACAAGTTGGCTTATTCTGGCCTGCTGAAATTAGCCTGGAAATGCTGCATCAGCACAGCAGGATCATCTTTAACTAACCTCAGTTTAGGGGTGATTAATCCTC
Source organism: Manacus candei (assembly GCF_025592945.1). Classification (NCBI taxonomy): domain Eukaryota; kingdom Metazoa; phylum Chordata; class Aves; order Passeriformes; family Pipridae; genus Manacus; species Manacus candei. Next base: position 8,271,202 of record NW_026138057.1, read on the forward strand.
ACGGAGTGGTTACACTGTCAGCTGCATTACTGTGAATTCCTGTTGGTAACGTTAAAATGCTCTTGCGTGGATAGAACTGTATGGCAGATCTCAGATGGCCAAAATAGACTCAGAAATGTTAGTCACAGATCTCAGCCACGGCTTGGTGCTTACTTTGTTTCAGAAATATTACACTGATAACGCTACTCTTTTAAAAATTTCTCATTCTGTTGATTTATTGTGAGGTTTTAACTAGTTTAACTCCCATAACCAAGAGCTAACTATGTTTAGCTAGTCTTGCTGTCAAATCAGTGGATTAAACTCCTAGGTTTTGTTTCCACTGCTACCTTGTAACCTTGCTACTAAATGGTTTTTGCTCACCAATCATGGGTGATATTTTTAAGTTAGGCATTAAAACCTTCCCCAAACCCTGTAAGACATTACTCCCTCACTCCATGTCCTTACTATCAGTTGCAGCAAGCTGTGCACTGAACAGAGCAGTGTTTCAGAGCGCTTGCTCTTCTCTCCAGAAAAGAAAACAAGAAGTGACCCTGGCACCTTTGACCTGGTTCACTCTCCTGGATCAGTGGGCAGTGTTTGCAATAGTATGGGAAACTCACAGCAGCATTCCAGCTGTAGCACTGAGGAATGTTGCTCTATCTAGTGGTATGGGAAGATAAGTGGGAACTGAAAAATAAGAAATAAAAATCATATCTCGGTTATCACGTTGATTTTATAATCAAGGGAAAATAACTGCGTTATTGAACACAAATTAATTTTTTTGTCTGTTTATGTTTAAACTTTGCTCAGTATGGCAAAGAGACGGTTTTTCATAGCTGATAAACTATCTCCCAGTGGATAAGTTGGTAGTTTATAGATGGGTAGCTCCTGAATGCAGATGTTATGTGTGGTATCCCTCTTCCTGTGGTGTCAGGTGAAAGCTTGTTGTATGAAATCTTTTCCAGCCAGCCTGATGCAGCTTCCAGCTGGTCTCTGCCTTTGACCTGGCAGGATTCAGAGCAGCATTAGTCCTGCCCAAGTTAAATTCAAACAGGTCTGGCAAGTCTGGTTATTCATACCTGTAGCAAAAAGCTCAGCATGTCAGGCACCTGCAAAGTAATTGTTTCATTTAATTTTAGTTCCATTTAATATCAGGTAATGTAGTGGGACTCCCAACATCCTACTACTGTCTCTGAATGTTTTGTTGTGGTTTTTTTTCCTTCCTTTTATCTCCCATCACTCTTTAATTCTCACTGGCTTTTTGTCAAGTTGTGCATCTAGATGGCAAGTGGAGCCAAGAGCACTTTTGTAAATGCTAGAAAAAATGTTCACATTTGCATGTTAGGTGAAACACATTTAGCAATGAGCTTTTAGTAAAATAGTGATCTGTATTAGTCCTTATTTATGGTAGTAACCTGACACTGAATAGAATGAGTAAGACCAAAGGCCTGCCATATTTGCTGAGGCTCACAAAATTTAGCACAGGAAGTTTGGGAGTCTTGTAGCCTTCTGATGTTTCCTCGAGATACAAGTGAAAGACTCCACTGCTTCCCCACTTCAAAAAAAAAGAAGGGGGGGGTGCTGCAAATACTATTTGAAATTAGTTAAGTGATAGTTTTCAATTTTTGTTCCTAAGGGGAAGATTAGGAGAGGAAAACCTCCAGAAAACTGTAACATAGGTCCGAAGTGTACTAGAACAACTACTGGAAGCTTCTGTTAAATAAAGAGTTGTGTATTGTTAGGTCGAATAGCACGTGAGCTGAGATTCTTTGTTTAAATGTCTATACCATGTCTGTATTAGACTAGTCCTTTCTCTCCACTGGAACATCTAGTGTTGATTTCACCAGTACTAAAATCATAGTCTGTCACAGGCTTACTTATATGTAAATGCTTCTCTCATATGTAAAGCTGTCTAAGTGATTTTTTTTTTTCACTGATATAGAGCTGTCAATTCCTCTACACAGTACTGGTTACTGTGACAAAACATAAGCTGACCTCTTGCTGGAGTTTTAAAACAAATGTTTCATTCAAGCTTACATCCCTGAACGTGGTTCTGGAATGTTCTGGGACCTATAGAAAATTCCCCTGCCTTGGGCACAAACTGTCATCATTCAGTGGACATTCAGATTTTATAGTGCTCATGATGTGTTAATATTTGTACTGCACATCTCTGAGATCTGGTAAATTCTCTAAGAGAACAAACCTCTCCCTAGAGAGTGGTTGTCAGACATTAGTATGGTGAGATTTGAAATAAATACCCATATAAAGATAGTGTTATTGTACTGCAGAAACCATTCAGACCTGTGCTGCTGGATGGGTTAAACCTCTGTCACAGCACAGAACATATTGGGTGTGTTGTGTTTTTGTGCTCCTTCCCTGTGCAGTTTATGCCATTAACTTAAGTAATTAAAGTGAATTGAAAAACTTTATTCTTGCAGTTTGTTTGTTTTAAGGAAAATTGTCTATGCTTTTAGACCACGTAGGAAAAATTTGCTGTGTCTGCAAATGAGCTACTTTGAGGGGAAGAGCTTCACTTTACACTGCAACTCTGGAGAGTGGTATCCAGCCTTCCCCCACTGAGAAAGTACCTCTTAGGAAGGCAGTCACCAGTGTGTCTGTGCATGGAGACTTCTGCAAAGCACATGCTCACAGTACTGAGTTGGGTTGTGCTCTCACATGGAGTTTTGGTCGTATCCACATCCACACCCTGTCTTGTTCAAAGGAGGTAGTGACATGGCCATCAGCAAAATCTGTAAGAACTGACACAGCCTTCTATTGTAAGAGTTAACAAGAATTCCATGAGAAATAGGATATAGCTCTGTGTGTGTATACACACAGCACTTAGATCGTGTACGTTTTTTGCTGAAAATTTTGTAAAAAGCATCAGCAATTGCTGACCTCGTTAGTGGTAAATAAATCAAACTCTGTTAAATGACACTATAACGGTCTCAGAGCTGGTTTGCAGTAACACTGATGTTGTTTACCAAATAATCTGGGTAGACAAGGCTGAGAATGAGTTGTTTTTCCAAAGTCAGTCTGTCAGAGCAGTGTTGGAAGCTGTTTGCTTCCCAGCAGCCTGAACCAGTTTAATTGCTGGCTGTGTAATTGTGTCAGTAAAATGAGCAGCTCCACTCTGAATACTTGAAGAGAGATTCTGTGAAAGAAGAAAGCAGCTCTTATACAGTCATTTTCCTGACCATAAATATTCCTTAAGATGTGCCATTTTACATTTGAAATAAACTTTGCAGCGCTACTTATTCTGCAATGATTAAATCCAGATGTGCATAAGAGGAGCATTCTAGTGAACCATATAAAGCTGTTCCTAGCTCAGAAAGCTTTTTCCATAACCAGCAGGTAATTTATCAATTTAAGAGAATGAAATGAAGGGTGAAGATAAACATTTTGTAGAACAAGAATTGAAAGAATACATCTAGTTAATTTGTTCTCTCCACTAGAATCAAAATGAATCATCTACATCTTTTTCAAGTGTAATTTAATTTGACCTATAACATCATAATGGAATTATTTAAATATTTGAGTGTCTCGTTTGAACTATTTTTTCAGCAATCTTGAGGTAACTTTATTTTTTTTTTCCTATAGTGACACTGCAGCAAAAGTAATGGTGGAGCTACTGGGAAGTTACACAGAGGACAACGCTTCCCAGGCTAGAGTTGATGCTCACAGGTAATACTGACCTCCCAGTTTCCTTAAAAGTAGTTTTTTCTCAACTGACAAACTATTTTGGTTGCCTGAATGGCCTGGCAGGCAAAGGCCCTGCCCCAGCCTCTGTTCTGTAGCACTGCTGACTCAATCAAGAGTTAACCTGTGCAGTCTGCAGAGGTGTGGTGGTTTGTGGGCAGAGCCAGGTTTACTCCAGTGTGCAAGTGCACAGGAGCATTTCTGGTCACTGCTGAGAGAGATCAGCCTTGGGTAAGGACTTTGTTTACATCAACCGTGCAATCCAAGTTTGAACTGGTATCCTTTATTTCAGATTTTTTGCTTACTGCATGTTTTATTATCTAAACTTGAGGGTTTTTTTCAAATAGAACTGTCTGTTGGAAAGACATTCTTGCTCTCTTCTCTATGGGCAAGTACAAAGGATGTGAACTGCACAGAAATAAACTTACTTGTTGGACAAGCTGTACTAAATTGATTCAGAACTGTAATTTCCCCGCTGGCTAAAATGAGTAAAAGCTTGTATTTTGATGTTCTATCAGTCATGATTTTTCTTAGAGATTAGTTTTTTAATAAGTTGTGTAGCTCTGCCAGGTGTGTACAACCAGTAGTTCTCAAGGGAGTTGTTTATCCTTAACCATGGAGGAAAATCAGGATGACTCCTTTTGAAAATCTGAGTGTCTGTGCATAAGTGAGAACTTCAGTGGGTCCCCTGCAGTGACCTGGGGCTGTCCCATCTGAAGGGACACGTGTGCCCAGAGCTGGTGTCGTGCTGTGTCCAGGCAGAGCGTGGGTTCTCCTTGGGTTCTCCTGATGTTCCATGTGTGGAAGGGCTGTGTGCTGGGCCATCAGGAGTGGAGCACCGAGGCCTCTGATGTGCTGCTGACAAAAGCTTTCATCTGGCATCCTAGAAACACACAGGGCTGTTTGTAGGCTGGAGCTGCAACTAATAAATCATAGGCCTTGCACTGTTTGGTGTTGGGGTCACATATTCAAGTATAATTAATCTTCCTAAACAACGTAATTCTATGAGATTTTTGGAGGACGGTAAAAATGCCTCTAGGAATGAAGGCTGGGCTGGAAATAAATGCATAGATGGAAGCAGTAGGGTGAATCTGCGGTGTTAACCACCTGGCACATTTCATTTGTGGGCAAATTACTTAATGCTTTCTGTTCCTTGCTTTTTTTCCATCTATAAAATGAAGATTAAAATTGGAATGTGACATGTCTTATATTTAAGACCAGTTGAAAACCCTTGGGTGTTTCCTAGAAAGCAAGGAACAATAAATTGAATTGCACTTAGTCATAAAAATGTGTATTGCTGTAAAAGTAACCATTTTCCTTTTCTAATTAGATGTATTGTACGAGCACTGAAGGATCCAAATACCTTTCTCTTTGATCATCTTCTTGCCTTAAAACCAGTCAAATTTTTGGAAGGGGAACTCATTCACGATGTAAGTAACTTTGTTTTTAGCAAGATGGTTTTATACCTGTAGAGTGCTTTGTTTTATTAGTGTCTTTCGAAATCCATTGGGATAGTTATATCTTTGTCAGTAATCCTGAGCTGCCATGTGCTATTTCTTTTAATGTCTTCAGAATTTAAAAAAATTGCATGTGAATGTTTCCTTTCAAAGTTTCAGAAACTCATTTACAAGTCCTGCCCTCACATGAGTTCTGTACAAAATCTGCCTTTCAAGTCTGAGAAAAGGAAGTAAGCTCAGCATAGATTGTCCACAGCTATTGGAGACAGAATTTTAGCTCTAGACAGTTTATTCTTGTGTTCAATTACCAGTAGTTTACATCTGTCCAGCCTGTAGGGAGGGAAACTAAGATAAATATTTAAACTGTTCTTCTATTTGTTTTCCATCTTCTAGCTTTTGACAATTTTTGTAAGTGCTAAACTAGCATCCTATGTCAAGTTTTATCAGAACAACAAAGACTTCATTGACTCCCTTGGTAAGTTTTCAGATCATTACATTTCTGACTATTTATGTGGCTTAAGATATGGAAGTCACAGAGTGCTTCACTTTGAGCTCATCTATTGAAGCCAAGGAAATGTAATAGGAATTTGTAAGAATGGATTAGAGTTTGTAGACTGTAATCTCTGCTAGATCATAATTGGACCATCTAACTGTGGTTTGTTCTACTAAACCAAGCTGGTTTATGGGTTTGGAAGAGAACTGTGCTTCTACCCACTGTTTTTTCTCTTAAAGCTTTCAGGAGGGGAGTTTTAGTGCATTCATACTCTGGGCTAGGCTTGAGATCACAACATTATTGAGTAAACCACCAGCTTGTTCTAATTTTTTTTTAATGATGAATAACTTTATATAACAGCAAATACTTCTGCTGAACAGTGAGCTAAAACATGCAAACTGTGTGTGTGTGTGTGTGTGTGTGTCTGCATGTGCTGATGCATTAGACCTGGCAAGCCACAGTCTGTCCCAGTTAATTTGTTTCATCACATGAAGCAATGTGATGGAATGTTAATGTCAGCACCCTCTTTATTTACACACTGTGGAAAAAAGGAGTAGTAATTAACACTTTGACACTCCCCCGTTGATGTGTAATTGACTGTTTCAAAGGAGCACTGGTTCATAAGCTATTGCATGCATTAAAATTACGTTTTTTATATTCCAGCTTTTTAGGACAGGGGTCAGTGACAATGCAGAAATTGCTCAATGATGCAGATTTTTTTAATTACTGCATTAAGGTTTTGACATATTGGTAATGAATAAATGTTTCCATAAAAATACAATTTTTATTTTTTTATAATTTTGATTTTGAAATGACACTTGAGCATTGGCTGAATGCATTTGAGGAAAGGCATAGTTTTGATAAAACAGAGTTTACTGCAGCCTTTTAACAGATGCATTATTTTGTTTAATGGAGTGTGATACAATTTTGAGAATAATTACCCTCCAAGGCTTAAAATGGTGGTACTTTGGGGATTAAAATGATGGAAATATCAGTGAGATTTTTGGTGGATAAAATTAGCAGCAAGTTTTTGGTAGCTTGTAAATATGTATATAGGGTTAGTGTACTTTCTGTCACGTGTACTTGAACATTAGTTGTGCAGACATCTTATGCTTTTTCTCTCTCAGGGGAAAGCAGGTTTTATATTGTAATTATTTTTGTGTACTGAGATGGCTTATCTGTTAGCTATTTGTCCACAGAAGTATTTGCTGAATGTTACACTAACATTTGAATAAATTTATGGAAGATTAACTACAGACATATGTAGCATTAATTGTATCATACACAATAGTCATGATTTCTTTTGCTTTGCCTCCCTGTTTATGTTTCCCTCTGTGAATTCACGGCGTGTGAACTCTAAATGTATCTGCGATTCACAGAATCTTAGTGAAATCCTGAAATATCTGTGTAACTGTTTAGAAAGACGGTCTTGTCTTCCACTTGCCTTGATTTCTTACCTGCTTTATATGGTGCACTCAGAAATTCTGTGTGTCTTTGAGCAGTGGACAGGCAGAGACTGGGGGGCAGCACAGATGGTACTGCTGGGAACTGAGCGGTTCAGCCAAGCCTTTGAAAAACAAGGGCACTTTGGTAGGCACAACAACACAGTTATTAGACAAGGCATTCAAAAACAATCTGGTCCCCAATTTTTAACCATGCTTTACAGATTTTTTTCTTTTTTTTAAATTACTTGCCAAGATACCAGGCTTTAAAATAAAGGGTATTTAATGATAGGATTTCAGTGGTGTAGTTGTAACCTTTCCTGGATCAGGACCAGTTACAACTGGCTCACAAAAGCCCTGCAAGCAAAGGCTCCTACAGGTGGCATCAGTTTGTTACAATTTGTTGTTTTATTAATGCTGACAACTGTGTCAACTGAATCGCCCTAACATGGCCACAGTTAATCTGGTATTATCAGCAGTCTTTTTCGGAAAGTTAATCAGCATCTCATTTGCATTTGTTAATTAGGGTTAATGTGTGCTAATTGATTTTTTGATGCTTGTAGAGTTCCATTAAACCCAGTTAGGTATAGTTGCTGGTGCTCCTCGTTCGTATGAATTATGGTGATTTTTGTTGAATCGGTGCCAAACAGGGAACCTGCATCATAATTACAGCTAATTAACACAACATGATGCCCTGCACTAATGTGCTTTCCTGTTAGTGCATGGGTGTTATAAATTCCAAACTTAAATATTTACTGAAGCAATGTGGATGTTTATAAGGTCATTCTGGAACAAAACGAGTGACATTCATTTTAAAGAAACTTCCACAGAGTCTTAGTTGGTACCTGATGGAACTCAGGATTAAGAAATGCCTTGTTTCATCTCAATGTCTTTTGGCCAACCTAGACTTTTTTCCAAGAAAATGGTCTCTGATTTAGATGTGCAAGCCCTTGGCTCAATTCCTTGTGTTGCCATTCATGCAACATCATGTAAAAGATGTACCCTGACTTCGGTATCTGTTCTGCTGGTTTTGGAGAGCACTTTTCTTTGCCACAGTGGATGCTGTAAGCACATATGGAGCTCGTGATGTTTGCTTTGCTGTGGTACAGACAGTTAATTCAGTACCAAAACACATTCTTCTGGCACCACAATGTTATGTTCCTAAACCATTACTGTGAGAGGTTTATTTTCCAGAAACTACATGAGAGTGAGTGGTGAGGCTGAAGGAAGGTTTTGACATTACCAGCCACGTACTCTCCATTTGTTGTTGCACTGTTGTTCTTCCAGGTGATGCAACTGAAAAATTCACTTGCATGCTCACAGCCTAAAATTCTCTTAAGGTGATGTTTTTACTGCTCAAAAAACCCCCTATGTGCTTCACTTTTGTAGATAATACTTTTTTACTGAAAATGACTGAGTCTTGATGAATTCACAACTAAAACAGTTATTTTAGCAAAAGGCAGGAAAACGCAGGATTTGATATTTTACCTCAAAAACCCTGTTGATAAGGAAAGGTGGAATATTTATTGATATGAAATAAATTATTGGAAGTTTTATAGTAAAAATAGCGTGCAAAGCAAATTCTTGATATGAACTATAATTAATTAAACTGTCAACACTTTTACTCAGGCTTGTTGCACGAACACAATATGGCAAAAATGAGGCTACTTACTTTCATGGGGATGGCTGTAGAGAATAAAGAAATCTCTTTTGACACAATGCAACAGGAACTTCAGATCGGAGCTGACGATGTCGAAGCGTTCGTTATCGACGGTAAGAACTGCAGTACCACCCTTTACACACTGCTCATGCACAACACCTCTTACAGTCTCCTAAGCTAATGTGAAATATTCAGAAAAAATATTAGTTTTTCTGTCTTTTTTACATGATAAAGCTGCACAGCTTCGTGCTTAAAGACATGCCTAACTGCTGGGTCTTAAACAGTGTTTTTCTTCTCGGTGACGGGAACCGCATCTCATGTGATTCTTTACAGAACTAATAAACTGTTTGCAGGTTTAATTTGTCATCTGGTTTTGTTTGCTGTCATTAAAACAGGATGTGTTTGTAGGGGAGAGAAGTTCATAAAAACTGTACAGGATATTGCTTTAATAGACTGGCACAAAACAATAGGGTTCGTGCATGACCTTCACCTTGTTACATCATTTTGCTTTTCTGCCCTACCAGGCTGTTAAAACCAACAGTAAAACATATTAAGGGAACTGCCATGTTCTTGTGTTTGTATTGATCTCATTTTGAACAGTTTTTTATGATGTTTAATACCTTTGCACTATCATGAAAACGTTTCTTAAAACAGCACTGGTTTTTTGCAGCTGTAAAGACAAAGATGGTGTACTGCAAAATAGATCAGACACAGAGGAAAGTAGTTGTCAGGTAAGACTTAATTCTTCACAGCATTTTGCAGAACTTAGTGTGTTCTAATTATTTCACTTACATTTGTAGAATATTTTAACTAGGAGCCAGGTATTGTTCCTATCAATTGCTGGTAGTTAAATAGTTGCTATTTATCATAATTTTATTAAAGCTCACACTGAATGTGATTAGCTTATTTAATGAAAGAGTCCTACTTTCCAGCACATTTCATTTAATGACCTAATAGTGACAAGAATACTAATGACTGTTGTTGCTTTAAATATTTGGGAAGGCTACAGAATTCTCTTAACTGGTAAAGGGAAGCCTTTTCTGTAGAGAAAATAAAAATTTTCCCATTTGTGAGAGTGAAGTAATGCTGTAAAAGAATTATGAGGTGAGTGTGACATCTTGTAATCATCTTCCAATTTTGTTTTACTTCTCTAGTCACAGCACACATCGGACTTTTGGAAAGCAGCAGTGGCAGCAATTGTATGACACTCTAAACACCTGGAAACAAAATTTGAATCAAGTGAAAAACAGTCTCCTCAGTCTCTCAGACACCTAAGAATTTTTTTTGACCTAGTAATATCAGTACAGAGGAATTTTATTCAAAACTTTGACAATTTGTGAAATGTTTCTAAAAAATGTATGCAATTGGTTTAAACAAGCTAAATATTTTAAATTGCAACACAAAAAAAAAAGGCAATAAAACTACCATGGGAAAATATCTTCTGTTGATTTTCTTACATAATTAGCAGCAACAAACTGGCAATATTGGTTCTTTTGTTCATGTTTAGGTTTACAGTATGAGGATCTTTCTTTGCAAGAGTTGTGGGGAGGAAGGGAGGGAGGTCCAAAAAATGTAGTGCAAGTAATTGTAAAGTAAGAGAAAATTTCCCTTCCAAGGGAGGAGAAACCCACTACAGTGACCCAGTTAGAAGTGAAGCTTTATGAAGCCTGATCTGCTGCCTTATCTCTGTAATCATACCTGGTGCTTCAGTGTTGAAAGAAACCTTATTGATACAGAATCTACTAGGACAGATATGCTTAAATAATTTGGCAGTAAAGGGAAGCAGAAGAGTTTTCTGTTCTTCTGCCACTCAGAACTGCTGGAATTAGTTGTAAGTGTAGAAACCATTGTATTCTGAAACAGTTGAATGTGATCTTGCTTGAAAACTGAGCAGTCTGGCAGAGAAAATGAATTGAACTATTTCAGCCAAAACTTCTGCTCAACAGGAAAAGAGTACAGTTAAGCAGTCATTTAATTTTACTTAACATATATTAAAACATTAACTTAGGAACTTTTTAACTTTGGGCAAAGCCAATAGTAACTTGAATTTGATTGCAGAAACAGAACTAACATAATTAGTAGGAACTGTATCAATTTTTGAACAAAAGAAATGTTTATATGCTGTATTAAACGTGAAAGTACACATATATACCATATTCTATAGGAATACCTCTACAAATGTGGTTTAGGTAAGTGATCTGGCTATGCCTAAAAGACATGCTTATCTCCTGACACTCATTTTCACTGGCCTTCTTCATATTTTCTTTTTCTTGCTGAATGAAGTATCTCCAAATTCAGGAATTTCTCAGTCTCTATTTGGCTTTGTATAATGGAGTTCTGAAGAGCAGAGCTGTCCTCATCTCTGGGTGCTTTTTCACTTCTTGCTGGAGTTACAGTCACGGGAGAAGACTTCTGCTTCTGCTGTAAAGCAGTAAATCCTTCTTTCACCTGACAGAATACAAAAGTAGCAGTTGATAATCCAGTGAAATTCAGGTGCAAAGTGTTTAGATCACTGAATTTTGTTAAGCACTAAGCAAGCAAGGAAACGTGAACAGGACAATAAATCAGTTGGAAAAAAAAATTAATTTGAAGTGTTTGCTTCATATTTAATTTAGAAAACTTGATAATGACAAATACACTTTTATGAACCAAACCTTAACGTAAGACTTAGTACAGGAGTATGATCTAAAAAAGGACAACCTTGTATGAGAATGCAGATTAGCAAAATAAATAGCTTAATTAAAGAGTTTAATGTTGCAATTGACATTTCTATGGCTATGCAAGCATTTGATTAACAAAACCCAAAACCATGAGGTTTATAGTGTTAACTCCCTCTCCGCTTCGCTGTATAGATTAGAAAGCAAAAATCATTAATGCAAGGTCTGTAATAGGTTGACTTTTTATGTTAAAGATCTTTTTGTTCTTTTAATAGTTTTAATTACTGTTTGATAGATACTTCATATCCATGCAAATCAAAGACAGATGGCAACACAGTAGGGAAACAAGTTTTTTGCTCGATGAGCAAAAAAACTTGCGTTTGAACGATGAGTTCTCCGCTTGCAGTCTGAGACCCTCTGGCTCTCGTGGAGGCCAACACAGCACCAGCCACCTGCTCTATTTTAGCACATGAATTTTATGCTAAAACCTTCCTTCCCTCGGTGCACAAGCATTTCTGAAAGCTTGAAATGTGAACAACAGAATTCATGCAAATTGTTGGCTTGGCCTGTTGCATTTGTAACAGTGTTAGTGCCATGCAGCTGAAGGTACTGATACTTCAGGGCAATAATGACTGTCCTTAATGACTCCATTTCCACGAGGAAGCAACTTCTTCATTGGAGCACTAGAATTTTCCTAAGGCCTCAGCAAGAAATAAATCATATTTCATTGCAAGCCACTAGTCAAAATCTCTATGGAATACCATGTGGGGCTGAACCTGGTCTGATAATCCAAGGTCATTTTGGTCTTCCACATGTGGAAGTGAAATTTTCTAGTGATATACAACCATGCCACGTTACTTGGATTTTACTGAAGACAAGTGTTTGGACCTCTTTGGACAAGTAATTGCAGTTAGGTCACACGCACACACACATATAATATAGATATATATAATTTTAATATAGTTCTGTGACAGTGGGTTTAGAATAAAAACATAATCTCAGCTGTCAAAACTAAAAGGCCTCAGCATTTTCATAATAAAATACAAATAAAATGTGTCTTAGTGCCAGCACTAATATGGCAACATATGGGACACGTGTAAAAGCCATTCATTGCTGAACAGTGATTGCACGTTGAGGGATTTGTGTTTAAACTGAGCTGAGGATGGTTATTCCTACCTTGGTATTTAGGCAAGGACAGACCAATGTTTAAAACAGTTCTTAATATTTTTACTAGAATTTTGAGTGCACCTGTAGCATTTGTTTATAGCTTTTATCCCTTTTCAGAGTACTGTGCTGTGGTTGAATGAGATTACCCAAACTGTAGAAGGCTTAAGTCTGCTCTAATTACAATCATACATATTAGTCAAAACAAACTGCTCAGGCCATTTTTAATCTCCCAGCAGCTTTTTCATCTCCGTCACGAAAATGATGGATTTGAGGACAGAAGGTACTAGAATGACACCAACAGAGAAGGGAGGGAGTGGCCTGCAATATCCCAGGCTGAGATTTCATAGATTAAGTATTTGGAAAATACTCTGTTCTTGTCCATCTCCACTTTTACTTAGCTACTGGATAAGGAGCTTTAGTTTGGAGGTGACAAAGCAGACATAACCACAATCAGATAGTGAAATACAGCTTTGCGTCAGCTGTAGGTTATGTAGTGTAGTTCACTCAGTAAAATAAAAGAGACACAGTAAATACCACCACCATGGTGAAAAATCCACCCCAGTGTCATTCACAAATAGAGTCAGACTAGGAAAGGTGAGTAATTTAAAACAGTCTTCCAAATTTTAGGGAATGTGAACGTTGATGGCATTGAGCTGATTGAGTCTTCAGAAGTCAGGCAGTGTTGTCACTGAAAACACTGTACACCCTGACCTCAGACCTCAGCCAGAGACAGCCTTAACTACCTGAGAAATAGCTCTAGAACCTCTTCTAAAAAGAAAGGTCAACTGCAGCTGTAAATAATTGTATCACTTTTGAATAATATGTTTAGCATTAGGTCAAATTCTCATACAGCAGTTACAGCTGTTCAGGCTCCAGTCTAACACAGATCTGAAAATGCCCTTGCTGGTGCCATCCTGGATGAAGTTGTCTTACAGGGAAACAACAGGCTTCTATTTAATTTTCTGCTTTTACACATTTGTGTAATGTCATCCTACTAAATAGTAAGAAGTAACTAAATAGGACATCCCAGAACTGCAGCATAAGATAAACAGATAGGCTCTAATTCATAGATGTGCTGAATTTTTGTTCTTTTACATATTCTTTTAAATAACATAGTCTTATCAAGTAATAAATGAAACGTTTTTATACTTTAGCATTATACTATTTTTTTTTTAGCCCCTACTTTTACTGTAGGTGATGATTTTTATTAGGGTCCACAATGAACTACCCTCTTCCTCCCCTCCCAAGCAGACTGGTTAGCATCTGTTTGATTCATATGCTGTGACTTTTTCCTGCTGCTTTCTATCAACCTTAATTGTGAAAAATGGTGTCTTGTTGCCCTTCTGATATTATTTTGGAGATTGACTCAGCCTTAAAGTATCCAGATGGGTACAGTTGTACAAATATCTGTGGAATTAGCTCACTGAGGTCTGGTCTGCAATATTTTTAATTGACTTACATGTTCTGTGGGAAAAGAGGAATCATAAAAAGTCTTTGCTATAGCATTCCATTCTTCACTAGGGTCTCCCTGGGGGTCTTGGTGGATATTAGAGGTATTCAAAGTGTTGGTAGCTCTGTTAGAACTGGTAGAACCTGATTGACAAAAAGGAAATGGTAACAACTGCAATTTAATCTCCAGGCACTAATTGTAAAGTAACTAAACTGGTTTACCTCTGATCTTAAAATATCAAATATTTTTGGTTTAAATCACTGGATCTCTGTTGTAGGCTTTTCTCCTTCATTTTTTTTTCTTTCACATACTTCTGCATCTCTTTTTCTCTAAAGATGTGTTATGTTTCTACTTTGATTAAAAATGTTTCCTGTCATTTTCACATATTAAGCTAATGACAAAATAGTGATTTATTGAAAATGTGTGTATTCTAAATATTCTAAGTGAATACATTTTTTTCAAACACTTATATTAAACTCACCTTCTGATAATTATAGTAAAATACACAAGTACTGCCATCCTTACATGATATTCCAGGGCGACTTGTAATAAAAAAAGACATTCTTAATACAAAGTTTTTTAGACAATCAAAAAACATTTTAAAAATTAAGGAGGTTTTTTTGTTAGTGCCTGTATCTAATGTTTCAAGAGGTCAGGCTGTAGCCATCTACCAAAGGTAGGAAGGACAGATAAGTAGATTAATCTTGGCAAAGTATAACTGTCCAGTCCTGCAGAGGTTTTATGCACTGTAACAGACTCTGTTGAAAGCAATATCAAGTTCCTTGCAGGATGAAAACACAAGCATACTTTCACAATTCCAGTGCAAACAGGAGCTGTTTTGTCACTACACAGATGCCTGTGATCACTGCATCAATAGTAAAAATCTTTGTTTTGCTATGAAAATACATGTTACTTTGTGGGTATGTAATAGTTCTTGAAGAATACTGTCATTTTATCTGGGCAGGAAAATGGTTATGGGTTTGTTTTCTTCTTCAAGCACTCTCCAGGAAGATCTATCCCATTCCCAGTTCATTCCTCTGTTTACTGATGTGGAGTGGCTGCTCTCTGGGAACCAGAGTGGTCTAAACAGCAAACTGCATTGTGGTAAGGCAGTAAAAGGAATTCCCTCAGATTGGTTTACTCAGCTCGTTCACCAATGCTCTTCACCTCTAGATCTTTCATATGGCAAAATTTAAAAAAATATAGGGATCCACATGGATTCTACTCCAGGTTTGCCTTTTGGGAAAAGATCTGGAAACAAAACAATACAAAACCCAACCACAATAAATGTTGGGAGCTGCAGTGACTCATAGGTGCCCTGACAGGGAGGTTCTCCAGTCTCCAAAAGAGGTGCAGGATTTGGAGAGGTGAGCAGGCTCAAGTAGGGGCCTATCTAAATTAAGCAGAATGAGGCACACCTGGGATGCAGACCAAGATCCTCACTAGAATCCAAGAAGTGTGGTCACTAGGCAGCTCATTTGGGAATAAGAGTTAGATTAAAATCCCTACAAACTCCTTAGGATAAACTTTGAGTCACGAGTAACTTCTTGGAATTCCAGTGTTTTGCATACAGAAAGGTTTCTGACAAGGAGAGCAGGAGGAACACGTGGAAGAACTTCAGACAGTGCTGTCTGTTCTTCCAGAAAAGATCCATGCAGAACAGCACATAACTGTGTGTTATTATTCTTTCATTTGATTGGAAGAATAATAACAATCAAAATTCACATTACTACAAGAATTAATGTACCATGTGAGATTGGGGTCCTGCTGCCTTGCTACCACCACTATTGTTTTAGGGACAAAGATACTTCTGAAACTGAGCTTCAAAAAATGGTGCATCTGAACACAAATATGCATAGGCAGGACACAAGTACACAAAAAAATTTGCCTGCTAAGCTTAATTCATAACACCAGAACAATGTAAAGAAACCAAACTGCTGGTTTTCTGTCTCATTGCCACTGGCTGCAAAAGTAAGGGATGGGAGTCCATCCTTCTCTTGGTTTGTTCAAGGGGCAAAGCTGAAAACGCTACACCAACAAAACCTCAAGTAGACACAAACACCCTGTACTGTGGGTCCTGCTCTTCTGAAAAACATCTAAGCACTCAAGGCTCCAGTTTTGTATAAAATCAGGGGCTTTCTGTTCAAGAGCCCAAAAGACCTGCCTTTTTAAGCTTACAGCAGGCATTAAGAATAGAATCTGCATGCAAGCTCTGTTGTGAGAAAGGAAGGCACCACTTGTACTGCCTTTTGCTCTGTCCAGTTACTGAAGTAGAGGAACATCTGCAAATGCATTGGAGTCACATTACTGTGGAAATAAAAATGATGCTTTTGTTACTTTGCTCAAAGATTGAGTTTAGAAATGGCTCTTTTGGTAAATAAACCTAGGGGTAATCTGGAAGCTAATGTTACTGCAAAACAAACCTAAAATACAGTTTTTCCACATTTCAGTAATAATTTAGAAACGCGTGGAATAAAGCTCATATTTACTGTTTTTCATATGCAAAATATTGCTCAACAAATAATAGCCAAGTGCCAACTGTAGGAGATAAAAAAACTCTTTGAGCACTCCTAAAGCTCAGTGTGTTTTCCAGAGCTTGAAAGAATATAAAGTCTTTTCACATGTTCAATACACTGATGGTTTGAAGTGTCCATCTGAATTAGAGATGTACAATAAAATAAAAAGTAAACCACCTCTAAACCCCATTCAAAGAAGCATCTACTGGTTCAAAAGCTACCCTAAATTTTGATGCAAACTGAGAGCACTGAATAAATTCCAAAAGCTGCTCAGTGTTTTTTAGATCCATGCAGAGAACTGATAGAATATGTTCTATATTAGGGTTAGAAATCTCTGTCAAAATTCAGTTTGTCATTGCACTGATGTTCTTTTAGAAAGAGAAATATGAGAAAAAAAATTATTTAATCCACTAATTAAACTAACAAAAGCTTAGTTAGTTGCATTCATACTATAAACAGAGAAATAGCACCTTTCATTTTTTTTGCCATATAACTGTCAGGTTTACATTTTTCTACACTGAGATACAGAAATTTCACATTTTCATAATTTTTCTAAGCTTATTCAGTATATGGTTCAAAGCATAAATGTTTATTGTTTTCTCACCTTGTCCTGCTTCTCCTGTATACACATTTTCACTGAGATTTTGACACTGTGTTTTTGAAATAACCTTTGTGTTTTCCACCAAGCATGGTAGTTTCAAAAGGGAAGGTTCCTTGGAGGCTGAAGTCCATGTAGCTTGACCTCTCATTTGATTTACTCTTGAACAAGAAACAAGGTCTAAAAAATTGAAGTATAGTGGAGTTTTCTCAGCTTTTTTATCTGAGGTTGAAAGATCAAAGGATGACCTTCCACTTATGTTTACTAAATTTCCAGATGTTCTCATGGGTAAAGAGCATGATTCTTTCAGATGACCCTCAGCAAACTTCCTTCCTGGAACTGTACTGTTCAGCAAGTCTTTTTTCTCTTTTAACAATGTGTTATTTGTTGAATTATTAATCTCCAGGGAATGTCCACTTTTGATGGAGTGTATCTGAGTATCATCATTAATTGTTTTGCATGGAATTAGTTTATCTGTACCAGCTCTATCTGTTGGGGGTTTTTTATGAGCAATTTCAAGACCATCAGCCTTTACTGGAGGTGTGGTTTCAGCACTGGAGGTGCTTGTATTTGTAGCATTCCCTGTTTGTTTAGTAGTGTCTTGTTGGGGCTGCTTGCTGGGCATGTCACCTGCATTTATTCCTCGTTCAGTTTTTGGGGGGCATAAATTGAAAGTAGCTAAGGCAGACATACTGTCACTGTGTTCTTTCACAGCGTCATCACCACTTGCATTATCACCACACACAGCTGGTAGATTTTGAGCATCAGTTGCTGGAACTCCACTGCTCCCCAGTGCACCATTTGTGTTTATGTTTCTGGCATCATTTCTGTCTTCAGCATCTGCATGTATCTGTTTAAGAGGAAGTTTATGGAAACCACTCCAATTTAAGTTTTTTTCTGTTCTGTGTAATCTGTTGCCCACATAATTGTCACTGGTCAGCAAGCTACATTTTTGGTAATCTGCTTGAGAACTTTCTTTAGTGTAAGGCAGGATGCCAAAACTTAACTCCTTGGCTTGATGGTCACCTGTACTTCTCTCACACAGAGAGTTCTTCTCAGTGCAAAGAACCACTTCAGGCTCAGGACTGAAAGCTTCAGGTGTAAGGACACTTTTGCTGTGTTGTATGGTGTCTGATTTTGTGTCTGCCTTAGCAGAAGTTGATTCAGCTGTAGCATTCCACAGTTCTTGCTTGCTGGAGCTGGTCTCCTGATTCCCATTTTTCTTGTCAGCACCTACAGGCTCAGTACTGTCTAAAAAGGCCTTTCTTTGCGTGTGGCCTCCTGCCAATGGCTCAGTGCTGGCCTGTGGCTTTTGTTCTAAATTTGTGTTGTTTTCATCCAGTAACATTCTCTGTGTTGCTCCTGGATTTTCTGCCTCTTTGCTCCCAGTGACATGCATTTCCGAGCTCTGTCCTTGGGTAATTAAATCAGTATCTGTGCAGAGGGTATTCCTGGGAGAAGCCTCCCTTTGCTTTTCTTCACAAGCACTAGCAACATTAATTTCATCCTTAGAACTGTTTTCAAGAACTTGTAAATCTGTAGGGTTGGTAAATGATAACCCAGAGGTTATATAATGCTTTATTTTTATAGTTCATAATTTCCAAAGAGATGGACTCAAGATTAATATTGATACTGATTTTTCTTATCTTATATTACACATACAAGCCTAACAAAAAGTTACTGAAGTATTGCACTATGGTAGCTTGCAAAATACTTATAAACTGATAAAACAGAAAATATATTAACGTTCTGTATATTTTAGATATGGCTTATAGTTGAAATAGTTCTCAACTGATATCTGTCAGCCTTATTATTGAAAGGAGTCTTCATAATGAAATTATAACATTATTTCATAATAATGTGAGGCTATGTAAAGTTTAAGCCACTCATTACTACTGCAACTGTATTTGTCTTTATTTTTGAAAGTGGCATTTTTAACTAAATGGAAAACAAAGCCAAAATAGCTGTTTAAGGGACACACCAAAAGCAACATGCTAGCAACTTGATAGCAGTGGGCCATTTCAATACCAGAAGGGTGTTTTCCAAAAGATGCATTGAAAGCTGTGAGCATTGATCTTTTAAATCAGTCACTTTGCAGTTAATAAGCTTTTAAACTTCTGCTTATCTTTGCTACATTTTAGAGACTGAGCATTAGAGACTAAGTGCATTTCCTTTAGGTGGCTTCAAAAAATTACTTACTGGAGTTACAAAGTGCTTTGTACAGATTGTGATAGGTATTGTTATATCATCCACATGAGCAGACCTTCCCTGCCCTAGGGCAGCACAACCACTCTCAGCCTTTTTCATTGTCTTTTGGGAAAGGGAAGGTCATTGGTTTTGCTTTCAAACATTTCTATACACCTTACAGTTCTTCCCAAGCCCTGTTTCCTTCTGAACAAAGCACACAGAACACTGCAACAGCCTGAGGGGTTAGAGCACACTGACCCTTCTCAGTGTCCCAGGGCAGCCACTGGAAGTACTGGTGAATTTATCACAGATGAGCACTACTCACACCAAGAATTTTCCTGTTGTTAGTACTAAATCACTTAACTCAGGATTTGATCATCCTCATCATGCACTGTACCTGCAAACATTTATCCTTCCTTCAACAATACTACTTATCTCTGCTATCCATGTAAGGTTATTACTTAGTTCTGTCTGTAATTCCTCAGTGTTTGAAGAGTGGTCTCTTGTGGTTTTTACTTCAGTTTCTTCTTCACGTCCACAATTACCATATTTTCGTATTACAGATTGTATGAACTCATTTTCTTTATGAATAGCCTGTATTTCACTGTCTTTTGATTGTTCTTGACCACTCTAGCATAAGAAGGAACAAATGATTATATGTATTTTAATAATTTACTCCACTCACTGATTAGATCTAAAGTTCAGGACTTTGACTTAAAATTAATTTTACAATTCTGCTGGAAAACAAAGACCACTCACCTGAAGTATAAAAAGTTAACGTTAATAAGAGGGAATAAAAAAGCAGACTAATACCCTAGAAGAGTAGGAAAGAAATTAGGTCCTGCTATTACAGTCCACAAAGTTACAAAGACTGACAGAATTTCTCAGTGGAAGGAATTTGTGTTGTACACGTGCTGACTGGATCACTCCCTCTCTCTGGTGGCCAAATCAGTGACCTGCTCAGTAATTCCATGCAGGAAAAGCCTGCAGGATTGCTGTTGACTCCCAACACATGTGCATACACACACCTATTAACACCATTTTTTTAAACAAACCATCTAGGACTTTTAACTTAATTTCACAAGCATATAAGGCTCATGAATTTGTAATCCCTGTAATGCAGTTCCTCATTCCCTCCCAGGTGGCTTTTTAACCCAAATTTGAGTCAAATTCAACAGGAGTAGAAGCCTGAAGGATGTGTCTACATCACTGTCTAAATCACTGATCCACTACTGCACCTGTATTTGTGTATTTTTGAAAGCTACAGTCAATAAAGCTCTGTGAAAACTAGGAGCTGAATAGTGAAGAAACAACTTAATAAAACCCCACCAAAACAAAAGGAAAAGGAGATGCATCTTTTTTCATCAACTGTTCAGCAGCTGAAGACAGGAGCACGTGCTGGCTCCTGCCCTAAAGACAGGATGTAAAAGTAGGCACATGTGGGAGGGAGCTTAGTCATAAAAGATGTGAGAAAAAGCTGAGGGTACTTGGGTGAGTGGAGGTGTTGCAGAAGGAAGGCTGGGATGTGGGAGGGGGCTACAAGTTCTGTGCTTGGGCACTGGATGTGTGGGGAGGACAGAGTGTATTGCAAAATGGAGGGAGGCACGTGGACAGCACTGGTAAAAATGGGACTACTGCAGTGGTGGCAGAGGAGGTGATGCAGAACACAAATCTGCAAGAAACAGCTTTATAGAGGTCACAGAAACATCCTGATCCTTCAAATTGAAGTTTCAGTTGAAATTTCTTCCTCTTTTTCTCATCTTTTATTATCAGCTTCCCTGTCATTCTGATTTGGAAATTTTATGTACTACATCTTTTTATTTTCTAAGTTTTTCTTCTTTGCTCTGTATAGCCTTGGCACCACATTTTCAAGCTTTCTGAACACACATACTAGAAATTTCCTTTTTATTTCAGGAAAGCTGTAACTCTTTTATAATCTTTTGCTTCTAGGAGCTGTTTCCTTAGACAGAAACACCAAACACCACAGTATAACTCTTTTATACAGTTATAAAACAGCTACTGGAGTGGAACTTACCATGTTTGTTGGCATGGGCTGAACTGCTGAATGCATCTGAAATAAACAGGATAAAGAAAGGCATAAAGGTTACGATTCCTTTCCAGATTTTCAGATGGGTTGAAGAAACCTACTTTTCAATAACTTCAAATGACTGTTCAGCCCTTCAAAAACAGGTCCAAGATGCATAAACTAAAATACCTAAATATCAAAACTATTAAACCTGGATTTTAACTTTTTGCCTGTGATTTAGTAAAATCTAAATAAGTTACATACATATACCTAAGATGACCTTTCCCTCAACAGATTATTTCATACTAGGAAATTCAAAAGCTGCTCAAAACCAGATCCCTCTCTACAAATACACACAAAAGAATTACAGCAACCCATTAGTAGGTGTAGCCCTATTCTCTGTTGGTGCACAGCTGTATTACAAATCATATTAAATTAAATGTTAAGCACGGTAAGGTTAAACTAAATTGCAATCCAAGTCTGTAATGAGGTCTGATACTGTATCTTTCTTTTAAGAAGGCCCTTTGCTTAATTACTATTCCAGAGGTGATCGATATGAAGAAGTTTACGTGCATTCTAAGTTTCATGCCCCACAGATAACTGCAGGGATTTCAGATTGCACTAGGTGTAAAAATAAATATATGCATATTTCCTTACTACACTTGGAACCACAGTCAAGATCTAAATTGCAGCCAACCCCTTTCCCTTTTATGTTTCACTACACACTGACTCATTACTGATACAAGGTGGAATTCCACAAATCAGCACAATCAATATGATCTGCTGCAGCTCCTGTAGTTTCTTGGCAGCGTCCCACTGGAGATTTGACTCAGTCCAGCCTGCCTAGCTTTGGAAATCTAGTGATTGTACAACACAAAGTGGTGTGGCAATTTGCCATAAGGTAGTGTAAGATGTATATTTAGAAGACATCTCAGACTTTTTTTCCATTTATGAGCATAGCTTTAAGCTTTTCTGCTTTCAAACCCACAGTGCTTATCATGAACGACTCATTGCATTGATTCTGCATCCTAAACAGAATTGATATTTTGTTTTCATTCAAGGAATCAATGGTTTTTAAAAGTTACACCTTCTGCATTATACCACATAGAGTTCATACAGCTTTGGCACAATGAGTAAGTCTAACTTCCCTTGCATTATTAAGCACAAAGCAGCAGATATGCTTCTGTGTGTGCTTGAGCATGAGCTATAAACATACATTGTGAAGAAATTTATTTTAAGTTCTTCAAGATTCTAAAATATTTTTGCAGTTTGTAGTTTTATTAACAATTAATAGACTAATTCTAAAAAAAAAAATAATCTGTCTTTTCAGTCCTAGTGTCTTCCTATTTTCCTCAATACTGAAAGCAAAATTGTATACATGAAAAATGAGTTTTCTCTTCTTTGAAGGGTAAGTCATTATTTGACTGTAAAAGTTAATGAAAAAAAGGATATAACCAATATTCAACAGAACAGGAGAATACACTCATTGCACAGGGAAAGTTTCTTATGGCTTCTGACTCTTCCCATTTTTTTCAATTTTATAAAAAGCTGGAATACAAATTTGCAATCCAGTTTAATCATGGGATAACACAGAGTTGCAGGGCTCTTCCTTTTGTCCCAAAAGACCATCTTCATGTGCTTAACCACTTGCTGACTTCTCATATGTGCTCTGAATTCAGAGCTGAACATGGACTTGGTTCACCCAGCAATGCAAGCTCAATTCTAGTTGAACCTGCACCACATAAAACAGTCTTTCACCTCCTATATTCATCACCTGTTGAGTTTGCTGTGCCTTTTAAAGGCTCTAAGTGACATAAAGGTTGGAGTTGTTAAACTAAAACTAGAACTTCTATAACCTGTATATTGATTAAAAAGAATCTTCTGATTTGAGAAACATGCATGCAAAATATGTCTGTGAAATAGGATTTAGTGAAGATGGGTTGTTTAAGATAACTGCTAACTGTTATGTATAAATTTATTAATGAAGTAATATCTCAGGTTTCTATGATATAAGCACCCCTCTGGATGAAAGGGGAACATTCTCTGGGTACAGTAAATTTTAATAGTATTTTGGATCATTGATAAATATCACAGATAAATTTTTAGGTTTACCAATGTCAAAGGAAGATCAGTGGACATGACAGACAAGATCAGAAAAACTGTCATATCTCTTATTCTCTAAAATTTTTAGAAGACATGGATGGTACTGCAGCTGGTAGAGACACTTACCTGCAGATTTTCCACTTGCTCAGAATGCTGATTTCCCTGAGGAGGATGATAATCTTCAGGATGTCCATGAAGTCCTTTAAGGGAATTCAGCTCATTTTTAATAGTATCTATTTCTCTTCTCATGTTTTCCTCCTGTAATAATTGAGAGTACACAGAGCACACAAACACTTTACTGCATGTACAGATATGTAAACCAGCATTTTACAAGGGTATCAACAGCTCAGAAAATTAAAGTAAATCCTTAAAAGAAAAGTATAGATGCTGAGGAATTTCTTTGCACAAAGTAATTGAGCTCTCTAATTCAAACCAAATTTTTAAGCATGTTTCCATTGCAGATTATACCTTTTATTAATTGGGTTTGGTTTTTTCCCCCCACCATTTACTGCAAGTAGCAACACTCAAAAGTGAGATTTGTATTTGTAGCTTTCTTCTTTTTTTGGCTCAAAGATAAACATGATTCTCTACCTACACTGCCAGGAAACTACAACAGCAAATAATTTGCCTGGCACTTTACTTCTGTAAATAGCCTCAGGTGAGGCTATTCTTCTTCAGTGAATATGTAACAATTAAATTTTTGTATTTAGAACAAGCAGGATGGTCCAAACCACAAGTTGTAAGAAGGGCAATTTTACAGAAATACCTTCACTTCATTTACAAAGATCTCCAGAGCAGTGTATAATGTTAACTTTACCAGTGATGCTGCTACACTTTAAGAGACCAAATTTCTAGTTAGCCATAGCAGAAATATGAAAAGGAAAAAAAAAAAATCTTCTTAAGAACAGTTGCAAACATTCCTGAGAAATAAGCAGGGCAGATCCAATGTCTATACATGAAACTATGGTATAAAACTCTCCAAGGAATCAGAGACATCAAATTCTCTCAGGGAACTGAGCATCAGAACAGTTTAGTTATTTTGTAGCCTCATGGTTGCAGTCATCTCCATAGTGGCTGCACTCAAAGGAGTTAGCCCTAGACAACAGGATTACAAGGACAACTTTGCATTATTTCCCCACAGCTTCCCTGGAAATCCATCTACCAAAATCAAAACCTTTCTGGCAGAAGGTGCCAAATACATAGAAATAAAAAAGACAGACTATTAAACAAATGCTGCTTAGAGTCTGGTTTCCACACACTAAGCAGATCTTGTCCTATTGAAGAGGTATCAATCTTTCCTACTTGTAAACATGCATTTATTATTGCAGACAATTTTTACAGCTACAGTGTTTTGCTAATTGTTTTGGATTAAATAATTACAGAAGGACTCTTTAAAAGTAATGAAGTTGTAGAAAGAATGTCAAATTGAAGACAAATTATTGTTTAGGTGTAGACAGAAGTGAATTCACTGAGAGGACATACAAGACATACACCTTTTCTTATCCCCTTTCACCCTCAGTCCACACTGAAGAATTCCTGTCAAATCAGAACTGCAGGAAGAGCACTGACCTTTTAGAGCACAGAAGTCAACCTAAATCTACCTTTAAAAAATACTCATCTCTAGAAGAATCTGTGTTACTGGAAAAGAAATTGGTTTTATTGTATTATTTCTGCAATATTTTCTTGGCTTTTAGGAATTGCCTGAAATGCTTGATGACTATTTCAAAAACCTTTTAATACTCTAACATTTAATTTAATAAACCTACATCTTTTTTCCAAGTTCTTAGTGCTTTCTCATGCTCATTCTGAAGATTAAGGAACTTTTCTTCATTTTCCTTTGCCTTCTCCCTTTGCAGCTCATTATCTCTTTCAAGGGCCTGCAATAAAATTAATTATCCAAAAAATAATCAATACCACATTAATGAATTTTGATGTGTTTTATGTTGCTTGGACCTTTGCTTCTAACATGCTGGAAGTGCCATACAGATCAGTGATAATGTGCTATCTCAACAATAATTTTCATAAATTAACAGAAAGGTGCTTATAGTTTAGCTAACAGGAAACAGGGGGAGGTTATGAAAAAAGAAATGGCTATAAAAGGGTATAAAAACACTTGCCATTATTCAGTTTCACTGCATAAGTTTTAATGTTCTGAAAAAGTAATATAAAGTCCAGAGATGAGAAATATGAAATGTAGCATATCTAGACCTGCTGTACTTAAAGGAAAAAACTACTGTATACTGAAAGAAAAAAAATTATTTTTCTGAACAGTTTTTCTGTCCTAAATTCTTTATTAACCTCTCTTATAAACTGTATAGTCTTTATATTCTAAAACATATCTACTGGAACATGAAGTATACATCTGATTATCCTTTAATTTATTTTTATTAGATCACTGACATAGGAGTGCACTGAAATAACAGTAATACTAAGTTTTATACAATCATAACTGTACTTGCAACATTTTGGGGTTAACTCTTTCAGCTTTCCCGTGATAAATCAAAGCAAGCTCGTGTAAACCAACAGTGTCTTCACATGCATTTCAGGTACTCTTGGAATTTTTATCCCATCACATTTTTCTAGCAAACAATATGGAAGATAAAAGACTCACTGCATCCATGACCTGCTATATACTTGATAATGTAAACACAACTTTAATGCATGCAGCTATATGGCCAGCTACATATTTATGACTCTGCTGAGCTTCTTTGAAAGTCCACTTGAAAAATGTTAAGTTACAGAGGCAAGACTCCAAAGCAACTCGTTTTTACTAAATCTTTTAACTAAAAATGAGTCTACTTGATTCACTTAGCATCAATTTTAAAATGCCTGCGTTAATTTAGCTACACTATTAATAAAAAATATGTCTTACAGATATTAACACTGGGAAAATTCAAACTACCTTGCACTTTTGTACACTTGGGAGAAGTTCTGTGTAAGAACATAATGGACCTTCTTTGATAGATTATACAATTAAAAAGATGAGACAATTCAACAATACATAGCCTGAATAATCACACTGATGTAGCATCTTTCATCCTGTTGTATAAACAAGGAATCCAAGACCTCCTCTCTTGGATAAACCCTGCTCTTAACTCCAAGGATGCTTTTACTTGCATCTCAAATGCAACCTCCTCAAAGATGGAATATTATAGTTATTCACAACACAGCTCTTAGGGCAAAATACCTGAACTGATCATATGTTAAAGCCACTTGTGCAGAGAGGGGGGGATACCTGAATTCCTGGCATTCTCAAGTATTCTGTTATCTGGTAAAGAACTTGTTTTTCTGAAGTCATAATGGCATTGGCATCCTAGCACTAGGTATGCATAGGCAGAATGAGAAAGGATCCTTTGGAATATGACCTTGCAAGTGTTCTGTCATCTTAAGCCTAAAAATAAATGGTCATTTCTTGTGAGTATAAGAATAAAAACATTTCCACGGGACTGTACAATCACTCCTTTCGGTTTTGGGTTATTCTGAGGAAATTTTTTTGCTCAATGAGCAAGGCCCACAAATTTGACAGGGAAGTGGAACAGAGCACAAGAATAGTACATAAGCTTTAGATCCCATTTATCATATTGAGGCTCTAGACTCAATACAGATGAAATCAATAGTTCCCAAATTGGAATGAAAGTGCATAGACGTTCGAGTTATATATTCAGCTCCCTATTTTTTAAGTTCCATTTGATGTTTTAAAAAAGTGACAATGCAAAATAAGATGCTAACTTTGTCTCATTCCCTGGAATATCCTGGTAATTGTATCAAACTGTCAGCCAAACAAGTAGCTATAAAAAAGCAACAATATTTTATGACCACTGTTTTAACTGAAAGACAGACACTTCTGATAAATCAAAACAATCCCATGAGTTCATCTGGAAGGAACAAGAACCTGTGACATTCACTTTTAATATCACACTGGATTTACATCATGCTGTTTAAAGGAATCACTGCATTTTATGCATGTATTTATAATGTTTACAAAAAAATAGACCTATTAAAACATCTAGCCACTTTTATGTCTCCAGATGTGTTCTCATGAAAGCTTATCACTCATATGTGCTTTTACAAATGTTATGAATCCTTTAATTCCCATTCTCAAGTGAGAACATCTTGGTTTTGAGAATGCACAGAATCATCTCACAAAACTCAACTGGGATCAAATCTTGGCTGAACTTAAGTGACACAGTGGAGCCTAAGAAGGAATATTTACATCAAACTAACCATCAAACCAAGAGCCTCTTATTAGTTATCCATGTCTTGTAACACCAATTTCATTTAAAGTACTTATGCCTGCAAGAAATTACCTTTGAAGGCTGCACTGAAGCTTTGGTGATTAGCAATGGTTTGTGCTGTACTTGGAACAGCAGGAAACAGTAATAACTCCCCAATCTAAAATAAACAGACCCAAACCAAAGCAGGGTCTCCAATCAGAATTAGTATAATCACAATCAGATATCAATTTTTGGCCTGAACAGGCTGCACAACAGAGACTTGCACTCAATTCATACCTTAACAAGAAGAAAACAAGCTATACTTGTAGACATTTATGTGCAGTCTTCAAAGGGAAGATTCACAGATACTATTTACAGTTTTAGCTGGAGCTTTAAGGCACACTATAAACTTTATCTGAGATGGGAAACAATAGCTCAGAAATACTATCAGAAAAAAGCACTTTTAGAATACACCTGCTATTCAGTAATGCTGACACAAAGATTCTAAAGGGCTCCCATAGTATGTAAGTCATCATCAGTAAGGTTATATACCAATTAAATTATCTTGAGCTGCTGGTTTAATTTACAAAGTAATTTCAATGATCTTAAAAAAATAAAAAGCACATTACCTTCTTATTCTACCAGAAAACAGTATTGTATGAACAGCAAGGAATCCAGCTGTCTCACTGGACCCAACATATAAATAAGAGAAGTTACAGAAAATCCTGCTGCTTTAGGCAATTCTACAGCCAAGGGACTGTTCAATTAATCTTTTAATTCCTAGAGAAATTTTAGCTAGTTTCTGATGGAAAACATAGCTCACCTTTAACCTTACTTGTTTAATCAAGATGCAAAAGTGCTATATTTGTGGTATAAGGCAAAATACTTACAACTATTAAAAATCAAAGTAAGACTTATGGGAAGTTAATCTTATTTAAAATTAGCATAGAAGCATTTACTTAGAAACAAAAGTATACATGCACACTGGAAGTTTAATTTGAAATTATCTATCTTAGTTCAAAACCTTGGCCTCACAGGCCAAAGAATGGAATAGTTGTGGTCATGCAGGGACAAATACTAGATAATAATTATTAACAGACCAATTAATGGTTGTACCTGAACTCTGCATGGCACATCTGGTGGGAACAGATATGACCTTCATCTTTAGTGCACCGTGGGCCAATCTGCTACTGAAATGTAGAATCCAAACTGTTCTGAGCTACTTTTATGTGCTGAAAGAGGAACTAAGGAGTGCTGGAACTCCACACTCTCCATGTGACCACTTACCACCTCTAGAATAAATATGACACCAGACAGCACAGCAAGAAAGGGCCAAGGATATGCTCTTTCTTAGGCCCTCTGCTCTAATAAAACTGAGGGCAAGCACTAGCTATGACTGAAAATCTGAAATTTGAAGTGTTTCCAGAAATTTATACCAATACACAAATTACAAGGAAAAAAAAAGTCATAAAATTATTTGATTTCAAAATACTTGAAAGCAAGCCCAAAGATGTTTTGGTTTTGCCCTCCAGAAATGGTTGCTAAGAATGGCAACCATGATTTACTTTTGGGAGAGAAGTAAAAGAGGGAAACCACAGCCTGTGCTTCAAGGTTCATGCTGACAGTTAAGGAGCTGAGGGAGCAATGGAAGTGAGGTCAAAAGTTCTGAAAAGCACACTGATGTCTTTAACAGCCCTGAACTCAAAAATTACAGAAAAGATAGTAGCAGCTTGTCTAATCAAGAAAAATCTGACCTGATATTCCTCTTTCAGTGCATTTAATTCACTTTCCATTCTGGCATTCGTTTGGGTTATTCGCTGAAGGAGCTCCTGCACACACTGGAGAGAGCTGAGAATTTCCTTGTTAATACATACAGAAGAGGATACATTAAGATTTTTGTTTCTACAGTTTAAACATTAATGTGTGTCTTTTAGATTATTTTTTGTTTCTGTCAGTGTTTACAAAATCAGGCCTATAAAAAATACTCCAAAATCAGCACTGGGGAAGAGTTTGTAGGGAGAAATCAGAACAATGCCCAGTTTTTCTGGCCTTTTGCCTTGGAGAAGACAACATTATTATGACTTACTATAACTTACTCCTTTTCAGAGAATTTTCTTATAATTAAAATGAAATCCACTAATAATTTAAACACACTTCAGTGCAAATCTAAATAAAATATATCAAATCCAACCCCACTGTGAGTTCAATTCAGGACAGAGTAATCTTACGTTACCATATCAAAGTTGGGAAAAATATGGAAAATCCCAAAGAAATGACTCCATTAATGGATTACTCTTATGTGACATTATTCTGTATCACCTGATGTAAACCCTAATAGATGTGAACTGTCACATATTAGCCTTGCATCATATGGTGCAAGTATATCAGATTTTGCTGTCACTATGTGAACTTCTGTGGTACCTTCATCAAGAAGGTATATTGTTACTTCAAGAAGAGTGAATTCTAAAAAAAGAGCCACCTACAATGAGTTGATTAAAGTGCCATGCATTTACAAACCCATGGGTGCTGCTGTTAAGTTTGTGGCAGTTAGCTGAAAACTGAGAGGGGGAGTCATTTTGTATCACACACTACAGAACACATTCCCAGGGTTTCAAAGACAAGAGTGAACGATCCAGACAAGGCAACCTCTACTCCCTAAAGAACAGTTACAGCAGTTGCTAAAAGATGACCTGCACAGGAAAAAACACTGAGTTTCAGACAGAAGCCAGTCTTGAATGTGCTCAGTGGCTTCAAAATACATTGAGAGCAACATATTATTAAAACAAACACTTTCACATACTTGCCAAGTGCTTTCAAATTATTCTATTTTTGGTTCTATTGGATACACAGAAACAGCTGACTACTAAAATAAAATCATTATTTTGAGTGTGCTCATTGTTTTTCATGCACGTATACTCTTATGCAGAAATAAATATTTTTGCACCGAGCCTCACTTAATTTTTGCTTTAATTTTACATCTAGAAAACTGAACTGCAGAGCTGTGGAGTGTCATCTGACAGGTCAGTGGCAGAGCTGGTCATGATTTTTAAATCTAGTACAGTGTTCACCCAACTAGACCAGATTGCTTCTCTGTACACAGTTCAGTGCAAATCAGCTACAATTTAGACAGCATTTCCAGCCTCAGCCCAAGAACCACTGAAGCCAAGGTTTCAGCTGATCCAGATGGTGAATTATTAGTGCTCCATAACACAGAAATCCATGTCTTCTAACCCAAGCTCTTGGAGAAAACACAAAGTGCATCTCTACACTAGAGCCCTCCCCAGACTCATACCCAGCTCCTCCATATGTTAAAACTAACCTACCAAACTAACCCCAGCAGTTCACACCGAACAAAGCAGAGACACAAAGCAGAGTCCTTCTCTTAGATAACACATATCAAATATGCACGTGAATTATGCTACATGCATCTCCACAGAAATGCTTTTAGAGCATTCAGGGCTGTGAGAGTAATGAGGCCTGAATTTGTCTCTCATTTTTTTTTCCCTTTGTTTATTGGCAAGTGTTTTGTTTTTTTTAAAAAACCAGGGTTTTACAGACTGGAAGAGTGCTGCTGGATGAGCCTCCAGTGTGTACCTCTGTGGGTACACAAGCAAGCTACTGCTTTTGTCCTTCCCTGAGAACAAGAATGAGACACTTCCCTGACATGTTCCCTGTAGACTGAAAACTCTGCAACTGCTGAAGAAAACAAAATAAACAACCACCCTTTTAAGGCTTAATATTCTGCAAAGCAGTGTATTATGCTGTTATTGCAGGGAACAAAGGTTTTTTTGCTATGTTTGATACTTGACTCCATATACCTTGGTTTGAATACCAGCATTTGCTCTGGAACATACCTGAGTTAGCAATAGAAGAGAGTCTTAACTCTGTTCAGGCAAGTGTAGATGGCATTTTACAGTCAAAATGTTTATGTTCTGTATGAATGGAACATTATTTCCTTTGCATACAACTGACAAATTATTCCAATTTTACCTGGTTTCAACACCAATGTCAACCATTATTATAATAAATAATAAGGTAAATAGTGAACTGTTGGCCACCAGAAAGCAGAACAACAAGCGTGTTACACCAGCCTTTCTGCTTATCTGTACTCAGCTGACATGGAGACAACTGTTTCATGGGAATACCAAGTTTCTCCCATCTGAATTCAAAACCAAAAATTTAAGACTTGAAATGAAATAAAGTGACAAACAAATAGACTTTGTTCTGGTAATACTCTTTCTAAAATCTGAGCAGTAAAATCCCACTTATGCTACTATTAAAATATTCCTGTTGAGTAAACAACTGAATTTAACTAATTTTTGTAGCTTAGTATAATAATTAAAGAAACTTAAACATGAAATATAGCACTCAGAGTTCTTAAGTTATTTAAAGCAGCAAAGCTGTATTAACTCACCAGCTTTTCTTCTTTAATGTGAATGTTTTCTTCTTGAATTTTCTTACTAACTGCAGTCTCCTTAAAAAAAAAAAGAGCATGAAGAACAGTAAAAGGCATCTAAAATTAGTGTCAATTTTCCTTAGTAATATTGTATTAATGTGAAATAGTGAATCATCATGAGGCTATTTAAAGAAATTGAATTATGTTGAAGTGTCTTCTCACCCATTTTATTTAACTATGAAATGATACTGATATTCATAGAATATTTATTTCCCTAGAAAAGGTTGTGCTGGAAATAGTTTCGTTGTATTGTATATGGAGTTAATAGAAAGGAGTCACTGATCTGTACATCAGAGATAACTTCCAGAAAATAATCACCAAAAATTTAACTTGTTTAAATTCCAAAATACCATTCTGATTTTTTGCTGCAGTTCTTGAAACTGTTTTTCCTTCGCTGCAAGATTGATGTTTTCTTCTCCCACCCTGTACTGAGATGTGACCTTGGACCTTATCAAGTCTGTAGTTACTTTCTTCAGTTCCTTAACACAGGAAACACGTATAAATAGTTCATCCAGCATAGGCATTGCAATTCAAAACACAGACAAATCTTTTAAACTATCCTGAGTTCAGGCTCTACTTTTAAATAATGCATGGAAACAGCAGAACAAGTTAGAGGTACCGAAATTTGTAAGACTGACTTGCTAAACTTTAAACTTGTCACAGGTGACTAAAAGTTTATTTTCGGAGGTAAAATGTTATTGTGCTGATTTTACTCTGTTTGAAGTATTTACTTGGTCATTTTGTTATTTTCTCTTCCAAGAAGTATATCAGAAGTGGACATTGAGTTGGTATTGGTAAAACCTCCTACACTGAGATATATAATAGGAATAAAGTACTATTATAACTACTGTGTATGTTCCTGGAATGAGGAGGGGAAAAGAAAGAACAGTGATTATCTGGTAAAAACAGGAACTGGCTATAAATTTGAAGGATCTTTGCTTTTCCTGTAACATTAATTACTTACTCTCAGGAGAATGCTAAATTAATTTTATATTAGAAGCTTCTATAACATGATGCCTTTGATTTTATAGTCTTTGTGCTCTTTTAAATATCCTTTTTTTTGGTTTTGGTATCTGTTTCGTAACCAGTTTATTCCAAGCTCCTAGTGCAGCAAATAAACAGCAAATGCTTTGATCTCATTAAATTACAACTTATAGTTCCTGGAGCCATAAATATTGTGCCCTGTTCTCCCCCACCCCTCCCATTCTGGTACAAGGTAGTCTGTTTAATATCTCTCTCTCCTTGAGTGCCCTGACGTTTACTCAGACAAACAGCAGAGGTTATGAATGCTGCTCACAGATAGTATCAAGAATTCTTCATGATGCCATAGTGGTGAACCAAGCATTCAGAATGGCAATAGTTTTATCTAACAACCAAAGTTTGGTCTGTTTAACTTTTCTTCACAAAACTGGAATTCCAGTTATCACAGACAGAATTATCACACACCAATGGTTTTGACTGTTCTGGACAAAATCATAGAACAGCACAAAAGAAGAAGGAAAGATTATGTTGTAGCTGAAATTCACAAAGTTTTATGGAAAATATAAGTATAGGTACTACTTTTAAAAAAAAAATCAATTCTTTTTCTTTTTTTTTTTTTGCTAGAGGTTTTATTTTTCATGTATTTTAGCCATAAATAAATCTAAAATTATCTAGTAAGTACTAAGTGCAATTGCAGAATCAATTACAAAACCCAAAGACAGCAACGCTTTAAAATCACGATATTCTGTAAGCTAGTAAGGCTTTTCCCCATTTTTTACAATAAAAACATGCATTAGTAGCACTGTTTTTACTAGAAGGCTCTGTAAAGAAATGTGCAAGGAGAGTTGCTGCAGTTAAGTGGGAGAAGGTGCGAGCAGTTTTAACTTTGTACAGGTGAAAACGTGCCCTGTGCCAATCTGCACAGAGAACTGGAATAAAGGGATAGAGAACACACCTGACAGGCTGTGGCCACACAAGCAGGTGCAAAAGCCTGCCATGGATATGGTACCATGTATTTTCCAAAACTCAGGCTTTACAGTGTGGAGAAAAAAAAAATCTTACTACTTATTTTGTCACGGGGAAAGAACAAGTCACACGAAGTAAATCGTGCCCTTGAGGTAGAAAAGATGCCTGGATTTTCTTCTTTGTAATTAGCAGGTGGATGTGTACAATCCATCTGGAACCAAACCCAGATTTGCTAATATAAAGCTGCAGGCAGGAAAAGCCAAAACCAGCTAACAATCAAAACCCAACACAAACTCCCAAAAAACCAACACAAATGAGACCACCAAAAACAACAGCAAAGTTTTCCATAGTGAGTTAAATCGCAAGCTGTGTAGCTGTAAAATTAATATAAAATAATTTTATACGTACATACTTACATATATTTTCTTAAAATTTCACCCTCAGAGCTTCTGCTTTATTCTAGTAGATTTCTCTTATTATTAAAGTTACTAGCAGTGTTCAAAAACATATAAATTAAATTGACCATGGAACATATTTTATCAGTTTTCGAGGTGTGCCAAGAAAGAATGACAAGGCTTTAAGCCCATTCCTTTGATGTGTTCCCAGAAGCACACGCTGAGGGACGTGGCTTCAAAAACACTTCATGCCAGCCTAAGTCAAGAGTGTCACAAAAACCCTGTCTGCACCTTAAACCTGTTTTCCTATTGCATGTTGATCTAAGCTAAAACTTCCACCTTTTTTTTTTTTTTTTTGTCGAATGTAGTTTTGATCAATATGAAATTTTAATTCTACACCACCTCAAGGCTCATAAATCCATTTTCCAGATGGAAAAGGACTGGAAAAGCAGCCAGGGCAGGCAGATGTAACCACTTCCCAAGACTACGCTGACACCTTATGCAAACTTTAACTGTCCTAAAATTATAACTACATCTTTTTGCTCTCTTCCTAGATTGGTGCTGTTCTTTTGTCATCTTTTGGGTCTTGAGCAGCATTAGTTGGCTTTTTAAGCAGCAGAATGAAAGAAACCTTTTTCTTGGCCAGATTTCAATGCAAGCGTTTTCACAGTGGTTGAAAAGAATCCTACCACACTGAATATCAAAATGTTCAAATCCAAAAGCAACTGTTACCTAAAAGGAAATTTTGCCACAGTCCATTACATTAAAATTTAGGAACTGGAATTGAAGCTGGCAATGCCAAGAGACAACTACAACCTCTCCAAATAACATTTCTTTCCTGACATCCCAGAAGACTAAACCTGTGCAGAGTAGACTGCAGCTTAACCCAAGTTTACTGTTGTACATATTTAACACCACCCAGAACATACATGCAATTTCATTATATTGGAGATTAGGGGCTTTTTATCCATAAATGTTGAACTGCATTCACTAACTTCATATTCCCACTAAGAACAAACCTGTGAGATCATCCTGGTCTGAGTCAAAGTAATGGCTGTGATAAGAGCTGACAACCAAATTAAGATTTTAGTACTATGGACAGTCATTCCTGCTCCAGCACTGAGGCTACAGAGGAAAGAAGTTCGAACCCATAAGTTGTCAGAGCTGTTAGAGTTCAGTCAAGTCTCCAAGGCAGATAAAAACAGCTTTAGAAGTTGTCCAAACTTGTGCTGTAGATATCAGGACTTCTTTCAGCTATGTAGCAAGTGAAAATAGCCTGCTAATCCCTTTTCCAAACTCTTCTAAACAGTCCAGTTCAGATTGTTCAGAACAGGATAATCAAACACTAAAAAAACAATAAGAAATTCAGAAATAACAGAAATAAAGGCATTTCCTGGTGAACTGAAGCAGCCAGATTAAGTTTCAGTTGTCCCCTTCTTCTGCTTATCTAACAGTATTTTATTTAAAATTCATCACCCATGACCTTAAGAATCAAGAGTACAGTTGAAAAAAGAGTGGATCAAGCAATATGTTTAATTGTTGGAGTACATAAATCACTATCAAGTTTCTCACACCTATGTTACTCACAAATTTCACTACATAAAATTTCCTTAAACATTTCTATTTTCTTATCTCTCAAATGACTTCCCCTCAGAGAATGCTAAGTAATTCATTAGTCTTGGTTTCTTACCAAAAGCAAGAAATCCAATTTACTGTGATGCTTAAATATTTCTAAAACGCCTACATTTTTTTATATACAATATATTACAATAAAGATATGCTGCATTTTAGATGAATGTCCCTCCTTTTGTCACGTGCAAATTATTTACCCTTCTTTAAAAGAATTGCACAGTTGAAGTGTACCCAATGCAAACAAAGTTGTGCCATTGACACCTTCTGATATTTTTCTGTTGCTCTTCCACCCATCAAATATTTCATATAAATATATATAGCTTTTATATATAACCTATAATTTGAATTATGTAGCTAAATAAACGTTTTTAAATTCCACAAAGCCTAACTGTGATTTAGACATTAATCTGAGAACTTTTCCAGTGTTTTGCTTTACTATTATTGTGTTTCTCAGTCTGCTTTTATGATGGTAAGAGTTCTGAAATTTTGAGATCCAACAATCACTTCAAAACTTGATCTTTTTGATACTGAGATCTGGTATGTTATATTCTAGTATGTAACTAAGCAAATCTAGATTGAGTCCCTCACTAATTTTTAATGTAGCTATGTAATAAAGATAAGAATTAAATAAAGCACTAGAGAAGGTAGGAATGAAACAAATGAAAAAAAATCTCAAACTGTTTATATTTCAAGATAAAAGTTAAAATTTAAGTCAGGCTTTTAATGGCATCAAACTCCAAAGAACCTTAACAACAAGAGGCTGCATGCTCTTAAGAACAAAAACCAGCACCAGATTCAGGGAGACTGTTCAAATACTTCTGTAACTTCAAACCCCATTTTTCAGGGAAAGACAGGTAGTGGCAGGTAAGCATCCATTTTTGATCAATATAGATATAAACATAAATATAAAATGTATATAGTCCCTGTTCCTCGTGTACAAATTACCTTCTTCCCCTGACCCTTTTTGTTTTCCAAAAGAATCACAATCTTTACAAATATTCCATGGTAGCTCAAAGCATTCATCTGGAAACTGGGAATTAACATGAGGCCAAGAAGCCAAGACAATCATGTTCCCTATCTAAAATCATTAGAGAATCTAAGGGAGGAAAAAAAAATTTAAAAGAAGAGGGAAATAGAAAGATAAGGAGATATAAAAAAGATGTGTTGGGGTAAGATACTGAGTGTACAGAATAAGTCTGACTTAAGAGGATCCTTTGGTTCTTCTCCTGTCAGCCCTTAAGAAACAGCTCAAAAGGAAAAGAGAACTTTATCCTTCCCACTGTCACATATGTTCAACAGTGTAACTCAAAAATGTACCTGACAAATAGTACCTTCTGAAGAGATGCAGAGGGAAAAGAGCTCAGTGGCCAGACAACTTCTTCATAAATAAAATTATTATAATCCAATGTCTCAGCTGCCTGTCACAAAACTCTCCCACTTCTGTAAGAGATTCACTTACACAGTTTATCACCTCTGACTAGACTGGAAACACCTTTCCACATCAGATGGGAGAAGCAATGACAACACAGCACAAGAAGAAGAGAGGTCATTAATAATTAGCAGGAAACAAGCAGGATGCTGTAGAGGTAAATAAAAGTTCCCAAGTTAGAGAAATTATTCAGAGCTGCTCCAATTTTAACTGAAGTATCTGTGGAAGCATGAGACTAATTTAGCCATGTCACAGAATGAAAAACTGCTCTGCTGCTTGCCCACCACTCCCATTAATACTGCAGAGGCTTTTGGAAGTCCCAGAGAATCCTGTTTCTACTTTCAGAAATGCATCCCATACTTACTTCCTTCAGATTACTTATTTCAGTCTCCTGTCTTTTGTTCACTGCTGTCAGCTTCTTATTGTGCTGTATGGCTTCCTGCACTTCAAACAAAAGTGAGAGCATGTTAATGAAGACTTCTATCAATATTTGATTTATAACTGCAATGTATGCATATATAATTCATAAAAGAACTAAACATCTTCGTGGAAAGGAGACTAAAACTGAAAATATGATTCATTTACTTTTTCTGTGTAGTGTGATACAATACTGGAGGATTACACCAGGTGGTACCAGTTGTTCTGTACCTCAAACAATGAGAGAAGACTCTTCTCTACGTTGGTTTGCCTTTTTTGTTTTTAATTGTAATTTAATTTTTAGTGTAACTTGATGACATTTTTTTGGGATCGCTTGTCCATGAACTTTGAATCCTAGTTTTGTTTTTTAACTAAGGCTTTGTCATAATTTTCAGAGGAACACAGAACACAATGGGCCATAATGGACAGAACATACAAATAATTGAGTTAACTGATGTACAGAGTTATATGCATGTAGGCCATGGGAGAAAGCAAACAGCAGGGGATAATGCAGCAGAAAACTCTAAGAGTAACCTCTGTCTCTTCTGAAAGGGAAGGGAATTTTCTCTCAGACTTCATACAAGTCAAGATATCACTGGGAAATTGCTTGAAATTCCACAATGAAAAACTGAAGATATTCACTGGCCCCTGGACTTTTTCAGTCACCTCTATTCAATCTTAGTATTTTCATCCTCTGAGGTGTCTCTTTAGCATTTTCTATTTTCTGATTCCTCTTCATTCACTCCTAATCCTTTTTCTTCTGGCACCACACTTGAATACAGGAGCTCTGCACACTCCATCACACCCAGAAAGTCCTTCCCTTTTCTGCTAAAGATGCTCCATCATGGGGGAAGATGGACATCAGCCTTACAACACAAGAAGCAATTTTGCAGTTTTGTGTGAGAATATGTGCTTAAAACATTAAAATACTGAAGAATATAACAGCTATCTTCTGATACAGCTTAGGAAAAGCCCATACATATACAAGCAAGCAAAAATTGGCAAAACTCTCTCCTATCCTTCAACAAGAGTCATGTGCTCACTCTCTTGCTTTACAGTACTAATAGTGGGACATTAGTTAGCCAATAAAGCTCTGGATTTATTACCAATTCTGGTATTTTCCCTCTACAGCACTATAACACATCGATTTCCACTTCCTTGTGTCCCTACATATTGCTTTAATACTGCAGATAAAGAACAAGCAGTTTATAAATTTAAACCATTTGCACAAAATTGTTCCTACCCTTTCCTGCCTGACCTTCCCACTGAGAGCAGTCTCTTGCTCAGAATTTACAGGTCACCTCCATGCCTATTGCACATCTCACACACTGCCATGCAAATTGAACTCTCTGCAGTAAAGGCACACTAGAGTCAAACTGGTGAAGATATTGGCTCCTTGAACAGAAGCAGTTAGTGACCCACTTAATCTTTTCTAGAGGTTCACTTTGCAATTATTGATAAATGTAAGTAGAAACACGGCAAAAAAAAAAAGGTTTTTTTATCATTCAAATGTAATAAGTACTGAGAGTAATTGTTATTTTTCCAAGACACTGCAAAAAGACTTTTGTATTTGATATAACAGTAAACTCCTGTCCAATGGAAATAAAAGCAAAACACAGCAATATTTTATCTTTATATGTTTTTAGTATTAAAAATTAACATCATAAAAAATGGAATACAAAAAATAACTGGAGGTACTGAAATATCACTAATATACACTGAATATGTCACCAGTTTATTCAAACTAGATCTGAAAATAAAATTTTTAGTTTCAGGTAGAAACTAAAAATTTAGTAAGATTCAGTATTTGAAAAGTTTTTTGGTGTTCTGGATGGTTTTTTTGTTTGTTTGATTGATTGGGTTTGTTGTTTTTGTTGGTGGTTGATTTTGTTTTCAGTGATACAACTACTTCTTTTCCTTAATAACACTTATTTTTGTTTATGTCCTGTGTATGTGTTTACATGGATGTAAACTCCAGGCACATGAAACAATACAAAAGTCTATATTCTAAACATACACTGTGATGTTTGCATGGAAATTTATCACTTTGCTATGAGAAACAAGGATGTCTCTCTCGAATTAACACGTACAAAACTTCATTTCAATGAGGTATTTTTATCACCTGGTTATCCGAGTAATTATTTGACAGATAAAAATTAAATATTTATAGAAAATAAAAGTGTGTGGAATAGTATTTTTGCCTGTTGGTAGTTTCACAAATAATTTTGTTATGTGTCAGCACATGAATGGGGATGTGGTAGAGATTTATAAAGCTTGAATAGACACATAGCAAGAATCTACATAACAATGTTAACTGCATAAAATTATTCATAACACCCTATTTATTTATTGAACTGGTTTAAGATTTTATATTTCTTTACAAGAAAATAATTTGTATTATTTCATTAATGGTTTTCATCCATTTTCCAACATTAAATCTACACTTAAAAGCATTCATTTTCTCCTATTTGCTAATTCCTTTACTTTCACCCCCTCATTTTCACTGGTACAACTGCTTTAAGCTGATTATGCTGAATGGCAACAGGGAGTTGGTCCAAATTAAGCTGCTTTTTTGAGTGTTTTTTGATTGGGTTTATTCTGGGGTTGTTTTTTTTTTTGGAAAGGGATGGATCTACTGCTGGATTGTTCTGATCACAAATCAGCTCCTCAGTATAATTTCCTGTGTGGTCCCACACACAGCTGTAGTGGTGCATCAGCAAAGAGCAGCACTTGGCCCAGGGCAGCTGCTATTTTTTTGAGTTGTCAGGTGTCTCCAACTCAGTGCTGTCAAAACACAGAAAAATCAAATTCAGGAGGACATTTAAGACATACATACCACTGTGCTCTAGTTTTCCATGGACCCCCTTTATGACTCCAAACTGAGATGCAATAGTAGCATAACACCTCTCGACTTCGTTCAGCTTCTTATGATGCTCCTCTTTCGCTGTCAAGTGCATCTGTAATTTCTGATCCTGTCAGGGACATAAATGAAGCACACATTTACTGACAGTAAGTAGCTCTCCAAATGCTTTTGAATGGAACAGCACAAATGCAAAATCATTCCCAGAATATCTCAGATGTTTATTTCATACCTAGTTATCAGTTCCCATTTTCAGATAGCAGGAAGACCTTCACCTGTGTGCCAGATTACCAAAAATGCACTTTTACATATTTTTGTATATCAGCCCTTATATTTAGAAGAACCTTCATGTAAATGCCTGCAGAACTGTACAAACTGCTTTCAAATCCTGATCTCAAGTTTTCCTCACAACCCACTGTCTCAGCAGCTTCACAGAGGAGCCCAGGGCACAAACTAGTAAGTGGAGATAGGTAAGAAAACAAGCTCCTCAAACTTTGGCATCAGTGCCAGTGTACTCATGGTGAAAATAAGGCCTATGGACATTTATTGTCTCCTGTTACACAACAGAAGCAAGCCATCCTTCAAAGCCACATTTGCAAAGCCATTAGTAAAAGCACTGTCTTCCTTTTATGCTCTGAAATGCTCTCCAGCATAACATGCTTTTAATCAACAATGACAACTTTTTAGGCTATACTGCAATAAACACTCAAACAGGTTTTTTACCAACAACAGCACTGTTCAGAGTACAGGGTGCTTTGTAATATGGTGTTTGTAAATATGGTAATCAAGGGCTTTGAGCACCTGACACGTGCTCAAATTCACTTCTACTTTAACATTATGTATCTGTAGGGAAGTTTCTAACTACTTTCATAAATATCTAACACTTTATTTTTACTTCTATTGACATGTTGGCCTAAGTAATATTTTACCACAATGAAACCCACATGGTAATTCATTAAAATGTATTTACTGACTTTTACCAATCTCTCATTTTGTGGGGAGCAACTGAAAATACATATTCACAGCAAACTATTCAGTGACACATGCCACTGATTTTTTTTAAAGCTATTTGTTATCCTTTCTTTCACATGTACTAAATTTTTTGTGTTCCTCTTTGTATTGTTTTGTTGTTAATAGCTGTGTAGGTACTATTTGGTCAGTTTTAAAATTAATTTTTTTCTGAAGAGAATGGGTTAAATTAATTCCTCAGAAAGGATAACCATTTATTTAGATATCTAATCCATTTCTAATCTACATTAAAGCAACACAGCAATTAAAATTACTTGGGCCAAATTCATCCCTGTGTGTAAATTCAGGTTACACAAGGATGCATCTGGCCCAGTCTGGTTGGGTTATGCAAGGCTCCATTTCCACACAGTAACAAATGCAATACATGTCCAAGCATCAGAGGATAATAAAAGCTGAGAGTAATCAAAAGAAATGACCACCATAAGGCCAGCAAAACAGGATATACAATACAAATTTCTCATGTTTTAT
This sequence comes from Manacus candei, assembly GCF_025592945.1. Classification (NCBI taxonomy): domain Eukaryota; kingdom Metazoa; phylum Chordata; class Aves; order Passeriformes; family Pipridae; genus Manacus; species Manacus candei. Next base: position 8,313,483 of record NW_026138057.1, read on the forward strand.
AAGGTATGAAATTAAACACACTACAGCAAATGGAAAGTCATAATGGAAGCACTGGTAAAGAAACACCACCACTTACAGAATCACTGCAAGGAATGTAGGTTTTGAATGTTCATATACTTTCTCTTTTCCCTAATCAGAAGTTAACTGTTGAAGAACTGTGCTTAACTAATGCCAGGAGGGGGATTTTATAACAGAAAAATTAAAAGGAAAAATTTTCTTTGTTTTTCCTGATAGTCCCTCATCAGGTGTATTTATTCTAAGGGACTGAGGAACAGGAGGTATCACTGATTTGAGACTTGTGGCAAGATCTGAGGGGGTTTGCACTTTTTTAATATGGATTTTTTCTTAGTGTTATCCCAATTTATTTCTTAAGTCAGCAAGACAGTGTTAATGCTCCCTCCTCCTCTCTCAAAAAGTAGAAATATGCTTTGCTATTTCACAAGGCTCTTTCCAGGGAAAAAAAAAAAAAAGGAACTGGCCTGCTCTCTCTGCAAGAGTTTTATTAAGAGCTCACCACTTGCCTAAATATGATTTTTGATGGCAAGCTGCTCTCTAGGCTTAGTGCACTATAAAATAAAAGCCTGAGTATATGATTCCTCTGCTCACAGTGAAAAGGTCATAAAATATTTTCCATAGAAGACAAGCAAGAAACATCAGGAGACACTGCAGGATAGGGAGGGGATGACCCTGGAGCTGGAGTAAGACCCACAGAATCTTGGTTCCTCTTCCTAACGTCTGATACTGCAAGAACAGGAATTATTGCCCTGCCCTCCACTAGTAATAAAGATAAGCTGGGATGGGGAGTGGAATTGATTGTGGCCATATGGTTTGTTGAGGCACAATGATTTCTTGGTGGAACCAGACCAGAGAAATAGCTCAGGGTCAAGTAGGTGACTGGAGGAACACAAAGAGGGAATTGCTCATATCTCAAAGATATTCTGGAAATTGAGTCACTAGTCAGAGGTACTCAGTGAAGCAGAAGGTGGTAATTGGGAGGTGAAAGTGTCAGAGAAACAAAGGAGATGTAGTGGCACGGAGACCTAAGGCAAGATCATGTGAAAATTATGCAAAGGGTTACCAATTGTAAATCTTCGAAACAGGGATTTTTTTTTTTCCACAACAGATCCTTTAGTTCCTACCATTTTTCTACTTTAAAATAATTTATCCTATATCACTGCCTTCTCACTGTGTTTTTAAACAACACAGTATGAATACAGGCAAACTCCTAAAAATGCAGGAAGGAAATAAAAATAACATTCCTATCATAGATTATTAAGAACAAACCAACTTTTAAAGTTTCATATACTTAACACATTCATATATTTTATACATTTTGCAGTAATTATTTCACAATTCACGTGGCAACTACATCTGTATTAGAAAACTAAATGGTGGCAGGGAAGCTCTCAGGAAATGCCAGTATTGTTGTTAAAATATCCCTGACACATGTTGGCCTATGCCAGGTAGGACTCACGCAAGGAGGTCCTGGGCAGAGTTGAGGGACTGTCTGCTGGGAACAATGTGGGTTATTTAGATCCAGCTTCCCTCTTTTCTGAAGAGTAATAGAGTTTATTCGACCTAGACCATTTCATTGCAGCTTCACAAAGTGGTTTCACACACATTTAGTTAACCAGGACAAATACAGTCAGCAAGTGAAACTGGACTAGTTAGCAGTCTTGCACAGAGGCACCCACCCCATCTACTGTACTCACTGTCCCTCATTGACTACCTAGAGATCTTGCACTCCAAATTTGCTCTTCTGAATGGCACAGATTTGGTTTCTAAAGCAGTCAACACCAGCCTCAATCTCATTCTTGGGATTTTTTAACATTCTAGCACTACAACATATATATATATATATATTTAAGATTTAGGTACTGCAGAAGACAAACAACTCCAAATGCTCACTCTCTCAGACACGCCCAGGATCAGCCAACGTGAGTTCCTAAGGGAAGACAAGAACAGATGCTACACATAGAGAGTTCTGGCATTCTACAGTGGATCACCTGCCAGGTAACCAAAACCCAACCACAGCCATTTCTGGGCAGTGATGTCCTTATTTCAGCAGCAATTAAAGAATGCAATACAGAGCTCACACTCAAGTGTACTCTGTCAAGAGAACTGGTTTTGCAGTAACCACCCCGTAGCCTCCTGACTGCACAAGCATTACTGTCCATATGCAGTGAGGTGCAAAGCCACTACACAGCATGCAACAGTCAACACTTCTATTGTGGAAACAACAAAATAAAGATGGATTAAAAAGAAATCTTTTATTTCTTTGTCTCTGTGCAGTCTTTCAATATGAAACAAAAGCTTCCACTATCTCAAAATTATAGCGTGTATTGTAAAATTTATACCAGCACTAAATTTTCACATAAACTTCAGTGGATAGCATGCTAAAATACGGTGTATATGTGAAGCATTAACATTGCATATATTAGACTAGAAGAACAGAATTAAAGGAACAAAACCAGAATGAAATGCTCCATCAGTAAGGCATGCTCAGTCCCTGGCATGCACAGAAGCTCCTTCACTGCCTGGCAGGGTTTCTAAAGTGCCAGATATAAACTGAACAGCACATCTGCTTACTCTCAAAACACAAGCCAGGGCATGATCCAATCTGTCTTTAACAAAGCTAAAACTGAATTAGAAATGGACCTCAAATAAATGAATGGTTTGGAGTTCCAACCAATTTTACTTTTAAACACCCTGCCATTTGCAATGACCAAGAGTCTACGTGGGCACCTGCTACTCTGACACCTTGAACATATCAGCTTTTTCAGTGCAACTACTCAAGGAGTAAAGTTGGTAGAATTTGACCTGGTCTAAAACCTGCATAAGGCTGCAGGGAAGAATTCACTTCTGTCTACCTTGTGGGTTTTTTGTTTGCATCATTTCATATCAGGGCATCTTCCCATAAATAAGTCCAAACTGTACATGTTACATGGAATGCTACCTGAAAAACAGGATTTCTAGGATCTTGTGCCCCACTCAATAGTGTTTTTAATTACCACACTCTGTATCAAAGGTACAGTACCCCAATGTTTTCAAAATATTCAAATAATCAATTATTGAAAAGTTTCCAAACGTAAGAAAGGAAGATATTTGTTTAAGCAACACAGATGCATTTCCAGCTTATAGAAAAGGTGTTGTCATTTAAATATTCTCACTCACATGGAAGACTGAGCTTGTAAGTTATGAAAGAAAGATAATGTGTGAAATGACCTAAATGTAAGTCCAATAATTTCGTAAATTTTTAACACATTTTTAGATCAGCTGCATTTGAAGAACAAATACAAGTTAAAAGTGAAGTAAGACAAACCACATTTTATGTTGCCTTTGATCTTTAACTTGTAGCCTTATCTCCCAGGTCAGAGGGCACATTATTCAATTTCACCATATTTTGTGTAAAACCACTGTAGCGTTGAAGATGACTTTCAGTACAAATGTCATGGTACTTAAAGCTAAGCTGGACTCTAGTTTTTTGAGCTTCTTAATTAAAATCCCAGTTTGTAATGGTCTGACAATATTATCTTTATCCTTTCCAGTTGAGCAGCAGCAGAATTTTCACAGCATTTATTCAATCAAGCCTAGCAGTGTTTCTGCAGCTCACTCTTTCGCTTCCTAAAACAGACAACAGGGTTCAGAGCAACTATGCTGTCACTCTGTATAAATTTATTCTCTGTGTCAAAGGGAGTGAGCTGGACTGGGTGAAATCTAAACTGTTCAGGGGAACTGATGTCAAGAAGTAATTCTGAGAAAAGGAGTGAAAAAGAGCGAGAGGAAAACCAGCATTTTTTCTTAAAAACAAAACCAAAAACTTCTTGGAATTACCTATTACTTTTTGAGATGAATATGCTAGATCTTATCAGAAATATAATTATATTATTCAAATCACAGTTTGTAAAAAATCTTTAATCTATAAAGAGAACAAATGTACCTATTCTACTTGAATTCAATGAGAAAGAATGCCACGTGCTAAACAGTAGCTATCACACTATAAAAACCTAAAAACATTGCATTTGTAAGTTTTTCACATTCGAAGCTGAGGCACTTCCTTGCATTATTTGTAATAATTATCACACATCATTTAAGTATTAAAGTTGCTTAGCATTGATTTATGCTCTAAGCAGACATTCTCTTTACATAAAAATTCTTCCTTATTTTCTTACTTTTATTAATTTCTTACCATTTCATTCAGTTTCTTTTGTAAAGTGTATTTTGAAATCTGTAAAACAAGAGAGTTAGTCAATGAATTGTACTCACATTTTTTTCTGACAACAACCTGCATATTTAGGTATTGTTATACCTAACATTCAATTGCATTTGTTGCCAATCCATCCAACAGAGTAGTACTAGTTTTGAATTAATGATGACACTATTATTAGATTCATTTTACATAATTTCACTTCAATATTTAAATTACGTAAAACCACTTTACACTGATTTGTTACTAGAGGAGTTTTGAAAAAATGCATAAAACCTTGTGTTTTCTGACAGGTATAAAAAAAAAGTGTAAATGGACTCTTAGAAAGAAGAAAACAGAGATAGTAATTAAAGTATTCCCTCAACTCCTACAGGAATATATGTCTGTTCCCTGTTGGAAAAAAAAAGCCCCAAACCATCTAGTTAGATATTCTGAATGGTAGCCTATAAAGAGATATTGTATCAATCTCACATGCTTTAATAATATTCAGCTGACATTAGAAGCCATTAACACTATTTTAATACACCACTGTATTTTGATTTGAGTATTTTAATTTGAACGACACTGAAGAGTAAAAGGAAAAAAAAATGAGTCATGTCGAAGAACCCAGTGTGTGCAAATCTTGTACAGATTTATATATCTGCATACAGATATATATCTTATACAGGAAAAACCAAGAGAACCATCATTTTTAGGTAGAATTCTGACTCTCTGGATAGAGAGGAACACAGAATCAAATTTAAAATTCCTCCAAACAATTTTCCTGGGATCACATGCTCATTGTGACCTCCTGCTTCCTCAAGCCACAGCAGAATTTCCTAGATATGAACTAAACTGTAACACAAATGTTTGATCTGTGAACACTAAACATTTCAGTTAAGCTTCTTTTAAATTTCTGTTTAATCCTACAAGAGAAAGGTCAGTGGAATCTTTTATTCCTCCTGCTGTCCCCATATTATATTCAGCAGACCATGGAGGGATATTCTACATCATCTGTGCTATGCCAAGGTTTGAACAAGGCAACAAAATCCTTACAGACACTGCACAGAAGGCCAACCATGGGAATTAATTTTTGCTCCCAAGATACATTCAGTGCTAACTACATGGTTAAATAAACAATCTGATACCATGTAAATGCATCCCATCACAACAGAATGTTGATAAGAACCAAAGCAAGTTGCAAAATCATGGTAATAATCCATTATAACTAATTTGTTTTCAATAGAATTAATTATTATCCCACTCAGTTTTGAGCAGAAAAATAATTAGTTCCTGGTAATACCTGAAATCTGACAATGAATTACAATGCTTATAGTCAATTTTCAACATATCTGCTTTGGTCTTAAACCATGGATTAAGTGGTAAATACAGACACCTCCCAGTGAAACAAAGGAAAATACCCAAAACCACAGGTAGCCCTGCAAGTTGGAGGCCCAGAACAAATGCTTATTTCTGTTTAGGAGTCCAAAGCCAGAGATTCCAGACAGGTGAGAAGTAAGATGACAAGAACAGAAAGAAACAGGAAGGCTGTGGAAGTGAAAAGAAAGCCCACTTCACACACTATCTGAACCTTTGGGCCTGCAGTTCTTCTGGAGGAAGAGAACATTAGTTGGAAGGGGCTGCCTTAGAGTAGCCTTGGCACTGAAGATTAGAACAGAAGCTCAGTGTTAGTCAGGTGTCACATGTCTACATGTCCTAGAAAGATTAGATGACAAGGCCTTAAAGACCCCTCTTAAAAACAACTCTTTTCTTACTAGCAAGAAAACTAAACCCAAAACACTTGCAATACCAAAAAAAAAAAAGTCATTTAACAAAAATAATAGCTTACCTGTAATGCTTTTAATGTTTCTTTCAGTCCATCAATCTCTTTTTCTTTTGTTTCTACAGCAAGTTGGTATTTTCCCTTTCAACAAAACTGTACTTCAGGATTTGGGTGGGATAAATGCATTTACATTAAGAATTCATCAAAAAGAATGTTACAAAAATGAATTTGGACTGCTATGACAGAACAAGTCACTGGTGAAAAATTCAGCTAAATAATCTTAAACTGTAGAAATATATTGGTATACAAAGAAAAGTGAAAACACAATAGCATATTTTCACCACTTATGACCATACTCAGCAAGTCTTAAAATTTCCTGTTCTTGGAGAGACAAGCCTGACAAAGGCAGAATTAATAAGTTACTTTAATTTACAACAAAGACACTAAATATAAAAAAAAAAAGTTTCAGGTAAATCCATTTTCTTATCTGCTGTAGAAGGGTCTTCACAGAAGCAACTGCCTCAGTTTTTCCAAACCACAAAGACTGAACTGTAAGCTGCTATCAACAGAATTACTAAGTACAGTTTGTATTTTTCTATATATAAATATAAAAATACATGTGTGCTCATATACACACACACACATATGTATAAAATGAGCACGTGAACAAAGTCAAAGGACCTCAGTAGAATTAAATCAGATAAGAATCTTAGGCAGCAGTCAGTGGAGAGTAGAATCAAATATCAGAGAATACACCAGGGAACACAAATGCATCCATTCAACCACCCCTGCATGTTCCAGACATTTCTAACATAGTGCTGGCTGGGCAATCTCCTGAAACCATCCTGATGATTAATAGTACACCTAATTTCAACTGGAGCAAATATTGGTCTTTCAACTCTGTCTTGAAACATGAAAGCTTCATTTATTCTTTCAGTTACTTTGGTATAAAAGTACTGAAAGTACTATTCAATTCAATGGAAGTATTTAGAAGGAAAAATTAATCAGTATACAATTTAATTCTGAAATGGTAGCTGCCACTGAAAACACAAATCAGAGACTAATAAGTGGGTATGTGTGGGCAAACAGAAACTCTTGGCAAGAAGAAACTTCAAATACAACCAAGAAAATAACCAGAAAATATAAATGCAGCAAACAAAGTTTACTTTGATGCACTTTCCAACCATTTGACCAGTTTGAAAATTTCTATGCAAGCTGCTATGGAACGTGCAGATACTCATCTGCTCTTAACTACTGGGAAATTTGAGTGAAACAATAGAATCCACACACATACATTCATTGATTTCACTCTTTGAAACAGGTTCCTGGTACACTAAATGCAAATCCTTCATTCAGAGGAGGAAACAGGCACTAAACTTGGTATAAAAACTCACGTGGTTAAGAAAAATCACATAAATTCAGGGTTAAGTATATCTTGCTTCAGTTTAGTTCAAGTTTCTTATGAAACTGGCTCAGCTAAGTCAAGAAAAGCTCTATTAAAATCTGGTTTCCCTAAACCAGTTAGAAATGTTATTTTTCCCTAGTACTTGGAAAGGCCAAAGACAGTTTGTCCAAACCCCAACCCCTAATAAAGTAAATTTTGTATAGCTTCAATACAGAAATATCAAAGAACACTCTTTCCCCCACTGAATTTTAGCATAAACCAATTTTAAAGTGACAATTCAGGAGTAAAGTTCCATAGGCTATAAACAAACAAAAAAAAAACCCCAGAAGTAAATTCCTTTTGCAAGAAAAATAACTTAATTGCAATTTACTTAGTTTATACTTGTTTGGTAAGTTATATGGCATTATCATTTGCTTATGCACTTCTCTGGATGACAAAAACAAATAGCTACAGAATACCTTCTCTTCTTCCATGGCAAACATCCTTGCCTGTAGCTTGATTATCAGTGGCATGGGAAAAAGAAAAACAAGAAACAAACAAACAAAGTCAATACAACACATGACATCAATTTTATTCATGCAACTTGACAAGACAATATAGTTCTATTACCCTGCACAGTGTAATATCTGATTCTTTTTTAAACCACAGTCACAAACAGAGATCTGTGAATCTCAAATTATTTTTTCAAGACAAAAAATTAATTGCTTGCCAGTTTCTTTTTTTTGTGTGACAGGATTGAGATGCAGCACTGGTGATAAATTCTTCATCACCACGTGCAACAGTTTCAGTTCCTATGACTGTTCTCTGCAAGGCCTTTCAGCATTTAATATTTACTCATTATATATTATGGAGAGTAAAATGCAAGACTGACACATGTTGGCCAGAGTAAATTCTGTGGCAGATCTTTTACTGTGGTTTATGAATCTATCCTTGCAGAGGTCATGCCATCTTAGAGGGGAAAAAAAAAAAAAACCAAAACAGAACAAGAAAAGTATTATAAGAAGCATTTTCTTCTTTAGGAGTTTTTTGGGGGGAAAAAAAAGAAAGAAAAATCCCAGGAGGAGTGGCTTATTGGGAAGATCTGTCAAAACACAAGCATTATACTGTGTCCAGAAAAAAGAAAAGGACATGATTTCTCTGAGCTGTATATTCTAACGTTTTCTATGCAACAGAAAAATATTTTCACACCAACTGGTAACTTGCTATGATGCCATCAATATTAGAAAAATCTCACAGTCAAACCTAGAAGGCCTTATTTTGCTACCTGTTTTTTAAAAGCTGCCATAGCTTCTTTGTTCTGTTGCTGCAACGTGTCTGTCTGATGCTGCAGAGTCTCCTGCTCATGAGAAATAACACCAGTGCTATTTAAATATTATCTTACAGCAAAGCATATATGTAGTATTTCCAGAAAAAAACCTGATTCCTGGCTAAGAAAGACATGACTGATTAAAAAACCCTGAAGACTAAAAAGAGGCATTTGTTAACTGATAATCATCTCTTTGGTAGCAGCTTCTCTTTTAAGTCTTAACAGGTAACAATTCTCACCCCTGGAATACAGACCTGTTGCTAAGACTTCTGTAAGCAAATCCTTACCCATCCCACCAACCTGCAGATGTAATCCAAATCCACATCCACTGCCATCTTAACACAGCATCTGGACACTGTTCCAGGTACTTATAATAGAATTTTAATACCCATTTAAAAGTATAATCCCATTTAAAATAACAATCTGTTATTCTGCTTTTAGTTAAAACTTTAGTCACTTATCAAGCTACAAGAAAGAGCTGAGGGAGGGCAGAAAAGACTAAGTGTAAGGCCATAGTATAAAATTTTTATCATCCTCCTGCCTGGCTTTACTCTTACCTATCAAAACAAGAAAATTAGTTAGGATGTACTTTTTTTTGTTATTATTTCATGTCATGATCTTATAGATTGATACTACACTCTGCAAGTTAGAAATCTCAAACATCTTTAAGCATCATGCTTCTGTTCAAGATACTTCACCTTTACCAAGGAAGGCAAATATGGAAGATCAGGTTTTCTAAGTCCTAGACACTAAAATATATTAGGTAAAGGTAGTCAAAAGGCTCTGTCCTCGAATAGCTATCTCAAAATATAGATGAGTTTAGGTAAGATGTATTAGTGTGAAATAGGAAACAAATCAGAAATGGCTGCACAAAACCAAATATAAATCGAGACTATTAAAAAGAATGAATGGGAGAAAATAAATTGAACATTTGTTTCACACACAAGAAGTCTAATTTCTTCTTCTGCCTTAATTGAGAAAGTGAGAGCTTTTTAAACATAAAGCCCATTCCAAAATTGCTTTCCTGCAGCAAATTGGTGTTGCTTTCATATTCTATAAGTGAGAGGTGTTGCCCTTTGATACAAGAGTAGAATCCATGGTGGTTTACAGTCATGTACTTACTCATTAACTCATTGTAAGATAAGTAGGGAAAGTTTTGCTCTGCATCTGACAAACAATACATACTACATAAATGAATATTCCAAAACATGAAAACAGAAGTCTTGAGAAAGGTAAGAGAACCAGAAGCAGGGACAGCAAATTGACTGCTCTCAGTGGACTTTTCCTACTCACCACAGGAATAAAATTTTATATCCACTGTATTGTCAAATTAAGATCACACTACTTTAAATAATAGGAATCCAAGTCGACATCATATAGTAATTTATGGAGATATAGGTTTGGCTTCATAGAACAGTCATCCTTTACATAATTTTGTCACAGATGTAATGAAAAAAAAAAGCATTACTGAAGTCTTCATAACATACCACTTCCTTGTACTGTATGTTCAAGTGATGCAGTTTACTCTTAAAAAGAGACAGGGGAGTGTCTACAGATATTCCTTTCCTAAAAAGCCTCACAGGTAAGACTATCAAAGACAATGATTATATATAACTCTCCCAGAAATTCAGTTTTGGAATATATTTTCCATGTATGGCATGTATGCGTGGTGCAGGGAGACTGAAGAACTAAGCTATTTTTTAAAAATAAAGGCAAAATCAGCTTTGATATAGTGATGTTATAGCAAGTACAATGAGTATGCTCATTATATGTAAAGCAGTATTTTCTCCAGTTATTCTGTTTTCCGTACTCTAGCACATTTTTCTCAAGAGCAGCAACAGTTTTCATAAAATGTAGACAAATACTTGCTTTAAAATTGTAATGTTAAACCAGAAACTTAGCTGAAGTCACGTCTTTATTTTAAACTAGTTTGTTAAATTTAAGGTAAAATAAAATGAATGACAGAAATGTTGACTGAAGGGGAAATCTCTGAAGTAAAAAACATAATGGAATCTTTGATAACTTGTCTATGCACTGAACTACTACTGAGGTCAATGTGAGCCTGCATTCAGAAACCATCAGGACACTAATTCAATTTAAATGCCAGACTTAGAATTTTCATCTTACTGGAATCTCCAGGAAAGTTGTATGAACTTGTTCTTTGAAGTTCCAGAACATGTGCTCACACGAAGTTCCCCAAATCTACACCTTGTTGTTTTACATTACCTTTGCCATGTGCCAATGTGCAGGAAAAAAAAGAGAGAGTTTACCTAATTACCTGTAAGTCCCACCTTTTTATTAATGGTAAATTGCTGTTTAAGGTCTCAGAATGGGTGGAAATCACCTCTTTTCAACCCAGATTATTAAGAACTGCAGTGCTAGGTAAGAAAAGCAAAGAAGGCTTACAAACTGAAAGCACTGTTGCTTTTACAAATATAAAATGTTTCCTGTTTCTCTGTGCACATATATATCTTTCAGGAAAGAAAAGCACATAGTTAGGATTATTAATTTAAGATTGTTAGGATGAACTCCAAGATGAAATAGTCTTCCTTTACTACTACTATGTTAAAAATCCCAAGATCAAGGATAGAGCTGAAATTATTGTTTTTTCTGTGATCATAAAATATACAGAGTGAAGCCTTTTATCCTGTGACCCACTGACAGGGGTCATAAGTTTGATTGTATTAGAGAAGGGAATGGATTTCCTATGAAAGCATAACCTCAGGAGCCCGAACTCCAAGAAGAATGTTAGACTTCTGTTACCAAAAACTTCATTCTGAATGTTTAAAAGCTGACAAACTGCTTTTGAGTATGTCTAACATACAAGTTCTCGTCTAAAAGAATTCTTTTTGGAAAAATTGTCACTTCCAGAACATTGCAAGGGAAGTTGTTTGCTGTATTTGCACTTGCCAAAGTCAAGCATAATACAGAGAAGCTGCTGCACAGCTTCCCCCACACTAATATGTCAACATGCCTCACGTTAAGCTAAATATCTTATTGTTTCAATACTTCCCTCCTTCTGGACTGGAGATTTCCAGTCATGCCAAATATTTTGATAGTTTTTTGTTAAACACAGTTCTAGGCCAGGTACAATCCAAATCAAATATAAAAGCTACACATGCTCATGGCTAAACAATAAACTCCTGGCTAGCACATTCTGCTACTAGAAATAACAACAGCCTTCAAAAGAGGAATGGTAGCAAATCACAATTTATGTTAATACATTAAAATTAAATCTCTGCAGGTCAAACTCTAAGAGCATGTAGGAAAGTTACCTTCTGCCATTCAAGTTCCTGTTTCTCTACAACAATTTTATTTATTTGATCTTCATAATTAGTCTCTGTTTCCTGGTTAAAAAAAAACAAACAAAAAAACAAATATAAAACAGTACCAGCAAATCAAACACCAACATAAGTCATGTATTCATATTTCTTCTTGCTTTACAGTCCAGTACACACAACAGCATGTATCTGCACACCACACAGATAAAAAGGAAACAGAAGCTCTCTGGATATGGCAAAATAGCAGATGAGTTCAGCTGGTTTGGTCAGAAAATTTGCAGAACAAATAACATCTACTGAAATGCATAGCAGAAGATTAGGAGCTGGGATTACAGCTCTCTTAATTAGCAGGAATGGTTCCCTCTTCACACATATTATCTTCTGCACCTTACAACAAAACCAGACTCAAAGGGAATAAACCAGACTTGACTTCACCACTGAAAAATGATTCTGATGAAGAGAGTCAAAACAAGGAGATGAAGAGAAATTCAGCAAGCTGCAAAATGCTTTATGGATCCACTGTAGTCAATGATACAGATAATCGTGGTTAATGACTCAGAATCTTCAGGATTTCTGAAATATTCCACTCACAGCATTTGAACCTTTATGCTTTTTGACATCTCCTAGGGACAAGTGAAAAGTTTGTGTCAGCAATAAGAACTTCTGTTATTATGGAAAAAGCTAAATGTTTATCATAACCTTCGTGCCGAGAAGCCTCCAGACCTATTAAATAAAAGAAGTTAAACAGAATCATGGATAACAAACACATTTTTGATAAAATGAGCTGTCAGAAAATCTGAGAAGACCATAACTGAAGTCTGAAGTTTCCTTCACAATCCAGAAGAGGTACTAGCAACAGGAAGGTGTGTTCTCCAGTTTCCCTGTTCTTTCAGAATCACCTTATCAAGATTCAAACTATTACTGTGATAATAAATGAGCCTTATCTGCTGAAAATCACAGATGGTAAAAAATTAGGAGAATTTCCCTGAAACATTCTGGTATTAAAGTCAAATTTTCCCAACAGGAATCAGCTTCCCTTCTGAACCAAATTTTTATGAGCATGGGCCTTCCTTTACAAACACAATAATCAAAAAAAAAAAAAAAGGAAAACCAGGTTCCCCTGTGGAACAGTCACGACTTCTTGCAAGAACAGGCTTTGATACATGTCATAAGCAATTCACCACTGTCCTTTTATTGCATGTAGTCAAAATAATGAATACCCCTTAAAGACCTAGGGAGCTACACTAATGTGTCACTCTGAGCCTCAAAAGGCAGATTTCCTGCCTTTTCTCTGCACACTGATGATCAGCTTGAAAAGGGGACCACATTAAGGTAAGACAGACTTCTCTTTGATGAATTGTTGCACTAAGAACATTTGCTGAGGTCTTGTGTTGGACACGCTCCAACAAGGGCCAAGCTGACTGTGTGAGGGTAAAAGAATATTCCCAATACTTGAACGGTGTATTTTGATATATTATGTGCACATTTATGCTCTTTTGAGTTCAACTTCCCCACTAGAGTTTAAAACCTGCAATGTAAATTCATGAATAAATTAGTGCTCTTGAAATGACTCACATGTCAAGAAGTGATTATAATCCTTAGGAAAACAGTGACATCTCAGGAAAAAAAAAACCAGATTTTCCTAGTAAAAAATTAAAAGCAGGCCTCGAAAAAAATTATTGCCTTAAAACTGGGGTTTAAGTAAAATTCTACTGAATTGCAGTACCATGAACAACTATTACTTACCATGAGGAAAAAAAAAAATCCCCTCTGGACGAAACAATACATTTCCTGACAGACTGAAAGAACAAACTGGGGCTCTTTCTCCTTCCACAGTGAAGCAAACAACAAAAATGCTTTGGTTATCAAGTATGCTGCAGCTTTAAGAAATGCAATTCTTTCCTAAACTCAGTACAAATGAGGGTTCCAAGTTTTTGATACAAGGGTATTTTCAACCCTTCAACAACTGGTGCAAAACAGTTCTAAAGAAGATTTTGCAACCCCTTCCGCTTAGTATAATGTTTGATTCATGGTCCCACTGTATCATCAATAGAAAATAAAATGGCAAAATACATCCCGGGGTGATTTAAATTAGGTTTTTGACATCTTTTAGAGGGTTTAGGGTCAAAACTGACTTCCTTGATTGACAGTTTACAGGTACATGTGTGCATGGAAACACACTTCTATCCACAGGAGGCTACTCCTGAGCATTTCAAGAGATTCTTGCAGGGTCTAAAAATATACCTCAACACTCACGTGAATTTTTGCATTTTACAAAACACTAAACACAAATACAAAATTAAAATTGGGCTTACAGAAAACTAGAGAAAAGTTCTTTAGCTTTTGCTTCTCTGGTAAGTACCAGTAGAATATAGATGGAGAAGAGACCTAAAGATTTCATATGCTTTAAGGCAAAAAAAATTTAAAATTAGGAGAACTTGAGAGATTATCAATGCTTCCCAGTTCTGCCCTAACAAATAGTACTTCAGAGTTGCAATGACACTGTCTTCTGATACTAATCTATAAGTACTGAAGGAAAATACAACCCCTTCATTTCCCTGGAGTGTTAAAACCAAACAAGTTTGACTTAGAGCTTCTTATAAAGGTGTAATCTTAAACCATTTATGTCATTAAGCAACAAATGCTATTAAAATGATATATTATTAGGAAAAGTGTTGCTCAACACCTTAAGAAAATGGCATTAAATTCCATTTTAAGCAAGTCCTTTGCTGGGAGCACTAAACAGGATAAGAACCAAAGTTCTAAGTGAACAACACTCCTCCAACCTACTCCCAGATTATAAAGGAAAATCTGGAAACTATCAAAAATGTGAATGTATGTAACTACTGTTGAAAAAAATAAACATCATAAATACTTAAACTGAGAATGACAATTACATGACAAAAACGTTCTCATGTGAAATCGCCAACAGTTATAAGCCTTATCCATCATTTTTACATCTTTCAAAGGACATTTACAGTTTACCCATTTTGAATGGAAAGCTTTTAAAACTTGTGTGAAGCACTTTTTTTTTTAGAAGTTCTCTCAGCTGTTTAATAAGACAAAAACATTTTTGTTAGACTTAGGAGAACGATATTGTATATTGTATATAACTCTGATGAGGTATCAAAAACCCACAAAACCTTAGAAGTGTTCATTTTTTATTAGGCGCCTTAGGACTACATGGATTTAAGTGTTTTTATAAAAAAGACTACCATAACAATAAAAGAGGAGTAATTTGATGGTTTATTTACTCGTTATAACCTTTAGAAAGTGTCAAGCCTTCTTTAAAGTGTTTGCTTCAGGCTGTGGTTTTACAAGATGGGCTGTGGATTGGTCAAGCCCCCTCGGTTCCTGACCCTGAACAGATTTAGGAACAGAGTACAGCTGGCTCATGTCCAAGCAGCCAAAACTGCTGCTAGGTACTTTTATTATCTTTTTCAAACTCACAATCTACCTCCTACAAAATTGCACATCCAATTCTCATGCAGGTCAATCAAATACTACTCACTGAAACTACAGTTTCCCATTGTCTCATACTATAATTAGAATTCCCTTCATGAACTAAACAGAGCAGTATAACTTTTAGTGGACTTTATGGATATCATTTTTAAGTTTGGTTTCCAGCACAGATTTCAAAGGGAGAGAAAATATTTATAGCAGAGTTATTCTAACTTTAGTTCCTGATAAAACATTTTTGGATCTTAATAGTTATGACAGTTAACAAAAAACTGTAGCCACCATATGTTTGGAACCTGTTCTCAAAACTTTCAGAAGCAAAGACACAGAAATGTATCCCAACCACCTTTTTCCTTTGGAAATGTTTCATTGCTCTGTCCTTGACTCCACTGCACAGGCTGCAATTGTTCTATATTTAAATAAATCTCATCTATTGAAATGTATTCCTAGATATGCATTGCATTGATACTTCTAGTGCTCTCCAACTGCAAGAATTGTTTCCCCCTCCTTTAATTCCTTTTTTTTCCTCTACCCATTAAGAAAATAAAATCAAACTCTTCACCATTCCTATTGTTTGTTAGCAGTTAGAATTGTTCCTTGCAATAAACCTCACTAAAATCTTGCATTTTCATAGCAGTCTCTTTATTTCCAGAAAATGTTTCTCCCTTACTTTCTAAAATACTAATTGTCCTTCTCATGAACAAGTATTAAAACATACAGTATTAAAACATTTCTTTCTTTCATGATTCTGTACTTATCTTATGTAGTAGCCTGAAAATAACTTAAAACCAAGCTCTGTTTAATTAAAAAGAAAAAAAAAGTAAATCTGTATTTATGCAATAATTTCATTCAATCTCATGGTTTTGGTCACTGTAGATGGTTGCCACAGAGCTGCCTACAGAGCTACAGGTGCCTCTGGTGCCCTTTTTAACTTTTCTGCTGTTCTACATCTCTGAAGGGGGTTCCTCTTCTGCAGAACATGCCTCCAACAAGATTTAGCACTTGGTATATTGTAATGTTTCTAGGGATTTTTTTTAGGTCTAGATATAAGCCAACAAATATGACCATTATGATCATAACTGGCATGTCCACCGATATTGTAATGCCACTGATAACTCAAGTTCAGTCCCTCTGCTTTGCCCATTCTGAGAAGTTTATGGTTTCATCAACTTTCTTCACTTAATATCTCAAAAAGCAATTTGTCTTTTGGGTCCAAGTGACATTTCCAGTCCCATTTTGCAGTGCAAAGCAGAAGCACATTTTAGGAAAGGGAGAGAGTAGTCAAGGGTGAGCAAAGCTCCTTCATGTCCTGCCTCTAAGAAGAACTAAAAACAGGCCTCTGTGCTGAAGGACACAGGTTAGAAGAGCCAAAGCCACAGTAAAGTTAGAGTAGGAGGAATTTGAGATAAATTGCTCAAAACTCTCTGAAAAGAAGAGCACATCTAGCTCTGCAGCACCAGGGTGAACTGTGGCATCTGAGAACAGCAACCAGGAAAAAAAAAATCCAGGAGAGGTGTTGTGAGAGCCATAATGTCTGTCTGCAGCATGGCAAGAGATGTGAGTCAGGATTTGGCTCTTTTAGCAAAAAAGTAAATATCCTTCTTGTGTTTTCTTTCTCAGTGGCTGCTCACTGGCATCAGCATGGAAATGGGTAAGCACCAAAAGGTCTCACATATCAAACCAGAAGAAGGCAGAAGACAGAAAGCAACAGAAACTCAGAAAAACAGGGGAAAGAAAGAGGGGAAAAGAGTAATAAGGGCAGGGAAAGTGAGTGAACAGCAAAATGATAGCACCAACCAGTTTTTAAAGAATATTCCTGTCCACAACATTGCAGAATGAATTCTGAGACCCCACATTTCTGTGCTGTGATCAGATATGAAACTCCTGTGAGCACAGGTAGAAAATCTTAGCCAATCAGACATCTTATCCCCCCTTCTGGTGGCTGGTTCTAATGCCACCTGCTACATCAACACACTCCTTTGGCTCAAGCAAGGCCACAGTTTTATGTAGTGCTTGATGTTAAATAGTAGGGTGATAAGTACCAGTAACAGCAAGTCAATATGGCTTCAATTTACAAAGGGTCGTGGGTTTTTTGGGGTGGGAGGTGAGAGTTTGTCCAGGATTCTAAAGAATCCTATATTAAAATCTTTATTTGAACACAGAAAATGTTTTTTATGGGTAAAATCAATGCTCTTTGGAAATCTAATGTTCTTTAATATAACAGTTTTCTTTTATGGCAAATATTACCCTTGCGAGAAACACAAGAAAATTTGAGAGCTGGAAAAAATTACTAAGTATTTTAGTTAAAAGAGAAGCACTACCAAGTTATACCTATATCATAACTGCTCAAAGAGGAAAGAGTAAAATTTATTGTTTGTCACTTTGACTAAACAGAAGAGTATCAAAGTTAATAAATTCAAGGCACAAAGGACAGAATCTATAGCATCACCCAGGCTTTATGAGGTCTCAGTTAACACCAGAAAGAGCCTCAACAGCTGCTTGTTTTCAGGTATGGAAACAGGTCACTGACGCTTATCCTTTGCACCAAATAAAACATTACTAAAATTTTACAAATCATCACTAAAATTTATCTTCCTTGTGTTCAGCTAATCAACATCCACGGTGCTTCAACTGCTACTTAAAACCATCCATGCCCCCAGGGTGTTAGAATTCCCTTGATTTCTTACGTTTACATGCTTTTCTGCCTAAGGATGTTTTTTTGGTATCTAGGACAAGGAAGAAAATCACACAATATATCTGCTTTCTTGTCCTTGTAAACATTTTTCTTAGACCTAATGTCAGTTGTCCTACATGGATTATACTTCAGAAAGCATTAAAGACTTCCAATTTGACCTATTACTCCACAGCTTCATGCTGCCAAAATTGATTATATTTATCCCTTAAGCAAAGGATCATCTCTTATATCCCAATAAGATGCACTCAGCTGACTGTGGATCGAGGCAGGCAGACCTGGAACAAAGTGAATGGGATATCCAGCACAAAAGAATCCCTGATCAGTGTTTGATGAGTGGGAAAGCTAAACTGGAAAAAAAAAAAATAGGACATTCAAACTACTGGAGTGTGAAGTAATCCCTGGGGGGGAAGAAGAAATAGAAATGTAATTTTTGGTAGGTTTTAATTACATACATATTCATATTATGTCAATTCATACTGAGAACAAAGACCCTATGGAACAGCCAAAAGAATAAAGTGAAGCTGTATCAAGTATTAGCATTTAAGCAATTTATTCTTTAGAACAAACAGCCACAGCTATCAGTGACTGGGATTTCATCTGCCTGGGATTTCATCTCACTTACTTTGAGAAAATCCTCAAACTATTTTTGAGAATTTAATACAACTATACATTTAACCAAGAAAAACTGAGAGATGCTTTGAAGTAACTCCATGATTTGAATAAGCATATTCAGGAAAAAAAAAAAAGATATTTCTACTTTAAAATAGTATCTGATGACATCAAGTAAGGACTGCATCAAGTCTCTCAAAATATTTTCATATTTAAGAGTTTGATTTTCATCTGTCTATCTTCACACTGCTAATTTCATCTCCAAATTTATTTTTATTAATCTGAATTTATACTGCAGCTTAACCAACCATCCAAGGCAGTTTATTAAATTCAAAATACACAAAAGTTCCTGTCCTGAAGAATCTCCCAAGTGACAAGCAAGACCAACAACGGGAAGAAAAACAGAAGCAAACAGATGTAAAGTAATCTCATCTAAGGTCAAGTCAGAGGTCAAAGACAAAATTGAGAGTGAAATGCACCCTACTGGCTCTGCTGCCTCCCTCAGGCTGTCAAGTCTCCTGAACCTCACTAGAACCTGGAAAAGAAGTGGTAAAAGTAGCAAGAAACCTGCAGAACTGCAACTTTTCCTTTGCTTTCTTATGGAGCAGATGACACAGTTTTTATGTTTCTTTCTTGCCCGTGGAAAAATGAGCAGGGTGCAAGACAAGCACAGCAATCCCCTGAGTTACCCCTGTACTACCTTCTTCTCAGGGCTGGTTAACAGAATAACCTCCTGTTGGTTGAATTTGTAAAAAAATTCATGCCTAAAATCAGGAGAGGATTTTGTAGATGGGTTTTTTTTGGGCAAAAACATCCATACAAAGTTCTACTTAAAAAGATGACATCAGGCGTAGCCATATTATTCTATAACCCTTGCTTGTTCAAAATAGTAATGCTTTATATTCCAAATTTCAAACATACTAAGCAAGCAGCCCTGAAATGATTGTTAAATCAAAACAAAACAAGATGCATCCAGGGATACTTGAAGATTTCAAACTGGCTGCCTGTAAAACGCTCAACCTTTTTTTTACCTAAATTTCCACCTAAACAGGTAAATATAAAAAAATATATATATTTTTAGGGTAAAGGAAAGCACAGCTATTTTAGGACCTTAGGGCCACGTCTTAACTGTGGAATTGGCATTTGCATCAGTTTTGAAACTAAAAATACCTTTAAGGTAAAAAATTACTCACCTTCACAGGGTGACTTTTATAAAATCACAGTCATGTAATCTTGTAGTATAGCAGACAAACAAAAACAGACCAAAAAACCAAAAAAAAATCCCCAAAGATGAAACTCCAGAGCACTCCATAAAGACTGCAGGCTCTGACCAAGTGCATTAAAAATGCAAGGTTAAGTTAACAATGTAAATGGAATTCAGTTAACAGATCTTATAAAGAAAATATACTGCAATTATCAGAATAAACTATTCAGTCTTTACTTTTTAATACAAGAATAGTTAGGCTGGAGCAAACACTACCATTGTAACACAGGTCTGGGGATCAGACCATGCTGGATTTCAACAATACTGCACCAAGAAGGCAGCATCATGCAGCCTTTTTCTACTTTTTATTTTATGGCTGTCATTCTTTTGTTTATGGCAGTCATTCTTTTGTTTATGGCTTTTAAAGAGAGGATTATAGCATTTAACTTAGATCAAAATAAGCATAAATCAAGCATGTCATCAATACTAATATTTTAAAAGTAATAATACAGATATTTTGAACAGGTCAAATTCATCAAATGAAGCAAGATACACTTTGGGTCTTTCCATATACACAACATACAGTTCAGGAACACTGAGGGGGGAAATAGAACCAAATGTTTACACACACACACAACTAAAAAAGGAACCAGGGAAAAATACAACTGAAAAATTAACTACAGCAAAACACAGCTGCCTTCACCAGTGCAGAATCAATTTTACCTTGGTACTACAAGATGATTCAACTCACAGTTAAAAAACAAAACACCCCCACCCTGAATACTCAATGCACTGTTATTGCAGGGATCTAGCTTAATAGTCTAGCAACTTAAAAATGGTGAAATAAAGTTATCACAGTAGCTCTTTGCCCTCTTATGTAATTCTGAAAAGCAAAAATAAATGGACAAAAATAAGTAAAAAATCATTGCTCTTCTGCCAAATGCCAAATCAATTATGAAAAGAGAAAGACTTAGGGACTTGGCAATTACTTGGATTCTTTCTTTTCTGTCTAAGTCTGTTCTTAAAGAGAAGAACTACAATGAAATGCAAAAATTTAATGTAGATAATTTTGTCAGTAGCCTGGTCATCAACCATCAACTCTGCACACTAGCACAGGAAAACCAAATTCATTCCCCTACAACCCTGTTGCCTTTGTGGTGTCTACAGAGAAATTTGTCATACAGACACTACCTAAGCCTAGGATATTTTTAAACAAAACCCTGGCTGGTGAGTTACTTAAAATACAGGCACGCTTCTGCAGCATTTTCTCTGATTACACACACAGGGAGACAGAGACAAGACAAAGACACTAAAACCAATACAAACAAATTTACCCTTCTGATCCGCAGCTCTTCTATTGCCTCCAACAAACTCGTCTTGAAGTCCAACAGTCGAATGGAAAGTAATGTCTCCGATGGACTCTGCAGAGTGCAGTCAAGTGCCTGGGCTTTGAAGTCTTCATCCATTCTTCCAACTTGTTTCTGCAAAACTAAGATGTGCATTTCCTCTCCGGTTTAAGAGAACATTCAAACTGCAAAACTCGCAAATATGGAAGCAAACTCATTTTTTAAAAGAGTAAAACTACCAACTGCAGCCATTGTGCAATTAGCAACATTTCCATTTCAAATTTGTGTGCAATATTGTAAAAGAAAACAAACAGCTTTATCAGTATTCCTTTCCTTCTCCCCTTTATTTTTTGGTTTGGTTTTAGTTTTAAAAACAAAGACTGATGAGCAGAAAGAAGTAGCACGGGCTGTTTTCTAGATCTCCTGCCCTGCACTGGCATGAAGGTGCTGCAGTTAATGCATCAGGCCATGAAAAAGTAACTGCCTACCTACAAGATTTCAAAAATCACAACACAGGCTCACTTTTAAAGGAAACCTTCAGATTGGCCTGAAATTAGGAACTCAAGGTAATACTCACAGTCCTTGCTTCTGAATTTTAACAAGGAAACTTTCTGATTCTGCTACTACTAGATCAAGTATCAAAATGTTGCACTCTAAGCCAGCTGCATCAACTGTTGTCAAGCAAGGAGTTGTGCTAACATGAGCCCCAGGTGCCTCTGTTAGAATGAAGCGTGTTTGTTAGTGACATCAGAGGTGATTTATTCATAAAAATTTTATTTCACATTTTATTCACAAAAATTTTATTTCACATTTTATTCACAAAAATTTTATTTCACATTTTATTCACAAAACCAGAACAAGTGTACACCCTTCATCTGTACTTCCCAGATTATAATTTTTAATTCTTGAGCCTGAATTTTCACCAGTCCACTAGAATACAGGACACTGTCCCTCCCAGAGACACCCCGTGTGTGTCTCTGCACTAAGAATTACAGAGGTAGGGTGAGAGCACAGGAGTTATGACTGACCTGGCTGCTGCCACAGAACCTCTAGGAAAGAATTCCTGCAGGAAGAACAGAGACCTGGTCTGTATCATGGGGCCATAACAACTACAAATCAGGGCTCACCACTTTTTCTGCTGTTGTCTAAATAAACCCCTCACATAGATCACGTTTAAGCTGCTTGGTCATGGATAATAGATTGACTCCTTGCTCAGCTGCCCCACCACCAAAGTTATTTTGTTAGTGAAACAATGGGTTTGCTAAAAACAGACAAATCAGGCTCATTTTTGCCTTTCATTTTCAAACATATGACCAACACTGAACTGCTCAGTATGAAATATATAAATTCTTTTGTCGGTGTCAAAATGTGTGTGTTTGAAGGACTTCTGAAGAGGCAGCAAATCAAGTCTGAATAAGAACCATGTATAAACAAGCACCACTTCAGGCAGCAAATCTGTTGTGTCAATGTGCCAACATGAATCAGGCACTGTGCAGGCAATCTGCATACATTTTAGACACGGGGTTTTTTTAAAGAAAAACATTAGGATAAAAAAACCACTACTTATATTTTAGCCAAAGAATTTAGAATCGGTGAACTCACACTCTCCCAAAAGCACATTGAAAATTTTGTTTGCTTCACTCAAGTTTTCAAAACTGTTTCCTTACTGAGATGTTGCACCAATAACTGATGAAGAACTACCACAAACAAACTTCTGATATCAAGTACTGGGAGATGATCATAGCTATAAATCCAATAAAAATGGTCATATTATGCCCAATAGATTAGGCAGAGAGCCATTTGATTTCACTTTCACTCATCCTATATTTTGATCTGAAGAGGACATTTTTGCAAATATAATGATACATGCTCTAATTCCATTGCTGTCAGGTGACATTACAGGTTTGAAGTTGGGCAATCCTAAAGTGATGGATTTCTACAAGACAGTGCTGGTACCACATGGAGAATCCTGGTAGCCTGTGTTAATAAGGGGAAAAAAAATTAAAAGTGCCTGGGAAAAACCTGGCTCAGAAAAAGGATCCATCCCACAAAGGCAGGTGCACTTGAAGAAGTGAACTTCAGCTATGAAATAATCTCTGTTCAGGTCAGCCAGTAGAAGAATGTACATTAACTGATACACACCGGGGCTTCTGATTTTTCCTTCCCATCACAGAAGCAATCTGAGAATTATTTTCTCAAGGGGATGTTTTCAAACCAAGGCTATACTCTGAGGGACAGAAGAAAAAGGGCCTCAGGCATCCATGGGCTTTCTCTCAGCTCAGTGATCTCAGCAGGAGCACTTAACAAACAAGGCTTCCCCTCCCTAAGCCGTGAGTGAGGATAAACACCTTCCCTCTTTCCTGAGCAAAGCTCATTGAGTCTTCCCCCATCCCTTCAGCCTGACACTACTATTTTCTCACGGGCAATTTGTACTCAGGCAGCTTTTCCAAAACTGCAACAAAAATGCTTCCCAGCCTACTGCTGGAATCTGCAAGGGACAGTGTGTGTTAGACACACTCCCTCCTGCCCTCCTCGGAATTCAGCGCCGGACACCTCCGTGGTCTCTTCCACCGCTGAGAGATCAAAGAACTCAGTTACCTGCACACGAGTTTGCTTGGTTAGAAACTAAAATACACAAAATAAAATACCTACCAGACTGATAAAACGCCTACTTTCGATATCACACATCAATACAATCCTCTAGAGCCACTGCAGAGCTAAGTGATAAATAATAAATGCCCTTCATCCCAGAAAATTTAAAAAAATTCTTGTGTAATCAAAAGATATTTCCAAAGAGATGCATTTTTACTTTAGCAATTGGTATTTGTCAAAATACCTGGAAAATAATTAAAAAAAAAATCTGAAGCATATATATGATAACTGTCTGAAAAGGAAAGATTGAAGTTCCTATTTTGAAGCATTTACTATATTTGCTTTCCTATTATTTGCTTTACGTTTAACAAAATAAGGACAAAAATTACTTTTTAAAAAGCACATTAAAAAAATCCATTTTAACACATTTTTAAGTGTTATAAAGGGCTTTATATCTTTGAAAAGCACTTATTAAAAATTACATCTTAAATACCCTACACTAGAAAGTAAGTTAGCCTATAAGCCTGATAGGGGTCAGGGTAATAACACAGAATGAACAAATTACACTGTCATTCCACTTAAATTATTTAAGTTATTTAATTTGACCTGTAGATAGTCTCTTGTCTTCTCATCATGCCTGACTTTTAAGTGGGAGGTCTTCATTCATGATGATCCTTTAATGGAAGCAAAGCTTTCTCCATTTAACCCATGGTGTTATCAATCATGTACAGGGATAAATGAGGCTGTAAGATTTTGCCAGTATCACAAATGACACTGTGACCCGAGGCCAACATCTTTATTTGCTTCTCCAGTGATTCACTTCAGCAGATATTAACCAATTTTATAATCCATGAAAGGCAAAATTAAAGGACACCATCCATAAAACAGAATAATTCCTATCAGCAACAAAGTGATGTCTGTATTATCTTATAAATTATATGGCCATACAGTGTGGTAATGTAATGAAGTAAAGATGGTAATAATCAAATGCCTAGGGCAAATGCTAATATGCATTTAATCACACAGCATGAAGCCATTTGTCACTACAGTTGAATGCATGTGTACATAAAATACATGAGTCACGTCCTTATTGTTATAGTATAACAGCAGCAATTTCACACTATCATTTTACCACAATAACAACTGCAGGCTTGGATATTAACTAAAGCATTCAGATTCCCCAAGTGCAACTGAGAGCAATATCTTAAAAAAAAACTATTTGGAAATAGGGTCCCCCTGCTATTTCACTTCACACATTCCAATATTGCATGTGTGCAGAATTCCATATTTCTCTACAAAACCCCCCTCAGGTAAATTGTTGCAACACCCCGAGTTTCTTTTTAGAAACGGGGTAATTTATGGCATTTCAGCAGAGGCTGGATCAATTTTTAAGCACGTGTCAACCTTGGTAAGTAATTATTGATTTTCGTTTGTTTGTTTATCAGCACTTACATACACACAAGAAGGAGGCAAAACATCTGCCCTAAAATAATCCAAGGTGTTTGCAAATGCTGCCTCCAGAAAAGTTACACTGGAGCAGAAGGATTAAATCTGTGCTTGGTGAAGCTCAGGAATGAAATTATTATTGGACAAACTTTACCTGCTTAAGTTCAGTCACTTCTGATCAAAGGGATGGCCATAAAAATATGTCTGTCCCCATAAGATGCAGAATGGGGAATAAGAATGAACTCTATCACCTCTGTGTTTCAGGTGCAGCCCACTAAAACTGACTTCTTACCTGCAAGAAACATTCCTACAACTGTTTGGGGAAAAAAGGACAAAAGTACTGCAGTACAACAGTACAAAACTGCAATAAATTCATCCAGGTACACAGGGCACCTAATACACCCACAGACATAGTTGTGTCCACTCAAGAGCTGGAATTTAAATCTAAATGTGATGAGTTACTGTATTTTCAAGATGTCAGTCCTGCTGTGGAACCATCAAGTCAGACTGCAGTTTAACAATCATGCTTCAGATTTTTGTCATGTTAAACTGAAGAGCATAGAACACTGTTTGCTTTTAAATAAAATTATTTTGAAAAAATATTGACACACAGAAATGGCATAGTATGACTGAGTTTTATACGAGATGTCATAAGTATTATAAATAAATAATGACATAAAGTTAACTTTATGACCATTAAAGACCAAAATACATTTAGAGGCACTGTGTGGTTCATAAAAACACAAGACAATAAGTCTCACACATTTTCACTTTCCAAGGAAATGTCTTTTTTATACTGTTCAAACGTCTTCCTTTATTGGAGAGAACTAAAACCAGATTTTACTACAACCCACTGTTATCTTCAAAAAAATAAAGACGAGATAAATCCTCAAGTTCAATTACAATTTTCTGAAGTTACAGCTTACACAGTAAGTTTAGGAATCAGAAAACAAGCAGCCAGTTGTCTAAAAGCCCAGACTCCAGGATTCTGCCAGGAAAAGCTCACCAGAAAAAAACCGTGAAAGCAAAAGCAGGTGTTCATCCTTTTCCAGATTCCACACATCATGTCTGTCTCACACCTTGGCTGCAGAAGCCAGGTGGGATTCCTGGTAAGATTCCTGGGTAAGAAAATCTCCTGGCACACAGTGCCCTAAAATGTGGGCTATAAGACAACTTGGTACGTTGCCCATGTAAAGGCAAGTGCAGAAAAGAAATCCAGAATAAGCTACATTTTTTAAGAACCATTGACTTGCTAAGAACCCAAATGTAAAGGTGGCCTTTACGTGGCCTAACACCTATTTTACCCATCTTACATTTCTTGAGATCACTTTGAATAAAAAAAAAATAATTTTTGAAGACAGCACTCTCCCTATCACAATTGGCTTTTTTTTTTATATATATACTTAAGATTCAGACATTCTTCTGTAGACAGGTTTAGTTATTTTCAAACTTTTACAGGTTGAAAAATACTGTATGCAGTTATGTTCAATCGTGCCTTAATTAATTTTTCAATTTAGGGATTTATAGATAAATGTTATTTTTCATTTTCTCCTACATCTTCCAACAAGAGTTATACCGTCTTTTTTTAGGAAAAACAGCTATTTGTGTACACCAGACATCACCCAAACTCAACCAACACAGTGAATTTTCCCACCCAGAATCCATCTGTACAGGTCCAGAAGTGCAACTCTTTAATCAAATTTCAAAAAAATCCCAAATTTTTCAGTTTTCAAAAATGTATTGTCAACCTCATAAGACAATTTCTTTCTAAAAGCTAAGATTAATACACAAATATATTGGTTTTCATTTACAAGCAATTATGTTCTCCCTCAAAACAGAATATCGAGATGGAGACCCTTTTAAAGACTCAAAACCATAAGACAATAAAAATCTGATATTTGTATTTCTGTAGTGGTGATATTAAATCAAAAATCATTTGGAGGAGGGATGAGGCAGGCTCGTGGTTTTTGAATGCAGAAAATTATACGACTTATTGAAATTTCACAGCAAATCAAGTAGTACTGCCAATGCAAAGTACTAATTTTAAAGGACCGCCTTATGCTAATTTTCATTCTAAATAAATATTGATTTTTACTAAAGTTCCATGGGATTTCCTCTTATTCATACATTACCTAAGCACACATAATGAAAGAATAGCTGTCCTAGGTTGGGTAGAAGGTCCTTCTACCTCTCTATTCGTCTATAACGAACAAAAACCCAGTTATAATTCTCTTCTACTGAATTAAAGTGAACAGAAATTCTTCTCCTTGACCTTGCAACTATAGGATTTTTAAATGAGCAAAGAGCACAGATCTGGATCGTGTGTTGCTTTTTATACTGTGAGAGTCAAGTACAACATTACCATTGGTGTGCAATTTGGACAATACACCTTTGAACACTGGTGGAACAAGATTGTTTCTTCCAGGCTTTTCTGGAGAACATTCCCCATCCCTTTAGTAATGGATTAATCATCATCATCATCATCACACTTTGCTGTACCTACTCTCTCATTAAGTGGCTCTATCTACCCTTTTTCATTCTCTTTCCCAAAGTTTGAGGTTACACTTTTTTTTAGCTTACCTTAGCAACACCAGGGCAGAATTGTCTAGAGGACTCGTGGCAGCAATTCTGAAACAGGGTATAAAACATAAAGCCTGTTACCAAAGAAAGCAAAGATGTTGTTCTTTGCCACTCTAACAGCTGAATACTTAAAATAACAGACTTATTCCTGACAGTACACATCCTACACTTCAGCTCATCTTAGCCAAGGAAGAGATTTGTGAATGTGCAAGTGCTTCTTATTTTCCAAAGACAGAACAGCCACAGTCACATCAAACTGCCCTTATCTATGGAACCAGCAGTTTCTGGCCTAAATTCAATGGCATTTGTTTAACTTCTTGATAAGTGTAGAGATTTTAATTGTGGAAGCTCTGCACCTCTTCTACAGCTACCTTTGTCAAAGCCTGGGAAAGTATCATGTCCTGTCCAGGTGGAAACCAATGTTACCTCCACAACACAGCACAAGAACTGTCCTCAAAAACGTTTAGGATCTTTGCTGACAAAACCATCATTAGTCACCAGTAATCTGAAACAACCTGGTTGGTGACATATCACCTTCCAAAGTTTCAGAGTTTAATAAAACTGTGGGAAAAGTATTGGATAAAGAACTCTCCACTGTTAGAACCCTCAGGTTTTCTTTGTCAAGAAGCAATTGGTCTCATTTGGTTGTTTACTTCTACTAGTTTGCCTGGAAGGTTTTAGTTGCATTTTTTCCTCTTTTTTCCTCTTTCTTCCCCTCTTTTTTTTCCTCTTTTTTTTCCTCCACATTTCCAATTCTGTTTCAACACGTTAACGAACTGTTAGGGAGTGCAGGTAAGTTAATTATTATAAAATACAGTGCTATGGTTAACATCTTCATCTGTCTTTCATACCCAGTTAAATAAACCAGCTAAGCTTGTTATATGGACACTCATCATATGATGCCAAAAAAACCACAACAAAAAAAGAACAAAAAAGAAGGAAAGCTGAGAAGACCAAACTGATGACCCAGAAAGCATATGGGAAAGTCCCTTTGAGAGTCTTTATTCAATCAGCAATACTTCATTTTGATGTGATAGTAAGTGTTTCAAGCAATTATTGTGGTGCTCCAATTCAGCTTTTTAGATCATAACCCAGTAAAGATTACTCCCATCAAATACAGAGGTCTAGGAAACATAACTTGAAGAGTTATGTTTTGTCAGTTCTTCTAGAGTCTGTATTAGCTACCTCTTGGATTCTGGATGACATTCAGGAGATTGGAGCTGAATGTCCAAGCACTACATTGCTTGGAACGTGAATTTTTCCTACCACTGAACAAGAGGTTGCCTTCAGTAATTTGAATTCTTTTGAGGAAAATACATAACCTTTCACAAGCTAGCCAGTCCAAGCATGTCCCAAAAATGGGTGATCTAAAATTTTCATGTCATGTTAGTTGGTTAGTAGGGCTAACACATAAACACATTATCAGGATCCTTACTTTCTGTAATCAAAAATAATTACAAAATATATTGTGTCTGTCTTGTATAGGGCAGTACTATGGTAAGACCACAGGTAATAACTGAAGGTGTTTTCAACCACAAGTAAAAATACTGTTAAGAAACTAGGAAAAAAAAGATAACTCATTTCAGCTCAAATTAAAAGAGGAAACTATATGAGCTGCACTCTAATTAAGACTGCAAAATTGTTCTCTACTTATAACATGTTTGTATGTGGGATTAAATTCTCCTTCTCCCTAACCTTTCAATCCTAATATTTTTCAATATTTAATCAGCATCCCTTAAACTATTAGTATAGAGGCATTAGCTGTTGAAGGTATTAACAGAACATGGATTTACCCAAATTTTACAGGCACAGAAAAAGCCAGAGGAGTTTTAGCGAGACGAAAAGCCGTTTATGCCCGTTTTAAACACCATGCTGCCACCTAGTCGACAACCTACCGAACTGTGCCGTCCTCCATGCACCGTAATCGCAGCTGAAGCCATGGAACAGACATCGAAGCGTTTCCCAAACGCACGTCTGTGCAAGGACTAAGGTTTTAGAAGCAATGAGAGCCCCAGTTAATCTCCCCGTCCAGCAGCAGCACTCTGCCAGCACAAAGCAAGCAGAACTGCAGCTTTCAGAGCTCATTCACATGTGATTCACTGCAAAAAATACGGATTTATTCAGGCAGCATTCCCACGTGGCAGCTGCTACTTGCTCGTGGTTATAGTCGTGAAACATCTACACCAAGTGTAGAACAAGGAAATAAATAGACACGGTGCCATCAATTAAGGGATCAGTCCAAACAAATATAATATGAACGTTCAAAATATTCTCGCTGAGGAATGAAGAAAACCGTCCCCATAGACGAGAAACATAAAGACCTGTGAAATTTAGTTTTATCAGTTAAGGGAGGCTGACTGCATCACTCAGAACCACACTGAGCTGTGGAGGGTTTCTTACATGACAGACTCATTAAGGGGAATAAATTGCTCTCTTGCCTAAATCTAATCCAAAAGATTAGGGACACAGAAGCAGGAGGAGCAAACAATCTCCTGTGTCAGCAAGTTCACTCACTGCTGATATGGAACCTCTTTCCAACATTTTGGAAGTATCTATGTTATATCCAGAAAAAAAATTATTTCCCTGAAGGCTGGTTTGTTTCTTTTTTTTCTTCCCTCTTCCTTTTAAAGGTGTCTGACAAGAAGTACCACATTTTCCTCTACAAACCATTCCTCAACTAATTAAATATTAAATATTTTGGTATCCCTATGGCAAAGCTTCAAAAGGAACTCAATTATTATCTCAGTGGGGCATAACATATGAAAATTGTTTATTTGCTGCCTGAGCATCATAGATAATGTTAATACTAGTGATCAAAGAAAATCCTCTCTCATCATAGAAACGACTCCCTAATTCTATATATGTGCATCTAGCTCTTGTTTAGAGTAAGAAAATCTCTGCAGCACCGGGTTTGGAACAGCTCCCACAGGAGATCAGGAAGGGCAGGAGAAGGCAAGGAACAGCCTTATAACCAGAACAAAAAGTTTTATATCTCCTGCTCACGCCACAGCGCCCCCAAAACTCCAGAACAACAGAGACTGCAAGAAAGCAGGCAGGGGTTCTCCTCCCTCTTTGGGTACCCAACCTAATACATGAAAGGGTACAGCACTTTTGCAGGACAGAATGCATGAGCTTCCTGTAAAGAGCATTAGAAGACCACAGTTACGTGACACAGTGATAAAAAAATCGAATTCAAAAGACATAGGAAACCAAAAAACAGCAACACTTTAAAGATGACACAAACACACTGAACACATACTTTTAGAGCTTTTTTTCCTGTTAGCCTTTACCATGAACACGAGGCACACGACTGAGATCTTACTCAAAATACTCAATAAATGTGGATGTTTTACATATTTGTAGGAATTCCTGAGTGAATGACAAATTTAAATTTTCCTACTGAGAAAAATTTTGCAGCTCGAAGCACTCTACTGTTGGTTACATGCTATTTTTTCAGCTAAAAAAATACATTACCATGGTTATGACAACTGGCACTGGGGCATCCAAGGAAACTAAACCAGAAAGGGCACCAGGGTTTCAAATGAGGGCTGGAACATGGGGGAAACCAGACACAAGCAATGAATGGAATGAGCATCAGGTGAACTGTGTGAGGATATACAGGCAAGGAGAGGCTCACAGTGAAAGCAGGAGAAACTTTCCCGTACTTTCTGGTCCATCTGGATTCAGAACAGCCTTGGAAGAGCTGCTGACAGAGATGTTAATGCAGTTAACGCGCTGATGGAGTTTCCTCGCAGACCTGTGGCAGGACAAAACTTTTCATAATGCCACGAATCAAGCAGCCTGACTAGATCAAATAAGTATTTCCAGACTTTGGAATGGGCGCTGCATAAACAATCCATACAAAAAGCAAGAGACCAAGCCCTACATATTAAAAATAAGGAAAGAGACACCGCTCTCTCCAGGACAGGCCCAAGAGCGTGGCGGCTTCCTGTGCTCAGCTGGAAAACTGCCTTTTAAAAAAAAATCCAAACCACACACACACACACACACCTTGTTTCGCCCAATTTCACCGCAGTAGAGGTTCCAGCAGGAACAGCACCGACACCTTACCCAGCTCTGGAGGGCAGCAGCCGCGGCTCCAGGGCAGAAACGGGGCCGCGCCCCCTTAGGGAGCCGGCGGAGCACGGGCAGAGACAGCAACGCGCCCGTAACGCAGCTAATTTCACTTTGCTCCCACCACACAAAAACAGAACACTTCACGCTTTCCCCTCCGAAGTGTAAATCTCCCTGGAAACGAGACGTATTTCCAAGCACCCGCCCCCTTCCCAGGCCCGACCGCGGCCGCCCTCAAGGCCAAGGCGCCCTGAGGGAGCGCAAGGGAGGGGAGACAGCGACAGGGCAGGAAGGCTCGGGGAGGACACCGTGAGGGCAGAAAGGCTTTGGGACTGGCACAGTGAGGGCAGAAAGGCTTTGGGGCTGGCACCATGAGGGCAGAAAGGCTTTGGGGCTGGCACCGTGAGGGCAGAAAGGCTTTGGGGCTGGCACCGTGAGGGCAGAAAGGCTTGGGACAGGCACAGTGAGGGCAGAAAGGCTTGGGACAGGCACAGTGAGGGCAGAAAGGCTTGGGACAGGCACAGTGAGGGCAGAAAGGCTTTGGGGCTGGCACAGTGAGGGCAGAAAGGCTTTGGGGCTGGCACAGTGAGGGCAGAAAGGCTTGGGACAGGCACAGTGAGGGCAGAAAGGCTTTGGGGCTGACACCATGAGGGTGAAAAGGCTTCGGGGCAGACGCCGTGAGGGGAGAAGGGCTTGGGGCTGACACCCTCGGGGCAGAAGGGCTCTGTGCTGGGCACGCTCATAATGTAGCAAAACACAGAAATACAGTTAATATACCCCAAATCCTTTGCTCTCTGCTGACACCATGTAAATTCATTTTAAAGTGAAAGGAACCCAGAAGACAGTCTGGGGTTTGAGACATACCAGATACCGTTTGTCCTCATCCCGTATGTAGTTCTTTGTGTATGAGTATTTTACTACAAGCTTTGTACTATTTTTCCCCGGAGATTTGATTGTATTGTTTTGGCTTTTTTTTTTCTTTTTTTTTTCTTTTTGCGCAAAAAATTAGATTTCTCTATTTCGTTTTAAACCGTAACAATATCATTTGGTTTTTACGGCTAGTTAAAGCACACGTGACACTAAGGAGAAGGAATATTCCCAAGAAGGCTTATTCCAGTAATGCCAGAAAGCTGCAGTGACACTGACCCTCCGGAACGCTCCATGTGCCGATGTAACACTGGATGTCCTTTTCAATACATGGTCAAGTTAATCCTCATGAGTCAGAGTCCCAGGGTTTGTCTGTCACAAATGGACTTTACAGATGTATTACAACAAAAATCTTCAGCTAACACACACAAGGCTTCAGCTGGTGGAGCAGCTGAGCAGTGGGTTGGTTGAGAATGTTTTTTCCCCATAGGTCATGGTTTTTTTGAGTATTACTGGATGACTACTGGAAATACACAACTGGAATATATTATCTGTTCAGGAAGATCTACCAAGGAATCTTCACTTTTCAATGGAATTGATCTTTTATTTACACAAATACTTAGTTGGACTGAAGAATCTAATCAACCCTCCTCTCTCACTGACTTCAAGATAAATAGAACCAAATAACACAAGCATAACACATTAAATACAACTGAATTATTTAAAGATCAGACAGTATGAAATGGTTTGTCCAACTCTGCTTTGCAATATTCATACAAAATGCTAAGAGAATTAAAACTGGAAATACTATACCCAGTACTATATACGAAATACCACAACATTTTAAAGTTTCATTAAGAACAGTGTCAAAATTGTATGCTGTTAGTTCTTACCTACGTGGCAACCACGGTGTCATCTTATGAATTTATCAACTAAGCAGTTCTCTGCCAAACTTGACATTCATCTTTATAATTGTCTTCATGTCATTAATTAATCAATGCTGAACTGCTGGATGGAAGAAGGCCTAGATATAAGAGGAAGAAAGGGGATACAAAGTCATACAAGTCAGGCAAAGTATAATAGGAGCACAATGTGCTATAATGAAAAGGTATGCGGGAACTTCTTTATCAAGGGTTTACATTTAACGTGGAATGCAAGCTGAAGTCATCCAATAACTGGCTATTAGGATTCATTACTTTTGCTTGGTCAAACATGAAAGAGGCAAAAATAAATGGGATGAAGAACATGAGAAATAAATGGGTTTCCAGTAACTATTTCGTTTCCCGGACAATAGGGAATAAAACTAACTTGCAGAAATGTATGTCCTATCTTCAAAGAAAACAAAAAACAAATTTGAAGATACTCTCTATGCTAAAATTCAAATATAAATGTACAAAAAAAGTTACTTGTTTTTAACTCAAGATTGTTTGCATTTCACCTGGATTACTGCCCTCAACAACAGCATGAACTTCCACGAAAGCATCATTTCTGTACATTGCATGCTGTGTTTTCAAGAAAGTTGATAGCAAATAGTTATGTATATTCAGTGTTACAAATAAATCACATTTTATGGAAAAATAACATAGTCACTGTGGAATGAGTTGCCTTTTCCCCCTCCAAAATCCAATGATTTACTTGGCAAATCCAAAGATATTTCTTTGAAACAACGATACCTGGAAATGTAATATTTTCCAAAGTGCAAGTCAGAAAGCATTCTTCTGCAGAAGTTTGGAAATGGGTAATCTAGATCTCCTAGATGGGGACATAATTTGGACTGTCACCAGTAACATGAGACTTATTCCTGCCAAGGCCACAGCTGGAAGCTGTGTAAGGAACAGAGCAGAGGGCTGACCTTCCTACTGGAGTTTATAGACAGTGCTACAAATAAAAACAGATCAGCACGTATTGGCCAGGGCTGCTGCTGGAAATCAGGATGTTTGTGATTCAGCACAGCACTCCAGTCTTCCAAATACATTTGGCAGTCTCAGTAGATTGACATACTAAGTGAACCTTTATCACTGCTCTGATGGTTTTCACCAGGAATTCCAAATGTTAATCGTGCAAAGGCATACTTAAAAAAAAAAGAAAAAAATCCCTTTCTGAAGGAAAAACAAGTTAATTTTAAAATCTTCAGTGTCATCTCAAATCTGCATCCATCTATTGTAAATACTTGCTTTAGATCATGTGCCCATGTTTTAAGCACAATGTATACTTGATAAGGAAATATGCCAATCACAGGCTATGTTTCAATAAATGCCTTTTCTTTCTCAGCAGATGCTATTGCTAGATTTAACCCAAATTCAGTTAAGTTATACTTAAAACTGACAGTATCATTGTTAACGTGAGATATTTCATAAAATAGTAATGTGACATTCATTTAGCAATTTTGGAATCCATCAAGTCATATTTTTAGAAAGTGATATTTGCAGTTATATCCATTTGTGTTGCACTGGTTGATTTGTTTTAAAGTTCCTTATGCACAAACTTATCCCTCTGAGGTAATTTGAACATAGTACACTAAAGGAAAATATTAAAAATAGATTTTAAAATTAGAACATGGAACCACAAATTCTTACAGAAAATGCAGTTGGTGTATACAATTGGTCAAATGGTGAAAGATGCCCAAGAGAGAAAATGGGAACAGTTCTCCCACTTCCAAAAGTTTTGTGTTTACAAAACTTTATTGTCCCATTCATAACAATTTTTCTGTAACTCCTTAACATGATCAGACCAATGCATCTGGAAGGAAAATTCCATTCCAGATGGACTGCAGCAAGTGGACTGTTCCCCAGACTTTCACCTTTTTTTGTGTCAAGCTCTCAGAACCACAACAGAACATTTGTCCCCAAACACTTTTGATTTGTTCTTCCAAGTTATTAACTACTGCATTTAGACCTCTGCTTCTTAATTCAGCATCAGATGGTTTATAACTAAGATAAGTTTACAAGAAATAAATCTATAGAAGAAAATATCAGAACACGTAGAGACTGAAATACTGTGAACAAGATCTACCAGAGATGTTAGAAGAACTAACCACTGGAACTATTTTTTGAAAATAGTTAATACAGCTGCACACAAATATCAAAACAATAACAGAGCAAAACCAGGAATACAGTCCTGAAAGGCACGGTGCTCTTCTCATAGAGCACTCCTGTTGGAATCAATGGTTCTTACAGATGATAAGGTTAACTGCTGAGACATAATAATGTTGCACATGTTATGGAGGGAAAATTAAAAAAAAATATTCCCTTAATGGAGAGAATAAATACTTATCTTTGAAGAAGAAAGTAAGATTCAAAAAGTCTTGCCTTCCTTTGGTTCGGCACACAGGGAAGGAATTGTTTGTTGAGAATTTACCAGAGGGGGTTGACTTTAGCCTCTCTTCTCCTTTTGCCTCTGCAGAAGAGACTGTGTCTGCAGGTACCACAATTACTCCCCTGCACTAGCCCCTCACATTCATGACAGCCCAAATGAATAAAATTCATGTATTACAGCCTAGGCACACCTTTGTCTGGTGCAATGGACCTTTGTGTTGTTATTTTCCCTTTTCTGTAGTCTGTAGCTCTTCCTACACTGTTTTGGTTACTTTTGCTCAAACCAGGGAGTGGGAAAAAGGGAAAAAAAGGAGGGAAACTAATTTCTTTCCATTATCTCTCCATACCAAAAAATTGTCTATGGACTCCTATCTTTGGTTTTTAAATCCTTGTTGTTTCTACAGTCTCAAGTCTTTCCAAAAAGCTTTATGTGCTAGATGATCTTAGAGCAGCTGTATTTTCATTGCTCCTTGCTCTGGACATCTCCCCATTCTCTGAATTATGCCACATCCACACCAACCAACCAACCAGCTAACCAGCGATGGGTAATAAAGCTCCATTGTTCTGGCTGTTGCAGCAGCAATTCTGATCAAGAAATCAATTAAATCTATACTTACCCTGTAGCTTTTTGCTATCAGTGATGCCATTCACAAGTTGTGCACACAATGAACTGCTTCACTGAACACTCACCATCAAAAAAAGATTAGCCCTCAAAAATGTCTGCTCCAAGCGACAAGTTTCAAAACAAGTTGTTTTTTTTTTAGTGTAAACTGCCTCCTTAAAGGAACATGAACATAATCTCATAGTTTTCTTACATTAAGGACATAAACTGCACTCACGCTGTCAGCTGGTGCCTCTCTTGTGCAGGGAGTGTCATTTAATAAACAAATAAATAAAGCTGCTTATGTGTGTAAAATACAGTCTGTCTTAGGAACATAATTTCTAGTACTGTAATTCTGAACATCTCTCAAATACTCATGTCCAATACCTTAAAATAACATGTTGACCTGTTTTTCAATAATAAAACTCTGCTCAAACATATTTCTAGCCTTAAAAAATGGCATCAGATTAAAATAAAATTAAATAAAGGTAAGAAACTATATTTCTTCGGTAATTAGCTCAAATAAAGAGGATGACTTTTTATCATATAAAACCCCACAAAGGTATATAAAGTCAGTCACAGTTCTTCTTTAACATTTTCTAGCATTTTTTAAAAAATGGGTATGGGGTGTTTATATTATTATTAGTAGTAATAGTATTAAATTTATTAACTTTTTTGTTAAAAGAAAACCAAAACTAACAAGTACCATAACATTCAGGTGGTGCTTTGGTTGGAAACAGCACCAGACCTCAAATTAGCCCAGACTGAAATCTGAAAGACTTAAAAAGACTGAAGTCTCCTTCAGTTCTGTTTTCCATAATTGTGTTGCACAAAATAAGCTGGTGTAAGAGGTTGGGGGGAGGGGAAGAATCAGAGGCTCTTTGGCTGACTGGATGCGTTACATTAATTTCTTAATATGTGAAGGAGTGGATTACCCCTCTAACAGCAATGGGAAATTAGTTTCTTTATTTCTTCATTAAGACTGTGGGAGGGAAATTAATTTTCTACTCTGGTTTTCAAAATTAATTGAATATATCTTTATTAAAGTGATAAATATATACACATACTTTTTGGTTGAAAGAATTCTCTAAATTAATCCTAAACAGACATTTTCAAAGCAGTTTGGTGGTAGTACGTGGTTACTTTTTTGTTGTTTCATATTGTGACGTTATCAAAAAAATGCAAAAAAAAAGTGATCATATAAACCCAATGTCATAAAGCTGTCTATATAAAAAAGTATCTGAAAACAGTTTTATAGAGTAATTTTTGTTCCATTAAATAGCATATTGTTTAGCCTTCCTTTCTTCCTACTCAGTATTATTTTAGTACCTCTGTTATTGCAGCTTGTATTGTGCACCTAAGTGTCTGTGCTTTCATACATAAGCATCAAAAATGTCTTTTGGTGTTGCTCTAACAAGAAACCATAGCTTTAAAAACCATCATGGACTTAGCTTGAAGAATGAAGCAAAGCACCTTGAGGTGTCATCATATCCATATTGGTACTTAGAGGAATTTACAAAGCATCCAAAAGCATTCCTGTGCCTTCACAGTTTTTATATCTGTTTTTACTGTAAATCTATTTCATATGGGGCACTTCCACCAGTGCATCACAATATTCTTTTATTTTTATTCTTTAATACTCTTCTATGCAAAGTCAACAAACTCAAAGCGAGCTTATGCCAGCAGGATTTTTTAATTTAGGCTTCTCTTGCATAAATAGCATAATCATTTTATATAACATCTTTCTTATCTAAAAAAAAAAAATGTCATAAGCCTTTTCCTAGAGAACTTGGACACTTCAGCATTGGAAGAAAAACTACTGATGGCAATAATGATTCCACCACAGTGGAATCCAAGAGCTTACAACACAAGGAAAGTCAGATTTGTCAGTCCTTTAGAACCAGCAAGTCCTTCGTGCACTTTTGGCCTAGAGGCTCAAAGGAGTAAGAAAATTCATAACAGATTCATAACAGAATCCTACAACTTAAATTTCCTTGTGCTTTCATTCCATTTCAAATGCACTAAACAGGGAACAAAATTTCTCATGCCTTGTTCAGTAACAATTAGAAGTCCATGATATCTCATGGGACCTCTGCCTCCCTGCACAAATCAGTAAACATGGCCCAAACTGTATCAATAGAGACACAGGTTATTATAATTTCATCTTTTTTATTTTTAAACTCAACTGGCCAACTTTTCGACTTCTAGCAACTTTCACATGAGCTACTGTGTTATTCTTCTCTTAAAGAAAATCTAATAAATAAATCAGAAGACATTTATTTCTGAAATTGCGCTGCAGCTACTACAAACCCAACCTAATTGTAAGAGAATAAAAAGCTGGAAAACAGCAAGTAGTTAAACAATGAGGGGAAATTACAGCTGGTCTCCTTAGGAGAAGTTAATAGGAAGTTCTTGTTTGTTTTACTAAACAAACATCTTAATTGTAGACACAGAGAGCAGAGGAATTAAATATACAAGATTTATGTTGAACAAAAGCAAGACTGTCTCAGAAGCATTCACACACCATGATTCAACCTACTTGCTTAATCCATTCCACTGACATAGTTCTGCTCTTTCAAAACTGCTGACAATGAAGTGGCAAAATGCAGCTGAGAGGAAGAGGCAGAACAAGTTCTTCACCTGCTTATGTAATTTATTGCATGATTAGTAACTTCTTAAGAAAAAAAAAAAATCGGAGTCCACCCAGCATCATCATGAATATGTTAGTAATAATTTACAAAGACAAAATAAGACACATTCTTTGCCAGGGAAAGAATTTAACATTAATGCATAGAGATGTAAAAACAAACTTCAACTCTAACTCTCTTTTAGGGGAACAGAAAGAAGCAGAACAAAAGGAAGTCTGTATAAAACTTAAGTAGCAGACAAGATCTCAACTACCTCAAGAAATGAGGTAATGGTGAAATAATCAAAGAAAGCATGACCAAAGCCCCTCTTCCTTACAGAAGAAAAATCTATGATCCACATCATAATTAAAATGGTTACTTTTCTTGTGGAAGCCCTTTCCAATGGTTTAGCATTTACCAAAATTGGAAATCTGATATAGCCTTTTACCAATATTGCTGTTTTAATTGCTTAATGCATTCATGGAGGAGATTGCTGAAGGCCCTGCAATGCTCCATGTCACAAAAACTCCTTCTGTCACAGGTCTGACAGAACCCACCATATTATTTCCTTCTTCCAGTAATTTTTTGTTAAATTTACAAAAAATTGCTCCCCGAGAACAAGAATCAAGGAAGAAGAAACACTCCCCAAGCATTAGTTTGCCATCCACTCTGAAATATTTTGCCTCTGATATAAATGTCAAGAATTGTATACACACCTGAGATGCTGTCACTAAAACTATTCTGTTGGAAACAAAGTGGGATCCATAAAGCAAAAAGAGGCAGAAGAATTTGTACCAGTGCTTCTTGCTGGACTGGTCTTTGTAGGGAGATTGCTTACCTAAATTTTCTGCATATTTTCTTGGGCAGAATGACTATTTAGGCAGCTTGTCATCACTGATCTTAATAACATTTTTCAGAAAAACTTCTGTCTAGTCTTCAAGGGTGTTTAGAATCAGCTTTTAGCCCACAACAAAGAATGACTGCATCCTCAGCAGGGCTTTACCTCACAAATGGGGCATTCTCTCATTTGGACTAAAAACACAAAGACTCTCACTGATTGCTTCCTCAAATTCAACAATATTCACTTTGCTTTTTATCTGGGTGTAACATCCTAAGCCATTTTCCAGAAACTATAATCAATATAAATCAATATAAAAAGAGCAGCACAATATCACAATATGCAGGGGAAAGAAAAAGTTAATGCCAATGTCTATTAAATTTGAAAACCAGTAAAAACATAATCTATTATCAACCCTAAAAATCATTCTATCTGCTTGGATTAAAGCACCTAAAATAAACAGTTAAAGTTGGCTTCTACTCATCAACGAAAATAAGTTGAAATTTTAAGTTTACATGTCTGAAGAAAACTTAAAAATCCCTTTCTCACCTTAAGCCTTCAAGCAACCCTACCACAATCACAAACAAGTTCCTTGTGGATCAACCAAATACATACCAGATAGAAACTGCCTGTATCACAGCAACAAACACAAAGTTTACAAATACGTCTCCACAGCTACCAAAATAAGAGCCAAGCATAACAGAAATATCAATATCTGCTGCATCAATGCACGTCAGAATCCTGCACTGTTGCTGCAGCTGTGCAAAATTAAAACACAGCCAAAGCTGTCAATCTGCTCTTACCTTACTTTACCTACAAACAACTCAAAAGCTCAGTTTTGTTAGAAAATTGAACCTTTTCAAGGCACAGCTCTGTCTTGTCTACTTTGATAACAGATCCTCAGCAGGAACATTGAGAATCACGAATGAAAGTGGAGCTGTAGGAGAAAGCTGAAAGGCCACCACCGAGCTCCCTCTAGTGTGAGCAGGGACAGGAAATCGTTTAAATCCAAGATCTCAACTGTACAGAGAAATGGGTCACTGAGGCAAGAAAGTAACACAACAGAAATAGCTCAGGAGCTAAATAGGAGCCCCAGATCCCAGAAAGTTGGGGTAAGGGGGAAAAAATCAGGGGTTTTGCTCTATTGGAAGTCAGTATCACAGAATCAGAGGATGGTTCAGGTTGGAAGGGACCTCTGGAGGTCGGTCATCTAGTCCCCAGGTCCCCCCATAGCAGGACCACCTACTGCCAGCTTTGAATATCTCCAAGGCCAGAGACTCCACAACCTCCCTGGGCAGCTTGTGCCAGTCCTCATCATCTCCTCAGTAAAAACGTTTCCTTGTGGTCAGGAGGAACCTCTCATGTTTCAGTTTGTACCTGTTGCCTCTGGTCCTGTCCCTAGGCACCACTGAAGAGAGCCTGGCTCCATCTGCTTTACATCCTCCCTTCATCAATGAGACTCCCACCTCTTGAGACCAAGAACTTTTGTCCTTGCCCAGCGACCTTAAATACCAAACCCAACGAGGCTCATTTCACTAATCCAAAAGCAGCTCACCAAAACAAGACAAAACTGTACCAAGAAAAGCCAGGAGCAGAGTTTTATTACACTGCTAGAAGGCTTTGACATGGCATTTTTTTACCCTGTGTAAATTTGGGAGCACATTGTTCCGAACAAACCAACTTACGCTGACAGTTTTCCAGAGAGCATTTCCTGGAATTCTCGCATCAGAATTCACGTACGTACAAGCCTCACGACCTGTTAGCCTTTCCTATGGCAAGAAAAAGTTTGGCTTTATTAAACTTGCTGCAACCTAAAAATATTTTGAGCAACTGACAATGCAGAATTTGAATCCTGTTGGATGAGCAGAGTTCTCAGGGCCTGCAGTGGGAGCTGACAGCACTGAAATCAGAGTGGGGGTTCGTGTCCCCTTCAGCATTGGTGACATTTATATTTCCTTTCAAACAGCTGAACACAAAAGCAATTACGTGTGAAACTGAGCCCTGCAAGGCTTTTACTGACCCTCTGTAAGCATTTCTAGTTGAAAAAGTTTCCCATAAAGATTAGTATTATGATAATAACGAACTTTGTTGATTGCATGTATAATTACTTTTGTTATTTATGCGCTATTACGAGTTTCTGTGATTATTTCCAAGCAATAAAAGTTATCTTGACAGCTTGGTGGTTAACAATTAAATATTTAAATTTGTGTAAAGGCTTTCTTTTGGTTTTATTGTTTTTGAAAAATCCTGCCTCATCCTGAAAGTTAACAAATGACACTTATCTATCAACCTGTCCCTAAAATCAGCTATTTTGCTACTAAACCCCTATTTTTTTCATGTTTCTTTCTTTTCCCCTTACAGTGCCATAGGATATTCGTGCCAACAATTTTTTTTCAAGTAGAAAAATCACCAACAGTCCTCTGAAGGAGAGAAGCAATAACTTCAGCAAAAGTTAACCAGCTAAATTCAAGTTCTTAACTGCAAAGAATCTCATGACCAACACTTAAAAGACTTTGTCATGTCTTGTGGGGATGAAGTGACAGCCTTAACTAAAAAGGGTGTGTATCTGAAATCAAAGCACATTTACAATACACATAACATCATTACATCTATTATAACATCATTACAATAATAATGTTGATTCCAAGTAAAGATTTAATCAATTATATGTTTGTCAAACAATATAACAATTTATCATGTCTTTTATTAGACCAACCAGTAAACAGGAAAAACAGTCATTTCTACAGGAAGGTATAAGGGACACCAGGGAGTACCTGAAAAAGAAACTGCCTTTTTCAAATATGGTCTGGTCTAGAAAAACCCTTCCCTAGAACATGTTCTGTGAGGAATGGGGCAACAAGTTTGTCCAAGATACTGATATGGTTCACTTGCTTGTTGACATGTTTATTGCTGCATATGATAGTCAAAGCCCTTTGATGTTACCTGTATAAAAATCAATAATTAAAATCTGTTATGTTCAATTACCCCTAGTAAAAAAGCATTACTCCCAAATCG
This sequence comes from Manacus candei, assembly GCF_025592945.1. Lineage (NCBI taxonomy): Eukaryota > Metazoa > Chordata > Aves > Passeriformes > Pipridae > Manacus > Manacus candei. The sequence goes on from NW_026138057.1 coordinate 8,356,711, forward strand.
AGCTACCTGGACAAAAATTGATTTAACAAATGTAAGAACTTCAAATAGTTTTGAATAAAGTACAAATCTGTACCATTTGGTTCAGGACATCAAATAAACCATTACAAAGAATGAACCAGATATACTCAGTTCCAGATTTCCTTGATGAGAAGGGTCATTCTCAATTATACATTTGTGTTATTTCATTACCATCTCAACTGATAAATACTACATGAGAAACTGAACAATAAGAAATGTATTACTCAGATTATGGTAGGATATATTTGCATATTGGGGTGAGATAAAGGGTGTTAATTTTCATCATTCTATATCAAATACCAAAAAAAAATCCTGAATAGGATGATCTGAATGGGACACTGCTAGCAAGGAATTAGATGCATTCCTGACCCAAAGTTCTCCCAATCGAAAATCAGTAAAGTATATTGTTCTTTAATATACTAAAAATAAAACATGAATACTAAAAAATGAATACACCACTATTCATTTGCAGCAAAGTAATCAATATATGCAAAACCCAATAATTGCATAGACATTTTAGATTGGCACCATCCTCCTCTAGTGAGGTGATACAACAGTTCTGGTTCAATTCAACAGCACCATATTTGGTTTCTCCAGTACTATTTTACCAAACTTCACTGTAACAAGTGAAGTTTTAAAATACAGGTAAACAAGCATGCTAGCTAGTATGGCAAATAAATTAGAGATATTTTTAGAAATATGAATTATATATTCTTCCAATGTTAAAATCAAGTTATATAAATTCATTTCCTATTTTTCATCTCTCAGAATACCTCTAATTACACATCTACTATACTGTACGTTGGCATTTATCTGAAAAAGTTGGTGAAAATAACATCTTTAATGGTGATTTCATCTTGCTGAGCTTCTTCATCACATAGCTTGTTAATCAAGGCTCTTTTACCTGAAAAATTACTTCACAAGTAGGAAAGTAACATGCAGAAGATACTTATCTTTCTGCCATGCTAAAAACTGCATACACACAGGAAACACTCCATTTACCCTGAGCACTCACTGCACCCTTTTATACTTATATCTATCTTTTCTATGATCTGTACAACAAATGAGAACTTCAGCACACTTTTAGTCATTACCTATAGTATAACCCTAAAATTTTAATATTTCCTTATGTAATAATTAACTTGAGCTGTGTTCACTGTTGCCTTTATTCCTGCTGTGGTAATGCTGCTTTCAACAGCAAACTTGAGTCTTAGGGTTGGGACAGCAAAAATTCAGGTATGGTTCTGAAACAGGGGTGGCTCCTACCTTGGGAATAACAGAATCAATCCACACTTGATGGGTGGGCAGGGATAAACCTTCCTGAGCCTTTCTTTGTTGTTGTGTCTCAATAAGGATGTGTAGTGGTGGCCTAACACAAGAAGATATAAGAAGCTAGAGGACTCCTGCACACTTGTTACAGTGCTTGCTGTTACAAGCTTCTCACTCATTTTCCTGTAGAGACAAACACATAAACATGTTACAGAGTATTCACACATCCATTTACCTGGACAGTCACCCTCAGTGAGGATTTCACTGACAAGTCCTCAAGATCACAGAGACTGCAACACAGCCTGAGCTCAGAGGGACACATAGGAGAAAGTTACACTCTTTTCCAAAGCAAAGATTACCCTGTCCTGATTTCCACTGTATAACAATATTTTCTTGTTGCATCTCAGTAATAAATAATTCATACCATTTATGTTTAGTGTGGTATGGTTTAAAAAGCCTCCACCACACCTGCACAAGCACTCATGCACACACACAGAGAAGACACAAGTTTTCTGCTAAAAACTGCACAAAAACATTTGAGTAACCACTGGTGAGTGTTAGAGCTCTGAGGGCCTCTCCCACCACAGTTCTACACCATCACTCCTCCATCTTCAGAGGAGTGAGGGGTGAGGTCCAGCAGAGAGTTTTGGATGAGGCTGATCCATCTCTCAGTCCACACCTGTATCAGAGTCCACTCCTCTGATACAGGCAGGGCTGGGATTAGGAGTGGGATCCACATCCACTCCCCACGTGACATACATAAGGAATTCCAAAATCTCTTTCCCTTCCTATTAATAGTTGTAATTAATATGTAGTGGTGGCATAACACAATGGGGTTTACTGGCTGCTTGTACAACAGAGGTTCCACATACAAAAAGTTGTTATGGCACATTAAATGTTCCCACGTGTGCATGCAGGTATTTTACTTGCACTCAGATGCACCACAGAGTTCTTGTGCATTCATGCCCTTGCACTGTAGCTGCCAGCAGCTATTTTGCTGATTGACACCACCCTCACTGAGACAGGCAGGCAGGAACTCAGGGTGAGGGCTGAGCAGAGGTGCATGGGAGAAAGTTGTAAGGTCCTTAACAAATTAATGGCAGTTTCTCCTGTTTTCCAACATGTAGCAACAAAGTATCCTTGTCTACTCAGTATTATCTAGATAATAAACAATCCATACTACTCTTTTCTTATAAAATACCGTTATCTGAGTTCACCACTGTGTTATAAGCACATACATAACCACACTACAGAATTTTCTGTTGAGATCTCCACCAGCTAAAAAGCTTGGCTTTTAAGTTACATATTCATCAAGCACCCCTTAATTGTAGTGTGTTGATGTCATAAAGTAAATATTTAACTACAGTCATCATTCCTCCAAGCAGTTCTCCTTGTTTCACACATCAGAAGTTTCTGGTTTTCTCCAGAGAACATCCGATCGCTTCCACTAGTGTTACTCAATACCCTCTCATTCTACTCTTTCCTGCTTCTGTATATACAAGTCACTCCAGCACTTAAATAAAAAAATACAATCCAGGGTCACTACTGGAGACATGCAAGCACAGACACAAATCACGGGCAGTCCCTGGGTTTCCTGGTAGCAAAATCATTCCAGTCGTGTGCATCGAGAGTTTCTCTGGTGTGCAGCTTTAAACCCAACCCAGCCTATCCCAGAATTTCTCAGATGTTTAATGTTCCCAGCACACAGTATTAAACAAATTCTTGCAGCAAATGTGAAGTACTTAACTGCTTCTCTCTTGTCCTTTGGAGAAGCCAAAAGAGCCACAGATCCATGTGCTGCTCTGCACTGGGAAGGAGAGTGAAGGAAGCCCCTGGAGCAGGTGCAGACCAACCTCACGCATTTCAGGGCGCCACCTCTGCCACTCTCTAGCCTTTAAGGCTAAGGCTTACCTTCACTGATTAAAAAAAACAAACCAACGAACCCATCAAAAGTTATTTTCACGTGCGTGAAAACTTATGCTGGTCCTCTCTCCGCCGCGGTTAGCTGCCGGGCTAGGAAAGCTGGGTGTAGACAAGCCTCTCCAGGTGTGTTGGGTGAGCGGCCGTGACTCGCCGGGGAGGCACACCCTGCGTGGGTCCTGCTCCGCAGGCAGCCTGTCCTCACACAGCGCTCGGCTGTGGGGGAGCACCAGCAAACCGGGTCCTCAGCGCCACGATTAACCCAGCCAGCAAAAAGTCGCGTCCAGCGGTAAAAAGGGTTCGCAGAAGGCGGAAGGACCTGCTGCTTTCTCCGCAGGGGAGCCCGGGCGGGGGCTGAGGACACAGACAGGTGTTTGCAAACAAAGCCCGGGCTGGCGGCCGGCGAAAAGCCGCAGCACCATCGCCCCGCGCCGTCTCTCCCCACCGACCCTTCTCTCTCCAGGTTCCAGGGGCGTTCCCACCCCCGCCCCCGGGCGGCCCCATCCCGGCTCGGGCAGCGCGGGCGGGGGCAGCCCGAGTGCGGTCCCGTGACTGCGCCGCGCCCCTTCCAGGAAGCTGGAGCAGCCCCGGGAGACGCTGCCCTGGGAGACGCTGCCCCTCCAGCTGTTCCGCTCGGGCCGCCGCCGGAGCAGCCGCGGGACAGGTGAGGGCAGCGCGGGGGGCGATGCGGGACGCGGCGTTCCTGCTCCCGGCCGCGGGATGGGCGTGCTTCCCGTGGCCGCCTCCGGCTCCCCCGGAGCCTGCCCGGGCCGGGCCGCCTCCGGGGGGGTCTCTTCGAAGGGTTCATGTGACTCCTAATTTCTACAGCCCGAGGTGGGGGAGCGCAGGTTCTCCTCGGAGCGCAGGGAGCGAGGAGGGTCTCAGCGGCGGTCCCCTGACAAAAGGGGGTTTGTACCTGTTCCCGTCGGGACGCTTTTACAACCTCCTCCGGCAGCTAAGGCGTAGCTCTCTGCGGTTTCAGAGCGCACCTGGGGCACCTTGTGGGGGGATCTTCCCCCGTTAGTTCGGGGCTGCCGCTCTGCTGAGCCGGGAGAGGAGGACAGGAGGCGGCGAGAGCGGCCCCGGTGACATGTGCGGGTGTTACACAACGAGAACTCCGCAGGAGACAGGCAGGACCTGTTCGGGCCGCTGCCTTTCTTCCAGGGACCCATTTACCCTCAGCTGCGTGTAGGTGCTTGCGCGAGATGACTTCACGTGTTAGGATTCATCCAGGGTTCATCGGTGACACTTCAGAAGTGTCGTTCAGCGTTGTCATCATTTTTTTAAACTCACACGAGTTTCTGTCTGACAGATCCCGGCCATGTTCGCGTTTTTGGTAGTGCTGTGTCAACTGCATGTGATGATGTTCGCGTTTCCTCACTGCCCGGGGAGATTAAGTAACTTGAAGCAACCTGAATGGAAAGACGGTAACTTAGTTTTAACATAACTTTATCCTTTCCAAAATTGTATCTAACTTTGCTTTGTTGTTTTGTTTGTTGCTGGTTTTGGTTTGTTTGTGTTTTTTTTTTTTTTTACTTTATTTTAAAAATTAAGCAGTTTTAGCTTAATTTTAGCATATTTTAATATCTTTTGCTGACATGATTGTTTATTGACTTGGATGTCAATATGAAGTATTTATCAGATCCAGTAGTAAGTACAGATTGGGACAATCGAGTTTTCTCTAGGTTTCCAGGGTTATTGTCATTGATATAACCAGAATCCTTTAAGTAACATCAACATTCAAAAAATTTTAAACCTGTATTGACAGTATTGCTTTGGTACTGCTTGAGCACATCATAGTTGTATTTATCTGAAGTGGCTTTGTATCTGAAAGGGTTTATTTGGTTGCTTTTTGAAACTGATGTCTTTTCTCAATACCCAATCCTCTTACAACACCTGGAAGGACGAGCATAGTGCTGCTATTGTGGCTCTTCACTTTGGAGGGAGAGAAGCGGAGAGGAACTGATGTACAAACAAATGAAGTTCCCCAGAAGGACTCAAGCACTACAATGCTGAACCATGTGATGCTTAACATTTTAAGCATCAGGGCTTCAAAAAGGAGTTTGTAACTTAGCTGTCCAGTCTCCTCAGTGCATAAGGAGTGCTGAAACCTTAAGATGGACTTTAAAAAGTCATCACGTGGAGCATGAGGCTCCTTCAAGGCTATGGAGCAGAAAACATGGCTAGCAGAAAAATGCTTCAGACAGATTATTTGTTAAAATCCTTACTGCTCCAGGCATAAAAAGTCAGGCTGCCTCTCTCTTGTGAGTTCATAGCACAGAATGTTCTCCTGAAAACAGGTCCAGGCCATTCCACCTTTAAAGAGGGAGTTTGAAAGAGAAAGGCCCTTCTCTTTATTCAGTAATTTAGCAAGTAGAACAGTTGTCAAGGGTATGGGGATTGAGAGGTTTCCCCTTCAGCATTTTCTGAACATCTTTTACCAGCAGTTACTTTACTGAGCACATTGTGTGGGTGCATTTCTAGTTAAATGCTGGGCATCCTAAAACTTCATGGATGATTTTTTCAAACCAAGGTCTGCAGAACTGCATTCAGGTCCCTCATGTATGGGAGAGAATTCCAGTCCAGCTGTTTCATTCTCCACATACTTTCTTAATCACCAGGTTGCAAGTAAGTTGGAGATGGAGATAAGTGTATTTTGACTACGTGACAAAGGGGGGGAAAGTGCAGATAAATGGATAAAAGAATCTTGAAAAGAGAAAAGGATCTATGTATCCCTGGGAATTGGGGGTCCTAGGCTCCAGGCAGCTTGCCTATGCATTCCATGTTAGTTAAAATGCATCAGTTCTCTAAGTTAATTCAGAAGTATAGCTAATACCACTTGCATGGTAAGGAGTGAAACACCACTGAGCAAAACTGGAGGTCTCTGTTGCAGAAGACTGAACTTGTTTTCATGATTTGCACTGAACCAAGAATATTGATGATATGTTTTCCCATGTAATTCCTTTCCCTTTCCACTTGTGGGTTTGGGGTTGTTCTGGTTTTGTTTTGGATATATTAGGCCCTTCTTTTTAGGTATAGTATAAATATTTTAAGCTCAGATTTTCTTGCAATTACTTTAGAATAACAGACTTTCCTTCCTTCCTTCCTTCCACACATGTGGCTCCTTCAATATATACTGTAATAGTATGTAAATTATATAAATATATGCTGTAATATTCCTTAAATATACTATAATATTAAATAAATAAACAACCAATATGTAAGTTACACTGCAGTTTTCTCAATTTTCAGAGAGCAAACTGTTTTGAGACACCATTGCAAGATCTAACAGTAACAATTAGGGTAAAAATTCCTGAATGATGTGATAATCCAGCCAAACAGGCTAACAAGAACACAAAGCTAATTTGTGACTGAATAACTTTATACTGAATCTCATCTCCTTTTTTAGCTGTCTGGCTTGGCATGTAACAATGCTGTTTCTGCATTACACTTGCAAAAGTAATCCTCTAGTCATTTTGCTCAACCAAATAGTCTGAATTTCTTGGAAACAGATTAGGCTTTCACTGAAAACCAATCCAGAAAACTAGTTTTGTCATATAAAGATGTTCTAAATTTTTTTTTTCCTAAGAAACTGTAGCAAGAGCAGGCTAAAACTTGACTATGGAAAATGCCTGGTGAGGAAATACATTCCTGTATTCCAAAGCCTTCTACAATTTCACTCACTGTTCTGGAATCTCACCTCACAACATACTCCATGAGGCCTCGTGAAGCCTGTAATGTGAACAAAAGAAGAATTAAATGTCCTCAGAAATGCCTGCAGTCAGTAAAATCCATATTGTGGATTAATTGAGAACAAATAAACCTGGCAGTATGGCAACTGTTATGTTAAAACTTGATGCCACAATTGTGAAAAGAGAACAAATGTAAAATGAATGGGAGTCTGCTGCCGTGATTTACAAACCAGATTCCATGAATAAAATTTGGTACTTACAGATACCCAAATATTGACAAATGCATATTGAGGATTATTTAGAAGGAAGAGTTGTTTTGGTTTTTCTCTTCCCTCACCCCCTGTCCTCCCCCTTGTCTCCTTCCTCCAGGACATCAGTGTCGTGCTTGGTTCGTATGTGACTGAATTTCTGCTTTATGTGACTGTTACTTTGCTCTTAAGAGCTCCAGTAAAAACCATCTCCCACATCCCAGAAGGGACAACACCAAAGCTTGACCAACAGCTCTCATGAGAATCAAATTCTCTTGGCCACTATAAAGGATAGCTGAAAGGAAAATATGTTTATTTTAATTACATAGTTAGAAGATATAGCAGTGGAAAAGACATTTAGGAGGAGACCTGGCTGTTTCTTTTTCTTGTATGTAGCTGAGAGATACTTGGGGAAGGAGTGATCTCAATGTGCTCCTTTGGGATCTTAACCATTCTTTACAAATGTCAAGTTCAGCTTCCCTAACTTGTTTTAAATCAACTTTATTTTTTTTAATTAGTGTTCACATCTGAAAAGGAGGCCAATTTATTCATTGGACGACACCTTCTGAACAACAGATTTGACTTTGAAGCATTCACAGCAGATAACCTGGAAAGAGAGTGCTATGAAGAGATGTGCAATTATGAAGAAGCAAGAGAAATTTTTGAAGACCACGATAAAACGGTAGCGGTTCAAACTGAATTTAATGTACCGAGGGAGGTTACTGACTAAATCATTATTGTACACAAGTACTGTAGCCCCTCTGACACAGCACTTAAAGATGACAAAAAGTATCTAAAGCTAGATACCACAATTAGATGGGGTTATTACTCAAGATACACAGTGAATGCACTTGAATATGTACTTGAATAAAGTTTTAAAGACTTTAGATAAGGGCTCCAATTCTGCAAACAAACAGAAATGAAGCTTTAAAAGTTCCACTTGTGGATATTCCAATATGTTTTCAGACTTTTTATTTTTTAAGTAACTTCTCATCATTATTACTAATTGGCAGATCCCATCCTTGTGTTTTGGAAGAGACCAGTACGGAGCAAATCTGCAGTTCAGCTATTGCTGAGTGTTCCTAAAGCATTATCTTTTGAATCTCTACCTGCATGGGAAGAAACCTGCTATAAAAAATGAGAAAAAAATATAAGAAACCCTTCAGCCCAATAAGGGAATGTGATGATTGGCTGAAGGCTGGCCCTTGCCACATGCAGCAAGAATCTCTTAGTGATTGTAGCTGTGCTCTGCACTAAGCTGCAGAAAGAGCAAGGAATACACTCCTCTTCTGAATGTGGAAATGTTAGTTGGCCATTGCTAAGCATTTTCCTAAGAAAAAGGTGCAAGTGTTAAACTGGAATCTTGATGGAGTCTTGCTGGGTAGCAAAGGTGGAAATTATAGCTAAACACATTTAATGCCTGATGGTCACGCAACATAAAAGTTTTTCTCTTAAATAAATCTCATTATTTTTCTTAGCTTCTATGAATTCAAATACTGTTCATGCAAATGTAGGATTCTTAAGAACTTTGCCTCTTAAATACTCTTTTGTAGGCATTTACAAAGATTAACTGTAAGCATTTTTTTAATGTCAGAATATAAGCTGACTTCTACTGAAATCAGGCAGAAATATGATGTAACACTGGACAGTTTAATACACTTTTCTCTTTCACCAACTGCAGTTTTTCTTTGTGAAATTTCAATGCAAACTTGAATGTATAAGAAAAATATCGTGGGACGAGCAAGTACAAATCCTTCAGCAGGAGCTACTTCTGTTTATGCCATTGGTAAATTTTGCCCAACGTACCATATTAAAGACAAAGTCAATAGGCCTGTCAGTTATAAATCTGATTCTTTTTGGTTTTTCATAGATGGATTTTTGGAAAGACTATTTAACTAAAGGCCCTAAAATAAAAATAGGTAAGTTATCTTCTTATTTTTTCTTATATTGCAGTATTTTCTGTTTGTTATAATAGTACACTCAATACCCTGTGCATTCAGTCAGCAAAATCACAATTGATTTTTTTACTGAAGATCACTGTGAATTGTGCAAGCATATTTCATTATCTGATGCAATAAAAGGTACTCACTGAAGCATCTTAGAATGGGATCCATTATAACTCTGTAGGTAAAAACAATATCATTTTCTTGGCCATTGCTTTATTACACAATTGGTAAACTTTGCAATAATTCTGTGACTGCTTTCTGTAGTTTTATTTTGCTTGTTCCCTCCCCCATTTCTTTAATATAACAGTCTGAATTAGGCTCAGAGTAGTCTGATGCCAGATGTTTAATGAAAAACTGGTATCTACAGCCTGATCAAGGTCAAAAGTACATGCAGTAATACTTGGAAGGCATTAGAAGATGGACATCTCAAACAGCATTTTACAGTGTAAACCAGGTAGATGGAAAGAATACATAATGAAAATAAACAATGTTTTATCTTCAGGAGATGAGACACTACAAAAGATCAATGTCACAGGACTTCTCGTCAGTCTGGTTGCTGCTGGAGTACTGTTGGTTATAATTGCACTGGTTATCTTCTACTGCTGCAAAAGTAGATGCAAATCAAGGCAACCACCGGGGTAAGGAATTTCAGTGCTTTAAAAAAAAAAGAAAAACAAAACCAAAAAACAAACACACACCAAAACAAACTCTTGCTTAAGAGTGGAATTTAAAAATCACTGTGGGTTGGTCTAACTGTATTCTCAGAGAATCTAATGGGAGTTCTCGTTTGTACTTGCCTGGAAGCCAAGTTAGGTGAGCACTAGCAGTGGTTATGCTGAAGTTAATAACACAAAAACTTAAAACAACACTTGCACACCCAAACATTTGGCTCTGCTCTTTGTGTGTGTGTATTGTTGGTTCCAAAATATTCTTACTAAAAAAGATGGAATCATTTTACTAGATTAGGGCCTGCAGTGGAAAGTCTAATGTGTTCTGTTTGCCCTTCAAAATAGGATGAATGCCTTTCGTGGCATGTAGTCAACCTCAGATGGGAGATGAAGTAGTTTGGAGGAAATGCTTCTTTACCAATTCTCTATTCCTGCTTGTTCCTTTATCCTAAACTTGAAAGGAATGTAAGAGGATTCTGTGGTTCCTCTTTCTTATAAATTTCACATTACTGAGCTATTCTTACCCTGTGGTTTGGAGAGAGTATTTGGCTTCTGGTCTTTATGATCATTGAAGGCATGTTTTTTCCTGTGTTGTGGGTTTTTGGTGGGGAGTTTTTTGGGTTGGTTTGTTTTTTGTTTATTTTATGATTAAGACTTTATATTCTTTCTTCCCTTTAAAACAGAAGTTGCCACTTATTATGCTGTTCCCTTTGTTCAGGTACTTGGATTACGTAAGAAGCAGAAGACGTGGTTCATCGAACATCTTCAGAAGGCATGAAGAGTTTTCTTTAAACCCACTTCCTCTCAGAACTGATGATTCAGGACTCCCCAGTTATGAGCAAGCAGTGACTTCAGATGGACAGCATGACATGCCACCACCCCCTTACCCAGGGCCCCCAAGAGGGACACGGGTGTTCAGAAAGTCCATGTCTCTTCCTGCCCCGTAGTCACAGACCTCCTTCTGGCCTGAGGGGGAATTACTGAAGCATAACATACTTTTGGAAAAGTGTGTGCTACCTTGCATATTGCAAGATGACTTACAGAGATGTGAAAGATCTTTAGGACAACGAGGAACAAGTGAAGTTCCCATTTGGGAAAAGAGGTCACCTGTTGCAAAGGCCGCAGGACTATTCTTTGCACAGAGCCACTGTGCTGAGAGGAGGCAGTGCATAAAGAGCAAGGCTGGTACTGCTGCCCTCTTCCATATGCACTTTGAGCCATCCCATCAAACTACTGCTGTTTCATTAAGAGTTTCATCTTTTTTCTTCAGAAGGAACAGTATTTTAATTGCTTTTCTTGACCCTAACCATTTTTTGTGACTTAGTACTTTAAACCACCATAAGAAGTCCACTTTGTTGTTTGACACGTTCACTTCCTTGCTGTGTGAATTTTCTATTCATTCTAATAATTGATTTGAGTGTGAAAATTATTTCATGACTTGATCTTTCAAATATATATATATAGACAGAAAGAAAGTACTGCTTCTGGATTATACTGGTTTATTTTAGACACTGCTGGTCACATGACTTAATTTGTTGTATTTTTGTGATTATAATTTTGGATCAAAAGGAACCATTAATTACATGGCACGCTACCAATTCAGACAAAGTATACTTTTGTCAAATGGTTTTGATGTTCAACAGTAAATACCAGGTAAAAGAGAATTTGGTAGAGTACTGTGGATCAGGGGATGTTAAGCAAAGAGCTCGAGATTTGTCCCTTGATAAAAAATTCCTCAGGTTTCACAGCTAATGTTATTTTTGTAGTTTAAAAACTAAAATGTTGAAAAAGACATTTAATTTTCAAATCAAAGGCAGTTGATAAGTGTCTATTGCACTAATGGGATGACAAAACATCATTTAAGTAGAATGAAAGATTGTATTAGATGAATAACCAGTATCCACAGAGCACTAGTGGAGGACTTCAGGGAATTACTGATTAACTGTATCAACACAGTTTCTGTATCTACGGTTGTAGCCACCATTAATTTTACAACTTGCTAAAATATGGCTTTCAGATCTTGCTGAGCAAGTTGCTGACCAACACTTGTGTCCCTTCACCTCCCTGCCCCAGGAAAGCATATCCAAGGATCTCACAGGCAACCTGTTGGGCTGGTGTTTTCCTGTTTGACAGTGGCTATACACACATGCAATGAAGTCTTTTAAAAAGAAACAAGTCCCCCTTTTTGCCCCTCATTGGATCAATGCTGTCAGCAGCAAATCCTAAAGGCACCTAATTTGGTGCCTAAAGTGCACTTTAATAAAGGCTGGATATTTATATGTAACATTTCACTTAATTTGATGTTTTTTAACATGCTAGAACCTACAGTGCTGTTAAGTGAGATGCAGAGGATTGGTCTGAGATTTTTAAATGCTTTTGTAATTAAGAAAATGCTCCAAGTCTTGGAATATAAAGAGAGTGCATTGACAATACTCCACAATGAAAAACACACAAAACACAGCTGATATCAGTGGACATTGGTGTTCTTATTCATGAAACTTCAGCATCAGATTTGGCTTTTGACAAGTCACAAATACCTTTGCAGCTTCTTTCTTGTTGAGAGAATTCACTTTTACCCGACTTGTGAAGTCATTTTGAAGTTCTTGGAGGTTGCTGTTCTGTAAGACTGAAATCACTGAATCGTGTGAGGTATTTTGATAACTTAATACAAGGTTATGATGAAGCTATGGAATTACAAGCTTGCAAAAACATTCTCCCATAGTTCCTTTTCATTTAGGTAACAATTTTTAAATTCGTGAATGTGCATTTTCAGCTTTAGAGCACACTTATCTCTAGATTTTTCCTGGGATTCAAAAATTACAAACCTAATGGAACTGATAGGAAGACTTTCAAGGAAAGGCATTTCACAGGGCTTGCAAGAGTTCAGAGATTCTTTAATGATACCACAGTTACCATCTGGCAAAGTCATGTTTTCAATACACTACAGAAATTGTGCAGAATCCAATGTAATCACTGGAAATTTCATTTTTCTGCTATTCCTACAAATCATTTGCAAACGATTCCATGCAATACCAGCAAAAATCTTTTCCTCTTAATTAATCAAAAACCTTAAGATGGTATAACCTAAACATCAGCTGTGGTGCTCTGGGGAGTAAACTGCACCTTCAGTAGAGTAAAACACTCAAATTTACTCAGAGTCTGCACTTTAGACCCTGAATATACTGAAAAAAAATGCAGTGACTGACATTCAGATATTGGTTGCATGTAACATAACAATTTGCAAGACACATTCTGCCCTTTATAAATAAGGAGCAAAGTTTAAAATTTAGTTGAATACAGTGTAAACTTACCTCTCCTTGTAGAGGGAGAAAATGCCTTTGAACAGCAGTTGTTTGGGTTGAGTTTGGTTTTCTCCTTTCATACACTGACTGCTGGCCTGAGACACTCTTACCTTATATCTTGTCTCTTTTTAGAACCTGTGATTCAACAGGGTTAGCAGAGAGAAAAATCAACAAGAGGTACACTACAGTGACTTGTGAATTTGGAAGTGTTGCCACACTTTCAAATTTTACCTGCAGTTTCTTTTGGAAATGGAGTTGCTCTTAGAATACATGAAACAGCAAATAACTGTCCTGAAGTGGCCTTCACAAAGGCATGTAGATGGACCAGGGGGGATGGCTTTAAGCTGACAGAGGGCAGGGTTAGATTAGGTATTGGGAGGAAGTTCTTTGCTGTGAGGGTGGTGAGGCACCGGAACAGGTTGCCCAGAAAAGTTGTGGCTGCCCCATCCCTGGAAGTGTCTAAGGCCAGGCTGGACAGGGCTCTGAACAACTTGCTCTAGTGGAAGATGTCCCTGACTATGGCAGGGAGGTTGGAACTGGATGATCTTCAAGGTCCCTTCTAACCAACACCACTCTATGATTCAATAGGGAGAGAAGGACATAGACTTTCAGGATCAAAGCAATTTAATTTGTACAGAGATGTAGATCATTACTGGTTTGATTTTGGACTCTCTTTCGAGGACTGTTAGGAAAGACAGTGGATTTTAAGTGAATTAACAGAGATCTATGACAGTTGAAAAAAGAAATATCTAAACAAAACACTGGTTAACACTGGTATTCTGTTTCTCTCAGAGTAGGTTTAAACATTTCACAGTAAATGCTGTTAGCCATTGCCTTGAACAGCTTTCCAAAACTTAGACATTTTAGCATCATACAAGATTACAGCATGCAACTTTTTATAAATCAGGACAGTTGAATAAATAGAGCAAATAACTGAGAGTCAGAAAAGTGATCTCTGGCTCTGTCAACTGAAAAACAAATCCACTGAACCTGTTTATTGCTGCAATAGGAAGGCCTGCTATTTGATTTATCAAATCCTCTGATGAATAGTATTATAAGCATTATAGGGTTTGGGGGGGTTTTTGTTGGATTTTTTGTGAATTCATTAGAACAGCAAAACCAAAGTACCACATGGAAGTGAACTTCCTCACCACAGTTCATGAAAATGTGAGTCATGAAGCATTTCATTCAGGTCCTGTCAAAGTCTATGAAGCTTTTTATTGGCTTCAGCTGAACTGAGATTGCAGCAAAAAATGAGATAACTGATCATTTCAGGTAATAAAAAGTATAATGCTCTGCCAAATTATTTACCACAATGTCGTTGCCAAACCCAATTTAGAGTATTCTATTGTTACAACGATGCCTGCTTATATTAACTAGAATGTTTGAGGCTGATCAGCCCTTAGAAGTTAAATTTCAAATTTGGAAAGCATAGGAAAATACCTTATCACTCCTCAGATTACCAGCTGTGAATAAGATGCCTTAATTATCAGGCTATTATCAACACTGTTTAAAGTTTAAATGAACCATCAAGGTAATAAAAAGCAAAACACCACCAACAAAACAAACTTTTCTATCCACAGTCTCACCTGCCAACAAAAGTTTTACTGCTGATATCCTCACTTGTTTCATGGGGTGTAGAGAACAAGAAGGAAATTCAAGGTTTAAAAGCCATCTTTCAAACACTTCAAGCATGCTCTTTCTGTACTGTAAATGTCTTTCAGTTGATTCCTATCAGATACAAATTTATGACTATCATTTCCACAATCAAGGACTTGGATGTATTTTCCTCTCAAAAATCTTAAGCAGATCTTCCCAAATACCCTGCTCTTTATTCAAGTGGTAATTTTTGACTGTTTCCAGTAATTTCTGAACTGTATAGACAGTTGTTAATTAATCTTATGAACATATTTCCTTCTACTTATCTGTCAGGACCTTTTGAATGCACTTGTCACTGGTTATATTTAATTCTCACTTTGATGTTAAGTGCTGCCATTTTGTTGGGTGAGGGGCAGCAACGTTTTAAACTCTGCTAGTCTCGATACTGTTTTGTAAAACAATTTCCAAATAAATATTTATATGAGTTAATCACAGCAAAAGAGAAAATGCTAATTAAAAAAAACCCTCTGACAACCTTCTTTTTTTTTTCTTTTAAATGGAGTTGGTAACAACATGCCCTCTTCTTGAAGTACTTAAAGGGGGCTTACAAGAAAGATGGGGACAAACTTATTAGCAGGGCTGTTGTGAGAGGAGAAGCAGTAATGGTTTTAAACTAAAAGAGGGTAGATGTAAACTAGATATTAGGAAGACTTTTTTTTACCATGAGGGTGGTGAAACATTGGCACAGGTTGCCCAGAGAGGTTGTAGGTACCCCACCCCTGGAAACATTCAAGTCCAGGCTGGATCGGGCTCTGAGCAACCCGGTCCTGTTGAAGATGTCCCTGCCCATGGCAGGGGGTTGGAACTAGATGACCATTACAGGTCCCTTCCAACCCAAACCATTCTGCTATTCCATGATTCTTCATGCCATGTAGCATTTAATCAGCAGAGAAAAAGGACCATAGTTTGTTTTCTTTAACATCAGCAATTTCTACTCTGGACAGAAGCTTCCTGCTCCACTTCAGCACCTGAGGTTCTGAACCATCAACTGCAGCCACTGAAGATGAAGTCTTCAAGACAAAGAAGCCAACTCAAGCAGGTGTTGTACCCTTCCATCTTCCTTTTGTCATGCCTTTGGTGAGAAGATTGAACAACAACAGTGTGGCTGAAAAATACCACTTTGCCAGGCTTAGTGAAGTGAGCAAGATCCTCCCAGAACAGGCATGCAAAAAAGGCAGGAAGCAGAAGTTCCTCGTTTGGTAATGCTGATTTCATTCTGAAGTGGAGGTATATGTGGTGCAATGAGAATGAACTTCTACACAGAGGCAGGAGGGATAGATGAGGGCAACTGGACAGAGCAAATACTGGAGCACAGCAAATTACACTAAATTAAGTCACTCCTGATTTGCCCTCTGGAAAATAATAGTCAGATTTATGTTTTTTCTCCCAGCCACACAAGATGAGCTGAGCTGAGCTAGCTGGTTAAAACTCCCCACAGAATACCAGAATCTCCTCCTATATTTGAACATTCAATGAATCTTTTTAATCAGTCAACTGAACTGATACTTGATGGGATGGATGCTTCACTCCCATTAGAAGTCTTGGGAAAGCAGTTCCTTCTTTCACTCCTACCTTTTTCCACAGCACCCAGACTAATAAGACACTGAAACAAAAGGGGCCATCAGATGCAGGCATATTGCTGCCTACATTCTGGGAGCCTCCAGAAGCTCACACTTAAAAGGGAGCAGCCAGACTTCAAAAAAAGGTCAGGAAAAATATTCCAGTGTACCAGAAACTGGTACAGTTAAACATGAGTTTTGAAATGGCCTTGTAACAGGTTTTAAATTTCTGATGCAGTGCTACTTCATTTAGGAAATAAGAAACACCTGTGATCACTCAGGTAGTTCAAGCAGCTTCAGTTTAATTTCTCTAAAGATCAGCAACTCCTAAGTACAAACACATAAACATCCAGTACTTACTGTTAAATAACCAGCACAGATATGATACAAAGGAAAATATCTACTAAGAGTAGTTAAAATAAAATACTCCCTGTTAAAACTATGAGTTTGCTCAAGAGCAAAGGTTTTACTTAAGTTTTCTTTTTCCTATACGCCACTGCACATTTCTCCCACTCACCTTATACCTGGTTCTGGTGCTTACTAGATCCCCTCATAAATCATCCAGCAAAAACACAGACAGCTTTCTCAAGAGTGGGTGAGTTGAGACAACACAAGTGCCAGTGGTGGCACCTTGGAAGGTGTGAAACCACAACAACTCATCACTGCAGTGAGCTTTCTACCAGCTCAGTCATCTCTAGCCATGTCAGATATACCACAGTTTCATAGATCAACTTTAGTTCAATAGAATGAATGCTGAAGATTTTGCTTCATTTGTTTGTACCTATACTTAAGTTATCAAATAAATGACCAGAGTAATAGAAGTGAAGAAATGCAAAGAAAGAGAGTATTTGCTGTGAGGCTCCAAGATCAAGTGTGTTCTTTGAAAGGCAGTACTTTCTTCCCTATTTACACATTCCTTAATGCCTAGCTTTATGTTTAAAGAGGCCATGTGCCAAATTAAATGCAAAATCTAATCTGTTAAGCAACTGCAATTTTATGCTTTGGTCAGAATCACAATTACAACAACAAACAACACAGTCAGTGATTAATAACAGGCCTAACCAAGACTGATGTTATTACTGCCTATCTGATTTACTTACCCATTCCTGCTCAAGTAGGCTGGCAGCACAGACAGAGCTTCCACAAAGGTGAAGCATCCAGGATCTGTAAGGGGATGTCTACCATCCATCAGCATTCAACTGAGACAGGCACTGCAGAAATTTCATTTTGTACACTTTTCAGAATCTGTTAATACATCAGACCCAGCTCAGTTTTGGTCTGAACTTCTCCAAACTTCACACGGACACGTTCAAGTTATTTGGGTGTTTTATCTTGGAAACACTAGTTTTCAAAAAAGAATGTCCTCAGGACTCCAAAACACTATTTCCAAACAATTGTGAAGATTCATTCTCTCAGCACGTGGCTATTTGCTAAGCTTATTTCTAGAGCTTTTGTTGACAAATGATTAGCCAGTGAAAACTAATCACCAAGATGTTTGAGTATGTTAGCAAACTATTTATGATACTGTGATAGTTCCGAAATAGAGTACTATTATGAACTGAAATACAATCCTTTTTGCCCACTTTCAACAACCAAGCTGTAATCTCAGACTTGCACCATTAACTGCATGCTCTGCCTTTAACCACCCTCTTCCATCAACAGCAGCTGAAGCTGCTGAGCCAGCACGTGCCTCAGACTATTCTCCATGATTCTTTTCAGCCCATCGAAATTTTCCCTGAAGTATTTTGCTAAGAATTTTGCTGCAAAGCCCAGTTTGCTGATTTAGCCAAAAGCCTCTTAAAGCAAGAAAATAAAAATACATTTAGCACTTAAACACAAAGAAAGAGCCAGAACAAGACCAAAACCAGGCATCAGCCGTTATGGAAAGGCAAAGGACAGGAGCAATGCTCTTCATGAAAGAAGAGGGCATATGGGTATATGAGTGACATTGGGAAAACCCACAGTACCAATAAAGCTGTAACACACCATGTGGCTTCCTGCCTGGCCAGTCTTGTACCTCCTGTCTTTCAGTGGTGCTGTTGACACTCCTGAAGGACAGGATGCCATCCAGAGGGACCTGGACAAGCTTGAGAAGTGGCCCATGAGAACCTCATGAGGTTTAATAAGACCAAGGCGCTCCAAGGTGCTGCACCTGGGTCAGGGCAAACCCCAGCATCGATCCAGGCTGGGGGATGAAGATGGGGAGCAGCCCTGCTGGTGCTGGTGGATGAGAGGCTGGATGTGACCTGGCCATGGGCCCAGAAAGCCAAATGTATCCTGAGCTGCATCCAAAGCAGGGTAGGCAGCAGGTTGAGGGAGGGGATTCTGCCCCTCTGCTCTGATGAGACCCCACCTGTAGTGCTGCCTCCAGCTCTGGGGTCCACAGCACAAGAAGGACATGGACCTGTTGGAGCAAGTCCAGAGGAGGCCACCAAGGTAGTCAGAGGGATGGAGCACTTCTCCTATGAGGAAAGACTGAGAGAATTAGGATTGTTCAGCCTGGAGAAGGCTCTGGGGTGACCTAATTGCAGCCTGAAGGAACGCTACAGGAAAGATGGAGAAGGAATTTTTATAAGGGCCTGGAGTAACAGGATAAGGGGGAATGGATTCAAACTGAAAGAAAATAGGTTTATATTAGATATTAGGAGGAAATTCTTTGCAGTGACAGTGGTGAGGCACTGGAACAGGTTGCCCAGAGAAGATGTGGATGCCCCATTCCTGGAAGTGTTCATGGACAGGCTGGATGGGGCTTTGAGCAATGTGGTCTAATGGAAGGTATCCCTTCCCATGGCAGGGGGATTGGAACTGGATGATCTTTAAGGTCCCTTCCAACTCAAACCATCCTATGATTCTATGATACACAACATACAAAACATTCAATCACACTCAACTCAACACTGGCTGAATTTTTTCTGTTAACATGAGTAATAACTATAGCACATTATGAACCAAATAATTAATTAATTAACCAGATACAGATAAATAAATCCATGTCAATCATTAACTGGAGCATTATTCCGGGCCTGGATTTGTGATTGATATATTGCTTTAATTATGATCAAACCACAGAAAACTGCCAACTCCCCATTAATTTGATCCTGCATTTCATTTGGCATACGGTCACTTTAAACATAAAACCAGACCTCAGAAAGCAATATTGCCATTCTGCATTGTGTAACATTAAATAATTTAAACTGAAAGAGGAAAATAGGAAGGTTTCCCTAAGGGAGCAATGTATATTAGCTAACACAGTTCCACAACAGAGCTGGCTTGATTCTGGCTGAAGTGGCACATAGGCAGAGGAGCCAGTCACTGTCTACAGAGATATATCCTCCAGCACTCCCAGACCCTAGAGATTTCTATATTGAATATACCATTAGCATAGACAACATCTCATCATCAAAAGTAAAAGTTCCCTGCTCATCCCTGACATCTCCTTCCAGCTGCACACCACGACTGCTTGCCCTGAGCCAGCTCTCATTTCATGCAAAGGCAAGCTGACTCAGCTCAGCACAATTACAGAAAAATGACCGCCGGCAAAAAAAGCAGTAAATGTGCTTTTGCCGGTGGGGTGAATTCATTGCTCACCTTGTGGTCAGACCTCATCACCAGGAGTGAGAGGAGGGAAGGAGGGAGAGTAAAGCCTTCTCCTTTGGGTGTCAGCAAGCAGCTGAGGCAGCCCAGCCCTGCTGCCACACCATACCTGGAGAGACAATTCCTCGGACCTTAGGCAGATGATTCCCATTAAACTGTTACCTTAAGTACTCAAATCTGTCTCCTAACCATCACATGATATTTTTTACTCTACAAAGGATTTATTTTTTCCAAGTGGAGACTGTTCATTCAGAGAAGGAAATGAGTGACACAAAATTCAGCACAGCTCCAGGCTGGTGTGCTGCACACACTGTGTTACAGTGCTTCAATTTAAGATTTTGGTCTTAAATGGAGTGAAAAATTGTATTAGCTTATGTTTCAGCAAAATATATGTATTATATTAAATTCCTGACTTGAGAGAGAAGCACATACAATATCATTACTGGCTCTAGGCACTCAGTTATGAATTACAGTTCAGAAGGCATTTAAGCCCACCAAAGCTCAGTTCCTAAACAGCAAGTAACAGCTGCATTTGAAATAAAAGCATTCCTTATTAAGACAAGCATCAAAGTATTTTCAATATTCAGAATTATTAATATGTCTAATACAACTTCTAATTACATTTTAATACGTACACTTTAATCTACACATTAAAGTAACATACATAATAAACAGGATCTACCAAAGGAATTTTTTTATCACTGAACAGATCTTTCAGAAAAGCTGTTTATAAGTATTCTGGATACCAGGATTCTGCAAAAGCACTTACTCTAAGCAGACTTTTTCGTGGTCTTAGAGAACAGTGTTACAAAATATCACTAGGTTACAAAAAGATAAAATGCACAAACTTCGAGGAAGATTTCCTAAACAGTGGGTGGCAACAAACAGCAGAGATCCATTTAATGAAAAAACTGGCCGGTCTCAGGACAAGTAGATTTATCTCATACACAGGAAAAACAAACCACTGGATAAACAGACTTTATCTGATGGTCATGGACATTACCAATTAAGTTTTCAGTCTACTCCACTTCTATTAAAACCATGTAAAAGAAATTAAACTTAACAGCTGTCACAATTTCTATTTTGCTCAACTTCACTATTTGATTACCAGAAAAAAGGATCTACTCCAGCAATGTTCAGGGAAACATTGTGTCTGTGGCATACTGACAATGAGTTCATCTAGTGACCTAAACGAATTGTCTGTGTTTCCCTGCTTGTTGTGATTTCTCACGAAACATGATTTTACAGCCACATACACACCCCTGCCTCCCCTTTAGAGAGATCCCGTAATGAAAATACACAACATTAGGGTGCTCTTTAAAGTTCATCTTGCCATTACTTGAGAGAAAAAAAAATCAAAGAAGACACTAGCAGTTTTAAAATTTATTAATACATCGTTCAAAATTTGGGGCAAGAAACTCCACAGCAACACGCTCACTCCAGAATAACCAAGCACTGCAGCATTTTGTATCACTTAGGTCCATGTATCACCCTCCTCTCAGGCCTATTTGAGGAAAACAATGCACTCTAAGTATAATAATATAATGGAGATTAGTAGAGATCCTGCAGGGAAAGAAAAAACCGTGGGTCCTTCCCCGCTGGAAATGGCACTTCCAATAGTATCGGCAGCGTAAACGCTTCACCATTAGCAAACAACTGGAGTAATTTTCTGTCATCAGGCCTCGTTCATATGTAAAACAGCCATCCTCCTGTTTCCCAGGGAAAGGAGGTCTCCCACCCCCCACAAGCGCTGCTCCAGCTGCAAGCAATACAGGTGCTAACTTATGCAAACACGAGGAAAACTCACTCTGCTGGTTTCTGGCTTTGGTGCGCTGCTGCTTCTCCCTCCACCCTCTGCCCTGGCCTCTGGGTGACTTCTCTGGTCTCCTCAGCGCTGATGACTTTCGCACTTACCCTTCCCTTCTCATCCGAGCCTGCGCTTCTTCCTGTAGTTTTCTTTGCTGCTTCTTGAAACAAAGCATGAGAAAAGCAGAATCTCAGCTTTCCCTCCAGACATCTCTTACCTTTCTGCTTTCTCATTTAACGTTGATCACTCCACCTTTTCATTCCAGTGTTGATATTTTTGTAACTGTTTTTTTTTTTTTTAGCATCTAATCTGATTGACTGTAGCCAAGTTTCTAAATGCATTTCACTACAGAATTCATTTCACTCTGTGGTTCAGCGTTGCCTGGAGTGCTACAAACTGAATCTTCAAAAGGCTTACTTACTCATTAGCATACACCTTCCTGTTCTGAGCAATGCCTTCAGGTGCAGTCACCCTCTTTTCCAGACCATATTCCTCAACTTTACCCCTGAGGCACATTCCTCCTGCTCATGTCGCCCCTTGTACCTTCACTCTGCAGGGAAAGCAAGACACAGTTCATCCACCATCCCCCTGCCCGACACCAATGTCCCCTTTGCCCCTACCCTGTTCTGTGCAGCTGGTGCCCATTTCCCTTATGCTTTGTTTTAATGAGCACACAGCAGAAGATACTGTCTGCAAACCAGTGGTTTAGACTGCTCTAAATAAAAATGAACTGCTTTAGGCAGTCCTGGCTAAAGTAGGCCTCTAGAACCTCTCTAGCATTTTACCATTTAAAGTTAGACTGCTCTAAATAAAAATAGAGAAAGAATAAATAGATATTCTTACTGTTCTCTTTCTAGTTGACTTTTGGAGAGGGACATTTTGCAAGGGCATGCAGTGACAGGACAAGGGGGAATGGCTTTAAACTGAAAATAGGTTTAGATATTTAAGAAGAGGTTCTTAACTGCGAGGGTGGTGAGGCACTGGAATAGGTTGCCCAGAGACGCTGTGGATGCCTCCATCCCTGGAAGCGTTCGAGGCCAGGTTGGAGGGGGCTTTGACCAACCTGGTCTAGTGGAATGTGACCCTTACCGTGGCAAGGGGGTTGGAACGGGATGATCTTTAAGGTCGCTTCCAACCCAGACCATCCTGTAATTCCATTATACGATTCTATCCAGGCTCCAGGCCCGCAACGACTAACTGATAGGGGGAATGCCTGAGGCTTTTGGAAAGCTCTAACACACAGACAGATAAAAGCGGAGGCGGAGGGCGCTGGGTCGGCGGGCCCCGCCGCGGGAAGGAGGAGGCGGCCAGCGGGGGGAGCGGCGTCCCCGCCCGGGGATGGTGGCGGTGACAGGGGCAGGGGCAGGGCGGCAGGGCCGCCCCACAACCCGCCGCACAATGGGGCGGCTGCCGGGCTCCATCTTGGCGGCGGCGGCCGCCCCGGAGCCCGCGGCTGGCGGCGCTTCCCCTCCGCGGGAACAACATGGCCCCGCCCCGGCTGCTCCAACAAAGCGCCGGCGCTTCGCTTCGCTCCGCCGAGGAACCGGCCTCCCCGACACCGCCACCCCGCCCGTCCCCGCCTTCAGCCCCCCCACCCCGCCCCGGTGGTGGCTACGCCGCCCCCCCGCCACGCTCCGCTCCCGCCGCCGCCGCGCTTCCCCCTCAGGGCCGCGAGTCACAGACCTCCAGCTCCTCCTCCTGCTCCCGCTCCCCCCGCCGGCGCTGCTGGCGGCGGCCCCGGCGGCCCCTCCGCCGCGGCCTCCCTGCCCCCGGACACGGAGCTCCGTGCGCCCCAGTGCGCTGGCGGGGGAGGAGCGTCCCGGGAACGCGCAGCCCGACATGGGGCCGGCGGCCGCGCAGCCCCCGCCGCCGCCCGCGGCTCCGCCCGCCGCCCGCCGCTGAGCGGAGCGGAGCGGAGCGCAGGGGCCGCTCGGGGCCGCGGCGCTGCCCGCCCCGCATGAGGCGCCGCTCCCCCGCCGCGCCCCGCTCGGTCCCCGCCGCCGCCCTCCTGCGCGCAGGGCCCCCCCCGCGGAGCCCCGATGATGGACAGGAACTACCCCGCGACCCCCGGCTTCGCCGAGCCCCTGGCCCCGGGCGCCGCGCCGCCCGCCGCCTCCTGGGCCTACGAGCGCGGCGCCGGCAGCCTCAAGCCCAGGTGAGGAGGGTCCGCGGCGGGCAAGGCCGGGGGGCCGCGCCGGGGCCTGGCCGAGGGCGGCCTGGCGGGGCAGGGCAGGGCGGGGGGCGAGCGGGGCCCGGGGCGGCCGGGCCGGCGTGGGGCGGGCGGGAGGCCGCGTCCCGGCGGGCGGGGGGCGGCGGGGGCTCCGCGCTGTGCCCCCGCTGTCCCGGCGGGGCGGGCGGTCTCCCCGCCCCGGAGGCTCGCGTCGGGCTGCGGCGCGGGTTCAAGAGTTCACGCGTCCCTGCGCGGCTGCCGGAGGGCCGCGGGCACCGGCGCTGCCCGCCCGAACAAAGCTGCCCGCGGCCGGGGCACCGCGGCCGCCGCGCCGGCATCCCCCGCGCCCGCCCCTGGCCCCGGGGAGCCCGGGGAGCCTCTTCCCTCCGGGGCGTGCGGAGCCTCCTCTCAGCTAAAAACTTCAGTCCCTCGGAGACTTCTGCAAAGTTCCGGGAAGCGCGGGGGGAAAATACGGGATATCTTATTGGCTTCGGGTTGCTTTTTGATTGTGTAACTCTGCCAGCTAAAAGGAGTGTTTTCTGGGCGATGAGGCTTTTCGTTGTCGCCTGCCTTTTTTATGTCTTGTGGCTTGATTTATCCGCAGTTCCCGTCTCGGCGACGTTTAAAGGTAAAAGAGTCTCAGGGGCTAAAAATACCCCTTCAAAATAGGTGCGCTTATAGATAGATGACTTTGCATTTGGTTCTGAAAGTGGTCGGATGTGTCTGATAAGATTAATAGATAATCAAGTCAGAAGGACTGGTGTAATCATCTAGTGTGACCTCTTCATAATGCAGGCCATAGGACTTATTTTCCCTCCCAATCTGTGTTTGAAACTAGAGTTTACGTTTCAGAAGGTGCAGTTGAAAATTTCCAGTGAGGCAAAATTCAGCACAATTGTTGGTAAAGTATACAAATATACTGATTTGTATTTTATTTCTGATTTCTGATCTGAAGAGGGCTACCTCTAGTTTCTGGCCACTGAATCTTACAGCCCATTGATACTGAAAATCCCATTAAATATCATATTTTCTTGACTATGAATTCTTATGAATTTTGCTTAACTTCTTGCTTTACTTACTTTTCTTAAGAACATGAACATAATCTTTTGAAGTTTGTTACCAGATATTTTTAATTTTTTTTTTTTGCTACTTTAGTTATTCTCCCAGTTTTCTCTTAGATTCCCTCCAATTTATTGTCACCCTTCCTGAATTGTGGACACTGCATTTGAGAAAGCAATTAAGTCAATAATGGTAAATAAGAAGATCATAGGACCTCCCTGAGGTGTGAGACTCTAGTTTCCCTATTTCCCATAGAATTGCAAGGATGGGTGGTTTTTTGGACAAACCCTTGCCCCATGAAGCTGCTTAGCCAGGTTCTCTGCAGAATTGACTACCTGGCAAAGTAAGGTCTCCTATCATCCTTTCCAATTTTTCTTCTTAGTTGTTAACTGCTTTTGATCATGTCACTCACTTCCACCAAAACCAACACAGCAGCATGTCCTGTCTATGGTGCTTTTGCCAGTTCTCATCATCTGTTGAGGATCATGCCATCTATTCCAGGAGGGAGGTTTGAATTTTCCAGGTCATTTAAGAATATGTGGTGCAGAAGCAAAAGTGGATTTCTGAGGGATCTTAGAAGAAATGCGACTGCTTGATGATTTTTTTTCTATATTTAAAAAAAAAATACCCTGGTTTTAAAACATAACCTTAATCTTTTTAATAACTGCTATATTAATGCAGTTCAAATTGCATATTTTGGGAATTCCTTAATTGACATGTCATGGAGAAAAGTCCCAAGACAACTACCGTGCCAAAGCTCACTGGATCAATGCCTGCTACCTATACCAATCAAATTAGTATTACTGCATCCATATATGATCTGACAATATTTATGCTATGCTTCAGGAAACAATGTCAAGAAGACCTTGCTTTAGTTCTTTAAAGTTTCATCTCAAGGCTTTATACGTGGTGATGAATGATGCATTTATAATGTGTTGACTGAAACATTCAAACTGTTTTTTATCTGTAGCAAGAAGAGGGAAAACACTATGAATCATATTTTGTGCTTGAAGTTCTCCTGAACTGGGTTCTTGGAGCTCATGTCATTTTAATAAGAAATAATTTACCGTTGGACACAGTGTTAAGTAGAGTCTGGGCTTGCAGAAGTGTTTGGGTTCCTCTGTAGCATTTGTCTTTGTATGGCTGGAGCCAGTTGCTGGGGGATTGGGATGTAAGAGTGATTCCTGTCACTGCCAAGGCTTGCACCAGCCTGGAAGGAAATTGTGAAGGTGCAGATGTACTGTAAGGGAATATGCTGTCCATGTTCTTGCCTTGTGTTACAGATCACTTCACATTTTTCAAAATGGTGTTTCTGATTGTGGCTGACAGGTAGTCACCTAAACAGCTGAAGCTGCATTAGCCTGATGTTAAATTAAAAAATGTGTGTCATGTTCATCTGGTACTTGCTGGAAAAGAATTCAGCCTTTAGGTGATATAGATAACAATATTTCATTCAAATTTCATTTCATATTTATGCTGTTGCAGGCTGTGTCGTGGCAGGCCATGTTCCCTTTGTGTGGAGAGCCATGTTCACAGTCTCAGCTCACCAGAATGATTTCTCCTCCCTGCAAGCGTTGCTCCTGTCTTCCTGCGCTTCACTTCAGCCATCTGGTTTTTATCCTGCTCCTTATTTCTTGCAGGCACTGTTTTGTCTGTGCAATGGCACTATTCTTATCAACTGAAAGGAAATGTGTGGTGAAGTGTTATAAGGACATTGCTACCAGGCCTGCTGTGACATAACCGTTCCCATGGAACAGGAGAAGATGGTGAACTGGGGATGGAAGCTGGTGGAAATCACCCGAATCACTGTGTTAACTGAGCAGAGATCGTTCCTGCTGAGGAGCATTTTGGGACAGTGCAGCCACACAGCCCCATAGCAGGGGGCTAAGGGGATACTCCTGCCCACTGCTTTCCCCTTCCCCTCCACCTCTTACACAGGCTGTCAGCATCCTCAAGGAATTTGTGATGGTTTGATGGGCACACTGCCACTCTGACCTTTTACTGTAGCTGCTAGGAAACCTTACTTCTGTACTGAAACTGTCCTTTTGTGGCACAGCCTAAAGCTATTGAATAGCACAGAAGGTATGTGCTTACTGGTTATTTGCTAGAGAAAAACATGGTATTCAGAAAACAGGTGAATGTGTAATAGTTTGAGAGACTCATAATTGCTTGGAAAGAGAAATAGGAACAGGTGGTAATGGATGAGGTTTCTGGTTTAGTTTATGTCTGACTTGAGGTTTTATTCAGAGAAGGATTTTTAGGAGTGGAGGGATCTCACGGTTCTTGTTTGGTTTTTCCCACAGCTCTAAGACTCAAATCTTCTGCTATATGTGATTAAAAGTCAGTCACAATTATTTTGTTGGTGTTGTAAATTTTATGGTGACTGCCATGGTCTTTGTTTCTTTATGCCCAGTAGTCTTCTGTCCATTTCTGCCCTACCCAAACACATGGGGTTTTATATGGCTTAATTCAAGATGGTTCTTTGCAATAGATAACACTGGCATTTGGTTAGTGTGGTCTGTGTTCATAACAGCCAATCTAAGAAAGTGAGTTAGTTACAGTGAGAGTTCATATGCAAAGTTACATAGGTAGGGGACCAATACTTCTGTTATAAATGGTTATGATGGGTTTTTTAACTCAGTTTTGCATAGCTGTCAAACTAATGCTTATTGTAACAGCTGTATGATAATTGTGATTTAGTCAAGGCTCAATTTTAAATTCTAATGGATTTTTGCACAGCTATAGAAACTCTGAAAGTGCAGACAGCGTGTTTTAGAAAAGAGCAGAACATTTTCTTTCATCAAATGAAATTGTTCTGAGAGGTGAAACCGATGTTTGTCGTTAAACACATATCCTGCAAAAAGTTCCCTATGGCGTAGTATTTTAAATGTTGAAAAGAAAGCTTGTAATCTGGGAATATACTTAGAACATTTGCTATTAAAAGGCACAGGAAAATTAAATAAACATATAGAAAGGTAGGTCAGTTTCAAATCTTACCAAACTTTCTGTCGGAGTTTATATCTAAAACATTCATAAACATTTATACATGCAAAATAAACGCCAGGAATCCATGGTGTAGCACAGATACCTTACAGGGACTTGCCAGCTTTTCTTACTCTCCTTTTCTCTTTCTTTTTTTCATTTGTTTTAACCTACATTCAGCACACACTGAGATCACAGCTGTGAGAAGGTCAAAGATTGAACAGAGGCTGAATGCTTTCTTGCTCTCTGTCCCATAGCTTTTCCCAGGTGCAGATGTGTGGTCATCTTGCAAAATCTTTGCCAGAGTTTCTAAATGAGCCAGACAGGCTTGTTTGGAATTACCTGCTGCTCACTTTATTTCACTTAATGCCAGCTTCACGTGAAACATTTCAAGCTGTGTCTGTCACTGTGCTGCAGTGAGCAGTGAGTGGTGACACAGAACAGCCTGCAGAAGGGACGAGCTGAAACTTAGTCTGAGGGTGCAGTTACATGAGATGGCTGAACTGGCTGCTCAGCCTCACTGCTGCTGAAAGGGGCTCCCTTCCTCCTCCCCTGTGTTGGCTCTGGTGTTTGTGCAACTGCCCGGGGAGCTGGTCTCGTTTGTTAATCCGTGAGGAAACTGTCCTGGCTGAAATGGTGAACGCCTTGAGCTGGAGAGCTGTGCTGGTGTACCTGTGCTGTCAGACTGGGATCCAGGGGTGGCACCAGGGAACGAGCAGGGAGCAGAGCTGGAAGGAGTGAGCTGTGTGTCCTTGGCAGAGATTCTTCCCGGCAGTCTTGGACACGTTTTAGATGGGCTCAGTCTTGCCACGTCCCTGTCTTTAATGAACATCCCACCCAAATTGTACCACCTGCTTCCCTACCGGGAGCACTCGGTAGGTGTCTGTCTTAGCTGAGTGCTTGACCTCTCTTGAGATCACCTGGAGTGATATTTTGGATGTGAGCCCTTTCCCACAGAGGCAACAACTTCAACACAGGTTACTGAATACCTTGTTCTGAAAGAAAGGGGGGTTGTATTCTTCCACCTATGCAAAAAGTGTTTCGGTCCCATAGACGTATTCTACCTTTCATCCTGTTAACTTTACCTGTAGGTGTTTACCTTATACCCCTTTGTTTCTTCTGTGCTTTTGCCCACCTTTTATTTTTACTTGGAGATGCTGTTGATTCTGGCATAAAGCTGTCATAGGAAGGAGGTTGTTTTTAGAAAAATCTTTGTTCCTGTCGGGGAAAAAAACACCTATGACTGAACTACATTGATTCTAAACAATACCAGACCTCTTATAGAGTGGGTGTATTTGCTTGGATATTTTTGTTGTATTTTGTCAAAGCCTTCACAAATTTGCATGTTAAAAAGTTACTTTGTATGGTGAGTGCCTATTCCATACATGAAACAAACAAAGAAAAAAACCAAAAACCAGTTAAAAGGCAGCATATTAATAGGCTCACTTCAAACCTCCCTTAGCAGCCTAAAGGGTGACAAAAATAACTTTGAGCAGCATGCAGAGTTCAGCCTTTCCAGCAGGGCATTTTTTGCTGTCCCATGCAAGTGACAGGGAAAGGAAAATTCTTAGAATTTTTAAACAAAGAGAAATGTCCTCAGAGCACTTGGTTATTAAGTACTAGATTTACTTGCCTCACTGGGCAGATTTCATAGTTTTTGGGCTTACTTCTGCTATTGTCTCACCTCTTGTTACATTCCTTCTTTTGTTTCATTGCTCTGGACAGATCTGGAGGGGTGCAAGGACACTTGCACCCTCAGAACCTTTCTGACTGTGGGCTACAGCAGGGAGCTCTTATTCCTGCATCTCTGCATGCTTGGAAGTTTCTTACTCCAAAACAATTCAGCAAGAACATACATATGTTTAGACAAGCTTTTATTTGCCCATATTGCTTTTCTTCTTTTTCATCTTCCCTCTACATGCCTACCTGTGTTGCTTGCTTAGGACTTGTAGAAGTGCAACCAATTACACTCAGCAGGAAGAAGGCACCCTTAGGCATCCTTATCTTAGAGTAATAGTGTTTACATAGGAGGATACAAAGGAACATTTATTCCTTAATAACCCTGTAGGAATTATACTCGGGGCTGTCATACATCTAGATTTCCTTGGAGATAGCCCTCTTTGTGTGAGAAGAGGTGGAGGGCTCTAGCTCCTCATCTAGCGTTTCCAGATGTCTGGCAACATCTGGAATTCCAGAACCTACCAGACAAAGGACCACAGCTCCTGTGTGGTGTGTGTGCAGCTGGGAGGGTGTTCTGTGGTGACACTGAATGTACCAGTGTGTGCTGCACGTTCCATGGTGCTCTTCTTTCTGACCAGGAAATCCCTTTCAGAAATATGGCAGCTCAGTGCTTCACACCACATCCTGTTTACTTTCTCTCGTCTTCGTGTCAAAAATTCCAGTGCTAGACAGTGAATAATCCTTCAATCCCTGTGTTCCTCCCA
The DNA here is from genome assembly GCF_025592945.1 of Manacus candei. Lineage (NCBI taxonomy): Eukaryota > Metazoa > Chordata > Aves > Passeriformes > Pipridae > Manacus > Manacus candei. Next base: position 8,387,048 of record NW_026138057.1, read on the forward strand.
TTTCATTATTCTCTGCTGAGTCTGCCAAGAATAGGATTTCTAATAAGTTTTTCTTGAATGCGAACATTTGCTCATTTGCTGTGCAAAGAGTTTTCGTAGACAGCCAACTCCTTCAGACTCCCAGGACAACCATGTGTTAACTACCTTCAGTTGCTGGCACTGGTGACCTGGATGTTACTGATACTCCAGCACCACTGGAAAGAGATGGGATTTTCATCTTTTCCCCTCCAAAAAAAACCCTGTTTTGTTATTGTTTTTTTTAAGAGAATACAAGTTTTTCACCAATTAAAAGATATTTTTTTAGTGTGTGCATGCGTATAGACTGTTTTGATCTCAACACTTGCTTTTGTTTAGATAGCTGCATGATCATCAGGAAATCTTAAATCAATATCTGAGGCATATTCAAGGAATTTGTTTCATATAGTGGAGTTTTTCCCATCTCAAAATAAATGGCCATGTAGCTGTAACTGTTTTTCTACAGTTTTGAACAGTGCAGTTTTTTTAGTTTTCAGAAGCAGGCATGTTCACATGGTATTTTCAGCTAAATAGTGACTGGTGACAACGTGGCAGCCAAGGTCCTCTTTGCAAGGTTAGAAATGTACATTTAAACCTGTTTTGGGATGAAGAGGTGTAAGAGCTAAATTCAAGGGCTATGCTAATTTACCTCACGAAATTAGATAATAACACCCTGTAATGTTTCCTTTAATGTAAAGGACTCTTTGCAGCATTTTATGATGAACTGTGTTGTTAATATGTTGGATCTTTCCTGGGCACACCTCCTAAATTGGGGTAGGAGTGGTGTTAGTCATAGGGGTGCCTCGTTTTTGAATCTGAAGGAGCTCATGTGAGCTGCTTGGCCCTTGCAGTGTGTTGTAGGGTGGGGAAGACACTGCAGATACCTAGATAAATGTGCTGGGAGGCTTGGAGCCCATTTAATGGCCCTGAGTTTTTGGCTGTGTGGATGATCAAGGATAGCAAGGTTTGTGGTCTCAGGTGTGGGCAGTGAGTAGATGCCTCTCTTCTGTGCCAGTTCTGCAGCCACTGATCTTCACGGGGGTCCAGTATACTGGGTACCGAGCTCTTAGAAAATTTAACTTCACCAAACCTTGAAAAACCGACTCTTATTTCAGTACTGAGTGTTTGAGACTCGGTGGTGAGGGCTGTGAATCTGGGTGGGTTAGTAGCTGTGCCTTAGTTTCCCTAGATTAAAGGAGAAGATATTTCGTGGATTATGTCCCTGTAAACTGCTTGGGGATTTGGTAATGAAAAGAGGTGCTGCCAAAGGTGACTCTGTGGGTATATAGCACATATTTGCACTCCTTACCTCTTTTGTGGTGAAAAATCTCAACTTCGGCACCGTTTTTTCCCATATAACTGGAAAATGAAGGGTTTATTAAGGAATGGGATATCAAGTATTCCAATAGTAGCCTAAAGGTAAGACTCAAGCTTGCCACAAAATACGATGCTGTAATAGCTGTGGGAGGATGAGGGTTGAGAAGCATTTCAATAGCTGAAATGAATTGTATTTTTAATAAGACACTGATGTGGCCAGGCCACATCTTGAGATAATGCTCTGATGGTTTTTATATTTTGAAATAAAATTTTGTTATTAAAAGTAATGAAATCTTTTTGTGTGTATCTCAGCCAACGGTAATAGAGGATTATGCTGTGTGCTCAACCATTAATACTGGAATGATCTAGAGGAGAGTTTTGAACACCTCCCAAGTATGCTTTTGACAGCAGAATAGCATCACATATTGCAGAAAAAGTGTTAGATTTCCATTACTGTCTGTTACAAAAGTCTTTTGAAGTTGTGAGTAAGGGTCTAGGAGTGAAGTTTTGCTAATTTAAAAAATCCCAACTATTCTCTCCCTGCTGGATAAAGAAAAAGTTCTTTCATGGAGGAAAGGTAAGAGAAGAGGATAAATAAATGTAGTGACAAAATAATCCAGTGTCTCAAAAGCCCAGAGAATAAGATTGCAGAGCTTTCTGTGGTGTGAGCTCCTCAGACCATAATGGGTACTTGTTTTTCTGCAGGGAGTGGTAGAGTAGAAATTGTCAGGGAAGATGTAAAAATCCCCAAAACATTGCTTGACAAACAAATGCCTTAAAATTATTTCTGACACTGCTCTATAATATAAATTGGGAGGGTATGTGGACATATCAGTGTCTGTTTGCATGTGGAGAGTGACGATACTGAGTTAGTAAGTATATCAAAGTGAAGTTTCAACATGCAGAGCAGGATCACTGAAAGCTCCTCTCTAGACCTTGAAATCTTAAAAAGTGCATCAGGAGCTCAAAACTGGCATTGTTGTAGGATAGTTTAGTTTTAGTTAGTTTTTGTAAGCTGCAAAAATTCTGATAGAAGATCACTTTGGTTAGGTTTCAAAGATTTTTTTTTTTTTGGTCAAAGCCAAGAAAAGTGGTTGAAGTATTTGCCAATTCTGATTAAAAAAAAAAGAAAAAGGAGAGAAAAAGATGATTTTGTTATATGTCCTGCATTTCAGCCATAGATGACCTCATCAAAAAGCTGATTTAGAGTGTATACCTTAAAAAAATAAGACCATTAGGTGGTTTGTTCAGTCCCTCCATAGTAACTGAAGTTGAAGTTTCTAAATAGCTCACTTCTATCTGAATGTTGCTTTTCACATACACGGTTTCAAGACAGAGTTTAACTGATTTTTTTTGAAAACAGAATTATATTGTCTTTGTTATTAAGAACTCCGCAGGTTACTTAATCAGACAAGCCAGCACTTGCACTGAGGCACTGAAGTGCCAGTAAGACTATTTCGGCTTTCCTGAAGCGGTTTTGGGCTTTTCATTTTTAAAAGGATCAAGCATAAGGAGTTCAGACACATTAATGTGGGAATAAAAGGGAGATGGGCCTTTTTAGCAATAAAATCTCTTTTTTCCTTTGAAATGTGACATGTATTCAGGTGAAGAATCACAGGAACAGCGTGAACTTTTGCTCACTCAGGCAGTTCCCTGCATGTAATTTTCTACCTCAAAATCGATTTCTTAGAAGCTCCTTATCTTCGCTCCTAGAAAGCAAGGAAGTAATGAGTGTTTCCTCTCAAAAGTAGCTCCAGGCAACCTTCAGTCCACATTGTGTCCGTCTCAGCCCTGCTCTTGGTGGCTCTGCATTTGAATTGAAGTGGGAAATTATCATTATAGCTTCATCTTTAATGAAAGAGTGAAGGGTGATTGCCTTTGGTACGTTATAATGTGATATATTCTGCACGGGATAGGTAGTGTGTAATTGCATTAAAGGGGAAGAATGTGGCACAGCCAACAGACAGTCTGTTGATTGTTGATAAAATGCTCCTCTTGTGTGTTTTACTGAGATACCTCAGGACCATATTCTGTATTTTCCCTCTTTTCAAAAGTCACCTATCTTGAAAAATAACATTATTAGATAGTTAATAATACTTGAAAATATTGACATCTCTTTATTTCTTGTTATAATTCAAAAACAGGCTAGGCAAATACTGAAGTTGTGGGGTGTTCTTAAAAGAGTGCTATATGTACCTTTTAAGATGTATTAATTTTAGAGATGCTTCTAATTTCTCAGATGTAGACTTCTATCTTTTGAGTAGCAAATTAGTTTTTTCTTTTGTCTCTTGGACACCATAACTGTTCTAGACTGTTAAATATTCTTTGTGCAAATATAAGTGGAATCTTCAAACATGAAGGTTTGTTTTGTCTTGTATAATCTAATGTGAGGATCAGGGAAATTAGATGCAGAGAGTAGGCTGGTTTCCTATTTTTCCTAAGCCTGCCAACATTTTCAAGCTTCAAATAAAATTTGTTCTTGCAGTGTCTTCCCCCTCCCCTCCAGTATGTGTCTGGGAAATAGAGGTGAAAAATCACATCTTGTATACATTTAAAAAAATACTTTGCACTGAAACGAGTCTCTGGGCTGAGGAGTTTGTTTTCCATTCTTTTCCTTTGGTATTTCTGAAGCATCTTCTATTGCCTTTAAGGGCTTACTTTTCAACTTCCAGAAGTGTGTTGGACAGGAGTGATTTGGTGTCACTAACAGTACTGAATTTAATTTGCTTAGCAGCTTTCTTCCTGGGCAACTCCCTCTGTCCTTTATGTTGCTGCTTCTTGGAGTTGTGGTTGTTTTTTTTTTTTTTTAAATACAAGAACAAACCCATTTTTGGATTCAAGTTATCTACCTGTAACTTTGCTTTTAAATTTTAATTTTATTCTGAGCTGCAGATGAACCCCAGATGCTGAATTACATTCTAGTTTGATGTAGCAAACTGTGAACTCTTACTGTTACAATGGGCAGCTGAAGGGCCATTTACCCCCCATTTCATCTGTATTAAATTCAAATAATGTTTCTGAGTAATACTCTTCCATTCTTTCTCCACAAGATGATTGAATAAAGGCAAATTGATATAGATAAATGTTTAAGCAAAATAATAAATGCTGTATCTATTACTAAAATAATTCTACCTACAAACCTGCCAGCAGGTAATAGAAGCTGGAACTGCATTTTACATGTTTAAAATCAAATATAGCGGACAGAAAGGGATGTAGGCTGCATATCAATTTCTATATCTTATATTGAAAATGATGTTTTTAATATTTAGAAGTGCATTTGTCATTTTTATGGCTTTGCTTTTGGTCTCTGACTGGAACTTGCTGTTGCACAGCGAAGTAGCTGCTTGGAGAGAGACTCCTTTGCCAAGTGTCTGAGCTTTGGCACAGAGAGGGAAATTCGAGTAATATTTCCCCTAGAAAATAAAATAGAAAGATGAAAATGCCCCCTTTCCATGTTATGATACTTCTTGTATTGAGTATTAAGTGAACTAAGATACTTGGGTTTAAGTGTTTTTGCTTCTGTGTTTCATTCTGTATGGGTGCCTAGGAGAACAAGGTTATTTGAAGGAAGTGAAAGAAATAAAAATACTTGTATGTCTAGTGTTTATTGCAGCTAAATTTTGTTTCCATGTAAAAATGATACTTCCATCTGAGTCTGAAGTTGAGAAATGCACCCATCACTTGTGTAAAGTGCAAACCTGATAATTGTCTTGGCAGGTGGTGAGTGCAATGTAGGCCAATAACCTTTTGCAGATGGAAACCTGAATTCATATGAAATTATTAAGATTGAAGAATGCTTTGAAAATAAATTACTGTGAGAATAGCAGTACAAACAGATGTGTGAAGAGTGGATTCTGGGATGACTTAATCTGGGCTAACAAAAAGGAGTTGTAAATCAAGGTTGAGGTATTTTAGTAACAATGAAATGCACAGACTATACATTTTTTTCCCCACAAGTTTACTGCAGAGGTAGCAGTCTTCTATTAGCCCAGCTAATGCAGCTGAAAAAAACAGATTAGTACTTGAGTCGTTTCACTTTCATTGTCATAAGTTGTTTGTTTTTGGTTTTGATTGCATCATTACAGCAATGACAAATAGTGATGACTCTTTATGGGACAGCTCTAAAAGGACACTTAAATATTCCACTAAAATTGAATGGATCTTCTCAATGAAAAATGCTTTGCAGGGAACTGTTTTCTAAATTTGTATGTCGAATTGGTATTATTTTCTAGCACTAATCACTCCACTGTGCAGTTAACTATGACAGTAAAAGTGGGAACCAGTGTGATACTCAGTGATAAGGGCCAAGTGTTTTTGGAACACTGTGTAGCAAATAATGATAACAAACAAAGTACTGAGTAGTGGGAATGTCTCTTCAGTAACTAATGTGAAATTTCCGTGCAAGCAAGGACTTCTGGCAAACTTTGAAACAAGAGTACAAATGGCTCGATAGCCACAAGGTTATTTATCATGGTGAATGTATTTTTGATATTCAAATTACATGCTGTATAAGCTGGTCTGTTTAAAAGATAAATTTTATAAAAAGAAACCCTAAGGCAGTAATCTTTCAGATTGCTGTGCTTGTTTAGGATAAGCTTATGTAAACTGCAGGCATATATGCAAGGCTTTTTGAGATAAGAATCTACATTCCAGCAACCAGTAATTATACAATAAACAATTAACTGCTCAAATAAATACAAAGTTTTTATTGAAAGACAGATTCATTTTTGAGGTTGCGGTCGCATTAACTGTGGAGTTTGTATTAAAAAGAAAAACAACAGCCATCACATACCTTGAGTGTTCTCAAAATGCTCATCAGAACCCCAGTGTTGAGGTTCTGGTAATTAACAATGTTTCTGGGCTCCTAAATTTAGAGGTTATTTTGTATCCCAGTGTTAATTTCGGAGTCTTTCTTGTTACAAAGTCTTTGTCCGAGTTTCTTTTACAAGTTACTTTTATCATTCAGAGCGTTCTGCCTCCGGTCTACAGGTTTGTGTGTGTTAGGGCTCTCTAGTAGCCTTTTGTGTGTGCTGTACCTGCCCTTTACAACAAAGGTGTTTGTTGTAGAGGACTGAAGAGGGGAAAATTAATCACAATCTTCACCAAACAACCAGAGTAAGTAAAAGATTCCAATCAAAAAAACCCTAAACAACAAAACACACTTAGACACAACCCTCCCAAATAAACAAATTAAAAAAAAAACAAGCCGAAGACACCCCCCCCAACAAATCAATTTTTCAGTTTCCCTTATTTTCAGGTGGTTAATCCACCTTTTTCCTCACGAACTTCTGCTGTTACAAGGTAAGAGGAAGAATGATGCAATACTCCTTGATATAACCTGTGCTGGTTTTTTTGGGGTGTCGCCTCATCTGAAAGGATTTTTGCCTCAAAGTCTAGGCCCAGTAGCCTGGTACACCCCTGCAATGCCAGATGTACCTCTCAGCCTGAAAATACCCCAGTGGGAAAAGGAAGGTGTCCTGATGATAGCTGGAGTAGGACTTCAGAGTTTACCTTTAAAATGTCTGAAAGAGAAGTTGGCACCATGTACTTTTATGTAGGCAAATGCTTTAAGAGGTCTTGAAAGAAAAACTAAGTAAAACCTATTTCTGCTGCACAGGGGAGAGGTTTGCAAGATCAGCATTTCTTTTGATGAAGGTAATTCTTATTATCATTGTGTATGCTGCCATGGTTCAGTTCAGAAACGTATTTTCTCATGTAATGCATTTTTATTTATTAAAAAAAAAATCTGAAGAAAACTTCACATTATGGGTTTTTTCTTTCCTAGCTATGCAAGTTTTCTCAAAAACCCCCAAACCGCCTTAACTTTAGATTTTTTTTTTCTTGTGAAAATACTTGCACTTAAATTGGCTTTATTGCATGCATAATGTTTTATGTGCAGAACACCCCTGCAGTTTTTTCTTGTCTGGCAATAATGAAAACTTTTCAATGCCGTAAATAAAAGAAATAACCTACAGTGTCATGTGATCGTGCCTGCCAGTTGTCCATAACAATGATGCAGATCGTTAGATTTCAGTCAGCATATCATAGAAATCATTTGCTGATGCACAGTGTTGAACTGCACAAAGATCTGTCCTCTACAGCACAAGCACGTGGATGTGCTGACTCTGAATTTGGGGCTGGCAATTCTCATAAGTTGCAGTGACTGCTGTGAAAGGTGTTAAAAGTGCTAGACCATGAGTGCCGCCGAGAAAAGCAGGGGCTGAGGTTCTTTGTTTTGCTGAAGGATTTTTGGTTCGTTCTTTAGGCTTGTGCTTTAGCCTGGCACGTTGACTGTGTGGAAAATACATCCCCTGACTGAGCATCTCAAGGCAAGGAAGTCCTGCTCAGACAGGCTCTTGCTAGTTCAGAACGTGTGGAGGTCACAGTGCTCTTGGAGGCTCATCTGCCTCCTCTTGTCATCGTAATGAAAACGGAGCAAGTCCAGCGGTGCTGCCAATTTTTGTATTATTTGGTGTCTTCTATAAAAAGTTTCCCATGATGTCACGATTCCTGGCATCGAGTGTTCGGTTTTTCCCTGATGCAGAGTGACTGCCCCCTCATCCCAGGGGATGAAAGAGGATAAGGGAAGTCTCCCTTAGAGCAGGCAGCAGGGAGGGCTGTGGGTTTTGTCATTTGGGTTATTTTGGCATTTGTTTACAGTTGAATTTTGAACTTAAAGCAATCTCACATGTGCCCTGGAGTAAGTAGCAGCTACCTATAAACTTAACATCCAGAACACAAGAAGAGAAGAAGAGAAATGGTAACTTGGTCGTGCCGGCCTTCATTTTTTCCCATCTGACAGGTGCTATGCAGACCTGGAAGCTTGAAAGCTTTGGGGTTTTGTTTTGCATCCCCCTCTCTTTTCTGCTTTCTAAGTTGGAAATCATTAGGATTTTTGGCAAGTCCCTAATCTTGCTCGGTGTTAAGATTGCATTTATTTATTTTCTGCGTTGTTGCCTTTGCATGGACCCTGACACAGTGTGTTTTCAGTTTGCTTCCCTTAAGCCTGATTAAAACATCACGTTAATTTAGATGACTCATTTAAAAACGTTAAATAAAAGCTGTGAATCATTAACTTACATTTAATGCTAAGAGGGCTGAAGATGGATTTGTCACTTTGTAGTGCTTTCACTGTCAACTTTGTTAAATTGTCACTAAAGTACCAAAATTTTAAAACACTGTTGCTCCCACAGCTTCCTAGTCATTCCAGACTTGGGCTTAAATGAGGTCCTGTAAGTTTTAATGGAATTAGAAGTGGAAGTGCTAAAGTGGACTTGTATTCATAGTCATCTCCTTTGCAGACTTTATATCAGTAAATCATTACAAAAAGTGTCCAGCCAGTGTTTCTTACAGTTGAACTAGAAAACTGTGTCTTTCTGACCTAGTCCATTATAAACTTTTCCATGATCAGCTTTGCTTTTTGTAAGGTTGGTGGTTTTTTTTTTTTCTCCTCCCCCTTTGGCTTGTCAGGTTTCATCATACTTTTTTTTATCTGCTTAACATTTTTAGTGATATCGTGGCACAACTACATCCCTCCTTTATTTCTGCAACCTTTTGGCTTGCGACTGGAATTTCATAATTGATCTTTGTTTCTGCAGCTGTATATTTTTGTTAATAATGTTTCATTTCTCCCTTAGCTTAAGCTATGGAGGAGGACATTCATCACATTCAGAAACAGACCTTCACAGACAGACATACACAGCTTCTCATCAGCTTCCTGGATACTCTGCTACACAACATCCTACTGGTAACTCTCCATGTCATGAGAATACTGCTTAAATAGCTACAGAGAAAAACAAACCCCAACTGTTAAGTAATTTAGATTCAAGTTGATGGATTTTATAATCAGAGGGAGTTTGTCCTGCAGGTGGTAGCCAGTGGTATTAGAAAACCTGAGTTTGTGGCAGAAAGTTAACAGTTGTTAGCTTTTATCAAAATGTCATAAGTAATAAGAGGGAGGTTAGGCTTAGGAACTTGTTGGCTTTTGAAGAAACTGCATTTGTTCTTTAAAATGCAGCTTTTCAGGACTGGGCCTATGCATGAGGACCAAACATTAAACATACCTCAAAGGCAGCAGCAGCAATCCTGCCAGTTCTAGACCAGAGCAAACAGCAAAGCTGATGCGAGTTGGGACTTGCTACTGCTGGTACTTCCATGTGCAAAGACAGTGCTGGGGGAATGTTACAATTTATTTTCTGTGTAGCAATGGGGTAGGCTGTGTTACATCTGCACCAGGATCTCTCTTTGATCCTGATCCTGATCCTGATCATACCCTGTTTCCATGACCGGAGAAGACCTTTCACATTCCCTTTGCAACCCAGTTTTGAAGAAAAATGTTTGAGGTCATGTGCTGACTGGAGTCTGGAGTCTCTTGGCCAGGTCCTTGATCAGGACAAGAGAGGGTCAGAACTGCAGTCTGGACATAATCTCAGTTGCTCACAGCTCTGGATCTCTCCAGTGCTTTCCATTGAGTCCCCTGCTATTGAAAGGTCTGAGCAGTGGGAAACACATAATGGTGTTTGTGGAATGCAACCAAAACTCCTTTTCATGTGCCCTGTCCCACAGAGGTGTCCAAAACTGCTACAACCTGCCCAAAGGGCACAAAGGGTGATACAGAGAAGCTGAACCCATTTCAGGAGGAATTCTGAATGTGAAAATAGAACAGTGAATCTTCAGATGAAGGGAGAATTTTAGGGGTGTACCTAAATATTGTTTGAAGCATGATATTTGACATACATTTAATAGTTCCAATTTACAGCTGTAGCAGTGTATAAGAGTTAAACCCAGAAAAATCAATGTACTTTAATAACAATGCTAATGTTTCATAACGTATTTCCTTTTTTTTTAATGATGAATGTATATCCTTGTTATTTGATTGAGCTTCTTGGAATTTCATCTGAATTGTCTGTTTTGTTTCATTTACCTCCACCATCATCCAGGTCTTTCAGGAATATTTGATACCAGTATGCACAGTGCTGGAAGTAACACTAAGGAAACTTCTTCAGTTATGAATTTTCTCTCTGCTATCGAGTCTCGTACTGCTCAAGCAGTCTCTTCAGGATCTACCCTTTTACCACAATTCAGGGCTCCTTCCTGGCAGACAGGTGAAAATTTCCTCTTGAAATAAAACTTTGTCATGATTATATTGAATGTTTGGGAGAATTTGAAACAAAAATGTCCCTACTGACTGAAAAGGCTGCATGTTTTCTACCTGTTTTACACCTCGATATTTAAGAATACTACAATCAGTGAAATTATATTAGCAGAAGAATTATATGAGCAGAAGTTCTGATTGTTTGGAAGGAATTTAGATGCATAGGATGTCTAATGAGTCAAATTTATTCTCCCAACTTTGGGATTAGTCTCAGTATCATCATAAGCATGTTCAGGTACACTACCTGTACATCCTAGCTGACCTTTCGTTCTCAAACTCTGTTCCCTATGATAGTTCTTCTGTGATATTACTACTAAAAGCCTGTTGGATAACTTTGGCCCCTTTGTACACAGAAGTAATGGTCCAGGTGTTCTCAGACAGGTCTGAGACGCATGTCACACAGAAATAAGTGATCTAATCTGCAGCTAAACAAACGTGCCATCTCTTCTGGCAGACTGACTGCCTTCTATAAACCTCCCCCATCTGTCAGGCCTTCTGTGCAGAGCAGGAAACTGCATATTTGGAGCTTACTAAAGGCAGTCACACCAAGATAAGTGTTGCAACTGCATCTGTGAGTTGCTTCAAGTTATGGTTAATCTTGTGGAGTGATTGTGCAGCTGTGCAGTGAATCAGGTCCATTCACTGCTGACAGAAGATGTTTGAGTGGTTTTTTTTTTTTCCTCTGGTGGGATGGTTTTCCTCTGTATCAGCAAGCTGATCCGTGTCTCAGTGCAGCTGTATGATTGTTCTGATCTGGGGAGGAGGCACAAGGTAGGAAGAGTGGGACAGTCCTTTTGTTGACAGTTTGCACTCGTTCTGTTAAGAGAAATAATGTGCAGCTGCATTTTGTGAAGAACTACTCAAAAAAGTTGAGGGTAGAGAACGTGGCTTTTTACTCACCAGTGACAGAAGCAGATATGTGGCAGCACAGATGAAGATGCACACTGTTAATCTGCCAAAAAATCTTACTATAAATCAGTGGTGTTTAGAGTTGTGATGACCCATCCTCACACCAGAATGTCAGCTGGGAAGAAACCTTTTTCTCTCTTCGTCCTAGCATTTTCTCCATTGCAGCTGCCTAGCAGTGAATTGTGAAGAATGGGGACACATGCTGTGGGTCGGGTTTGATGTTGGTACCAGTGATTGAGAGACTTCTCAGTACTCATAACTAAGAACTCATCAGTAAGCCCATTTTTCAATATTACCAGTTCTCTGAGCTTTCTGTTGTCCTTTTAATACTTTTGCTGCTTTTCTGTAACCCTCAACCCCCCCATATGTCTTCTGAGAGCTTTGTCTTGTGCAGACTTTTTTTTTGATGAGGGAAAACAAGAGCTCTTTGCTCTTCAAGGTGACCTTTCTTTAGGAGGGTTTCTTACTTCAGGGTTTTTCTCCAAACCCTTTGGCTGTGGATTTTGGGGGAAAGGGAGGAACAGTGTGTTACATTGTCCCACCAAGTGTTCCTTTGGTCTGTGAGTTGTGTTATCAGTGTTTTGATTTCTTAGGGTAGTGGAGGTGTGTCTGTGCACAAAATTTACTACCTTTGCCATACCTTTTGTCTGCCCCTCAACAAAAGTAAAAATATAAAACCTAGCAGTTCTATATTAGTGCTTTTGTGACCAGTTCTTGTCTGGTTTAAGAAATTACCTGCATAGTAGGAAGGGTCTTGATTTATGGAAGAGAAAGAGAAAATATAGGTTAGATGAGAAACTAACATTTGCAGTTAAAATAGGTATAAATTCTTCCTGTTCTTTGCTGCTTCTGGATGGCCCTACCCTTGTGTTAGTGAAAAGAGCCCAGTTGTACATGATGTTGCAGTTTGTTAGATTAGGGGAAAAAATGTGCATTAAAACACTGTTTATGCCTTCTTGCTCAGAAAGACCTTATTGTTGACTAATGAAAAATACCTTGGCATTCCTTCACTATCACATCTCTTCATATCAGTTGTCTTGAACTGAAAGGGAGAAACAAAGAATTTATTTCTCAGCTTCACCTGAACCTTCAAAAGCAATTGTATGATTAAGTTGCAACCAGTTTAAGAGAACTTAATGTATTTTAAAATTAAATATTTTTTTTAACTGAAGGGTTTTTTTCAAAACAAGCTTCATTTGCTGAGAGTTTTTTTTTATTTATTCTTAGATGATCCAAAGCTAAAATCTGTTTTAAGTATGGGAGAAGAATTGAAAAAAGTCAAATTATACCAGAGATTTTGTTTTTATCTGATTTGCATACCCGAGTAAATTTCCCAGTGGAAATTCATTCCTTTACAAGAATTTTAAGCCTCTCTGGGAATAAACTTGTATTCTTCACTTTTTTTTTTTCATAGACTTTGGAAATAGCACACAAACTTCACCAATACCTGCAAGTTACTGGGTGAAAAGCTCTGAATGATATGGATCACTGGTGTGAGCCTGAAAGCTTGCAAGGGAATTTCACACTCCTGTTTCAGCTGGAGTAGTATATTCTGTTGAGAAATCCTGTTTGAGCCAGGATGTCATACCCATGGCTGGATGCAAATAAGTAATATTATACTTTTCAGTCGGATGGTTGCTGTTGCACTGTGCACATAGTTGCTGTCTATGGATATTTTGGACTCTCACTTTGGACAGCATACAAATCATATTTATTGCTTGTACTGAAAGTCAGAACGCTCCTTTAAGAAAATTTAATGCAAAGTGTATAGACATTAGCTATTTCACTGTAAGCTCTGAAATGTTTCCCATAAAGTGAGTTATAAAAGTACTGGTGAGGGTAAATGCAGGAGATGGGATTGCTCCTTTAACTGTGTCTATATTGCAATTGGTAAGGCATAATTTTGTGTTTTTACTGTATATTGAATGTGTTCGAGGCTTTTGATCAGTTCACTGTGAACTTCTTAAACTGAAATAAAAACTAATAAAGAACCTACAGTTTCAAAGCAGAATTAATCTTGTACAATTTTTTCATAAACAATCTGCACCTTAAGGATATGAGATTTTCCCCCCGACAATTCACTGCAGGTATAGAGTTTGGAATTCTTAGAAAAACCTGCACTTCCATTTTAAAAATTGCCCATAATAAATGCCTCACTTGGTACAGTTTTTTAGTTTAAAGGGTGGTGATTCTGAAGAACGTTATATTTGTAAACGCTGTAAGAGCTTACAGTGAAATGACTTACAGAAATGCAGAGTGCTGTAACTTGTAAAGCTCCCTTATGCTCTTTTTTCCTTCTTGTTTTGTTTTTGTTTTTTTCCAGGTATGCATTCCTCAACAGCCACAGAACTGTTTGTTACTGGAGCTTTGCCAACCTCTGGAACATTTCCACCAACATCTGCTTTATCAGCGTATCAGCATCCCAACACTTTCAGCACTAGAAACTTTGCTACTACCCCTTCTCTTACTCTTCAAGATACTACTTTCAGTGCTACATCAAACGGTCTCTTAACTACCCATGATCCTTTATTACAGATTAAAACCTCGCAAGGCACTGTCCCCACCGCTTTGACATTCGAGCGCCTGGGCGGTTCTGTGTTAAGTACCAGCATCCCACCCCAGTCATCAACCTATCGCTCCGCTCAAGAATCCGCACCCCATCTCTTGCAACCTCAGTTTAGTTTGTTGCCTTCGACCCTTGGAGGAGCCCAGCAGGTGTCTCAGGCGTACAGCACGTCTGCCTTTACTGGTTCCACCGCGTCGATCGACAGAGCGCTTCAGCGAGAATGTAGTGTCATTAAACACCATCAGCGGCCTTCAAGCACTCAGTCTGTTCAGCCCCAGCTGACTGTTTCCCAGCATTCCTTACACAGCTATCTGACGAGTACCAGTGGGGTCAATTTTCAGGATACCTCCAGGCACTCGGCGTTGTCCTGCAGTCCGGTTGGAGATGTTACTCAGGTGAGCAATGGAGGACCGCAGCAGAAGACTTCTCAAGTCACGGTGGAACTTGCTCAGTCGTACACATCTGCAATTCCGTCACCTGGTTTTCCATCTGCTTCCACAGCAAAAGTGAAAAACTGTTCCATGAAGCAGCCTCCAGGGTCGACAAAGACCCCCAAACCTCAAAGTGTAGCTCCCACTGTGCAGACACAAAGCTATGCCAAAACTGCACAGAACCAGAGTTCTGTCATTACAGGCCAAGCACAGATCTATTCTACAGCACAGCTCCCGAGCCTCTTGTCAGTCAGTCAGTCCCAAAACTATGTTTCCTGCCAGGCTCAGCATGTGCCACCTGTCAGTCACTCACAGGATTTCTCATCCAGCAAGGTTGAGAAGCTGCCCTCCCTGTATAAAACATTGACTTTTTCTGGGCAATCCCAAACTATTACTTCTGATAGTCAGACTCTAAGTTACTCCTCAGAGGAACAGGTGTTGACCTCAGTTCCAAATGAGAACTACTCTGGGCAATTGAGGGAACTTGCTTCAGTCAGCCAGTCTCAGAGCTACTCTTCTAGTCACTCTCAGGGTTTATCTCCAGTTACCCAGTCCCAAGTTAATTTTTCATCTCAATCACAAGTTTTATCAGCCGTTAGTCCTTCAGAAACCTATTCTTCAGGGCAGTCTTTAACATTAACATCACCTTCTCTTTCCTTTAATGCCTCTCCTCGGGTACAAACTCTTCCAGCCTCGAGTCCTAATCAAAACTATATTTCTTTGCATTCTTCTCAGAACTCTCAGTCGCAAGAATCCTCCTCTCCACAGTCTCAAAAGTTTTTGCCATCTGTCCAGTCTCCTTTTGCATCCCCAGCTCATTCACAGACGCTGCAGAACAGCAGGCCTTCCTCAGAAACAAAGGCCTATGTTAAGAGGAAGTCTGACTCTAACCTGTACGCCTCATCCAAACAGGAGGAGGAGTTGTCAATGCAGGAGATGCAGGCATTGCAACAGCAAGCTACCCTTGAACCTTCCACTCAAAGCCTAACTGAGGAGGAAATCAATGCTCAGGATGCAACCTATAGGGTCTCAAAAGCAAATGACAGATACTCTCAAAGCGTGATCAGAAGTAACTCTCGCCTTGAAGATCAAGTTGTTGGACTTACTCTTCAGGGAACAAAAAAAGATGAGAGAATGGTCAGTTCTGTGGAGCAGCTCTCCCAACACATTGGCCATATCACCAGCCTGAGCCACGACATGAAAAAGACGGCGAATTTAATGCGAACAACACAAGGGACTGTGAGCGCTAAGGAGCTGAACCAGCAACATTCTCTGATGCATAAGGTACACGAAAGTAAGACTCCAGAACAGCAGGGCCAAGTCATTAGTACTCCACCGCAGGTCCAATCTCACGCTCTAAGACACGGCCATCAGCTGTGTCTGCCCAGTGCACAGGTACTGCTGGAGTCAACCTGTGACTTGCAGATCCTTCACCAGTCGATACTGCAGTCAGGTTTGGGACAGGCAAAGGCATCGCCGCAAGTGCAAAGAATACAGAGTCCTCAACAGGTGACACATCCCTTCCTTCAGATGGATGGTCATATTATTCAGAGTAACGGGGGTCATTCTCAGCAGCAGCTTCATAGTCAGAATTCAGAAGTAATGAAAATGGACATTTCTGAGTCTGCAAAACCACTACAGCAACATCTGACAGCAAAAGATCATTTTACTCAGACAAATCAACATGATTCAAAGAATCAGTTTGTTTCTCTTAGTTCAATATGTTTCCCAGAATCTATACTTCTCAGTGATGAGAGGAATATATTATCCAATGTGGATGACATCTTAGCAGCAACAGCAGCAGCCTGTGGAGTGACTCCATCTGACTTTGCCAAATCAGCTTCTAATGATGAGGAAATCCAGACTGTTGAAAATAGTGAGGAGTCTAAAGCACAGTTCCGATCACTGGATGTAAGACATGTGTCTTCTGTTTTCAGTGCCTCACCTACTGTAGTTGGGAAGCCAGCAAGCAGAAATAATATTTCTCTGAATGGGGGCCAGATTACTCTAAATCTTACACCAGTGTCAGCAATACAGACAAAAACTGTGAACCTGGATCAACAGCACATTGAAACTTCTGATCAAAATGTACCAACAAGAATGACCTCTCCCACCCTTGGTCCTGGTCAGGAAGAGCAGGAGCAAGGGGCTGTTCGAGTTAAGAAACAATCCAGCATCAGTCACGAATCTGAAGAAGATAATGATGCTTCTGTTGATGGTACACTGAATGCAAGAGACACAGAGTTTGTTTCAAGTGGTAGGAGCCTAAGTGAAGAAAGTGCTGCTTCAGAGAATGATTTTAGTGTGGGTGGTGATGATGGTACATTAGCAAGTAACCAGTCAAAGGTTCCGTTGCAGCCGCTATCTGTGCCCCAAAGCGGAGATGGAGCCATTAATAGAACTGAAGAAGAATGCCAAGATTTAGCTCAAGGGAACCTTCAGAAGAAAAAAAGCAAAGGAAAAAGCCAAAACAAAAATGCTGCAGAAGATGACAGTGCAATTCAGAAACAGGTGAAAAGAAGTGGGCAGTGTAAACGTCAGAATTCGAGAGGAAATGACTCATGTTTCACGTACTCCTCTCCTGTTTCTGAAAGTTGTTATGATACTTACCAACATCAGGAAAGAATGAGGCAAAAAATTAAAGAAGTTGAAGAAAAACAGCCCGAAGTCAAAACAGGATTTATTGCATCTTTTTTAGACTTTCTAAAGTCGGGGCCTAGGCAACAGTTTTCCACTCCAGCTGTGCGAATGCCAAACAGGACTAGGCGACCAGTCACACAGGTAGTTCGTGCCCCTTGCCTACAGTCCTCTGCAAAGCCTCAGCCAGCAGCAGCAGCAACACCTGTAGCTCCTGAGGTTAGTGGAGAAAGTCCGACCAAAAAAGCTGATGAAGAACTCAAGAAAAATTTAGAAACGTTGCCTTCGTTTTCTTCTGATGAAGATGATTCCGTGGGTGGTAACCATGATCTTCAGAAGAGCATCTCTACTGCATTGTCAGCCCTGGATGACACATCTGATAGAAAGATCAGATCAGGTAAAATGGTTACTACAAGTGTGTATGTTGAAGGAGATTTCTGTAGCTGATGGGGGGAAAAAAATGAAAAATTTTAGCTGTCTTCAGGTAAAGGTTTTGATTTGTTTTGGTTTTGGCCATAATTAAGAGTTTTGTTCAAAAGGTGTATTGACTATGGACTGAACTAGTGTTTTCCACAAGTAGAAAATATGTAAATAAAATTTTTCATGTTACTTAAGTAGGATTCTTCTAATGCCAAAAAGCTATTTTAGCCTGGAGTTGGAATAATGCATGTGTTATCCTCATTTCTGGCTTAGAATGCTAAATATGATTTTCATCTGGAAACCTCAACAAACCGTCATGTCAGAGGTTCTAAACCTATTTTTAAACAACTCAAGCAAGAGAACATATTAATAATTACCATCAGCAGGCATTAAGCTCTTCCTAGGTAGAGTTAAACATGCACTTTCTGTGATGATAACGTTGCACAAAATATGTTTATGAACCAACTTTTGCACTTGTAAACTGAGCACTGTTTTGACTGGGCATGTCCAAGGTGGGAGTCATTTGAGTTTGATTTCAGCCATAGTAATCAGGGGTGGTGCAGCTCCATGTTGATAATACATTGCTAGCAAAAGAACAAAATCTGGGAAGGATTGTTTTGGGCAGGGAGGGGCAGGCAGCAACCACTGATCACAGTAGTGGGTAGTTTTCCACACACTTCTCAGTTTCATTTGTGTTACATCTGTTTGTTTTGAGGTATTTTCAATATACAACATGTTTTTGCCTAGATAGACCTTTTCAGTCAAGTTTATTTTTTCCTCTGGTAAGCAATTAGAAACTATCCAGCCAATCCCATAACTGTACTAATTCAGGAGAAATACCATTGTCTTCCAAAATAATTACAGGGAGAAAATGAAACATTCCTTTATCTTTTCTCAGGACTTGGGACCTGTGACCCATAGGCTGATTCTTAACAAGATAGAATTAAGTAATGGTTTCCCTTTTTAGATTAAAGAAGAGAGGGAGATTTTTTTCTTTTATCTAGGAGTGATGTGACTTACTGAAAAATACATAGCAAAACTGAACTTAAATTGTAATAATCAGACCTAAGATACTGGGAGAATATTGCAGAATACATGATATGCTAAGCAATACTTTATATTAATTACTATTCTGTATTCTTCTATGTAATTGTTAAGTTCGTGCATTTTGGAAAGTCTGTTACAGAAGATGAAGTTCCTCCTGTGTCTTCCAGTTGAATATGTATTTTAAACAAGCAATCAGTGACATTTTTCTTCCCTAAAAGCCAAAATGTGGACAGTGCCATGATGTGAGCCTCTTGCTGAAGTTTGTTAATTTTAATAAGCCATTTCTGCCTACAACATCCAGAGGAAACATTTCAAAGGGTTTTTTTGTTAGGTGGGAATTTTCATTAGTGTTTTCTTTGCAGTAATTTCTTTTCCAGTATTACTATACTTTCTTTATTATCCACAAGGATGTAATATTTATACCACCTATTTCTTGAATTCACCTTCCTGATTTGTTATGTACAAGATTGTTCATACGTTGTACAAGGTGCTTAGTAATGACATCTTTCTTACTTGCTGGTGTTTTGCAGGCTTTCAAATAATTCCCTCTTTCATCTGTTTTTGCCAATAAGTATAAAAAGACAAATACTAAAACCCAGTCTTTTGTTGATAGTATTAAATAGCACATGTGTCTTTATCTGCTGTTCTGAAGAATGTGTAACTATACTGGGGGAACTAATAATGCTGTGTCTAATTAAAGCTGGCATAGCTTTCACTGAACAAAGAAATGGAGCATATTTGCAATAATATGATGTGATATATCCAGGAGAACGTATTTCATGGCTTAACTATTTTACTGAATTGATTTAATGAATCTTCACATATTTGGTATATAGCTTTTGTATTGACTCATTAATTTGACATGGAAATCTTTTGTTTGGAGTCACTTTTGTTAAAATATGTTACGTTATCCTTTTTATAATTTTTCAAGTGAAAAAGTCAACAATTAGCAGTGATTGTAACAAAGCTGTAAAATGGTTATTTTAAGTTTCCTAAGTGATTAGTAATTGTCTTATAGAAAATATAACTTGATTTCTTTTAGGTCAGCAAGTCAGTCTTAAAATTAATATGTATAGAAGACTATAAAGAAGATTATAAAGTAATATCTAAAAAGGATTCTAATTTTTTTCAGGTGGGAAAGAATAATAATTTTGAAAGGTGGGACTTTCCTTTGGCTCTTTGGAATAGAGGAGGAGAAGAATGTTCTTTCCCTTCTTTGTTTTGTACCATCAGTTCTCATTGCTCACCTCTGTTAATATTAAAAACCATTAGGATGTTGCCAAAGTTTTAATCTGGAACTTCCAGTTACATTGTCATAAGATGTGAATGGTAAATGTCCAAAAGTCATTCAGAAAATGTTTTCCTATTCCATGTGTGTTTCTCTTTCTGTAATCCAGTTTAAAAAGACTTGACTTATCAGCAGACTGGAAACAAGATTCAGTGTTGTGACCTTTACTGTTGTGCTTGCTTATTGCCACAAAGTTCAACAGTATTTCCTGGTGATCTGTCTGTAACTATCAAGTTGTTTTCTAAAGCATTCATCTTTGTTAATCCCAGATGCTGACAGATGCAGCAGTTTAATACAAACAGAGGTGTTTAGCCACAGTATTTTTGGTTTTGTTTGAGGTTTAGTTGTGACCAAGATACTGCTTCTATTTTAACTCCTAGAACAGGTGTTTTTCCTAGAATAGTTGCTTTTAATATATATTGTAACAGAAAAGAAGAAAACTCTAGTTCCCATTTGACATTGCTAAACCTTGATAATTTGTTTAACTAAAATATGGATTTTTTTCCTTCAGAAACTGAGAAAGGGACAGTTGTCACTGCTGCTGCCACCACCACTACTGCTGTAATAAAGCAGGAATCTCCCCAGACAACTGCCCCTGTAGGCAATGTGCAGGAGAAAGTGAATCCAGCTGACCCCTTAAAAGCAGCTCAGCAGGATGCTGTGACTACAGAACAATTGGCAAAAACGCAGGAGACTGTGGCAATAGAAGGGTGTACTGACGAGGAGAACATGGACAGTGGAGGAGAGGGCATGTACAGAGAACGTGATGAATTTGTAGTGAAGATTGAAGATATAGAGACACTAAAGGTAATCTGAATATTTGCTGGGGGGGGAAAAACACATCATGAAAAAATCCTGCGTGTGAATTTAGCCTCGACAAACTACCGAGAGGGGAGAGGCTGCATATGAGTTTTCTGTTTCTATTCTAATATTCCCTGATTGCTGCCAAAATGCCTTAAAGGGATCTTTCTAGTGCAGATTGCCAATGTGTTTTGAATGTACATGACCCATTTTTTGCTACAGACACAGTAAAGTAAATCTGCTTGCTGGTAACCTCTGTTAGAACTTGGAATTACCTGTCTGAATATTCAAAAGCATAAATTTTTTCACAGGCAGCTGACTGCCTTTTTTTCTTTTTTTTTTTTTCTTTTGTTAAGAAGATAGGACTAGACTTTCAAGTGTAAGGTATTGAGGAAATGACTTTTAGGTTTTTGCAAAAGATCTTGATTGTCTTCTTTTTTTTTTTTTTTTTGGTAAAAAGTTCTGCTTGGTATTCCAACAAGAAATGGCTTCCATAAGTAACCAGCTCTTCACATGAGTTTATGTGAATTTCCTTGTTGTCTTTGATTTCTTGGTTTGGTTTGGTTTTGTTGCTAATTCATTTTAAATTCTTCTGTGTGTTTACCTTTCCTTTGGTGGCTATCATAGCCAGCAATATTCTTAGTCTTGGAAAATTTGTAATACTTTTGATTATTTGTCTGTGTTCATCCTCTTATGAGCTGCAGTTTTAAATTAATTCATGTAGTTTTGTCACATAAAACAAATGCTATCAGTTTTAGATATTCCCTTGTCAGTTATAAAATGGATTAAAGTGTGTTAGGAGATATTTTGAATTTCAATTTTATTTTAGTTAGTTGAAGAGTCATGAAAAAGTAACCAAATACGACCAATATGACTATATGTTTTTCCAGAAGGAGTTTATTTGAATTAGTCATTTTGTGTAGGATTTATAGAGAATTCTCATTAAAGATAATAATTACAAACTTGTCTCAATGCAAACAGCATGTGATGACTGAGGGTTTGAAATTTCAAATTACCTATTTCAACTTTATCCCGGTTAACTTCCTCAAAAATATAGTCCACAAACACATTTCAGGAAGAAAAATAAGCACTGTTTTGAGCAAATAACTTTATGTTCTTACAGGTTGCTTTGCAAACAGGAAAGGAGCCTCCAGCTATCTGGAAAGTACAGAAGGCTTTACTGCAAAAGTTTGTTCCTGAAGTGCGAGACGGACACAGAGAGTTTGCTGCTACTAATAGTGTGAGTCTTAAAAATCCCTTGTGAAGCCTCATGGGAGCTGATTTCCTTGATGGAAGTCTAGGAAACAAAATAAAATAAGATTCTGGCATACATTCTTAGCAATCATCCTTGAGGGGGAAAAAAAAACCCCAACCAATTTCTTGACTTCCTCCGACTCAAATTCTCTCTAAATATATTCATGGGCAGAGTTTTTGCTTTCCAATGTGGATTCTTTGGTATCATTTAGGGTGCATAAAGGAAGAAGTTTTCCCAACCAGAATAAAGTCAGTGGAAACAGGCTCGTGAACCAACTGCTTTCTCCAATAGGAATGATAGAGGAGGATACAATTTCAACAGGCAGCCTCTTGCCAGGCAGATAATCCTTTTGGGATAACACATGTGGAGAATATAATAAGGGGAGAAAATGAAGCCCAAAGTACCTCTGGCCTTATTTTCCTTAATTTTAAATATTATCTACAAATCTGATGGAGAAGTTTTCTTAAATTACAAATGCTGTTGAATAGCATATCCATTTGGTATGTAACCCCTTTTTTTTAAAATGAATTTTTTTCTTTGGTATTGGCATTTTCAGTTGTTAAACTACTAATTTTATTTAACTGAAACACTTGTGGGTTTTGTTGTGTTTTTTTTCTTGTAGTATCTTGGGTATTTTGGCGATGCAAAAACAAAATACAAACGAGTGTATGTGAAGTTTGTTGAAAATGCAAACAAAAAGGAATATGTGAGAGTATGCTCAAAAAAACCACGCATCAAGCCTGTACAGTCAGCAAGGTATTTTATTTCAATTTGTTTTTCATTTTGCCATATTGTTTTCCTATTAAGCACACACCTATTTTAATAAACAAGAGTTATAACTCAGGATTGTTGATGAGAGGAATGGAAAGCTTGTCCCAGACTAAGAAATTGAAAAACATTCCCATCTTGACAAAAATCTTGCCTAGTGCTTCCCAGAATTGTATTCCTTGCCATGCTGTCAAAACTGTGGTGTGTTAGTCCTAAAATACATAACTTTTTATTTATAGGATTAATATTCCTGTTTGTTTTCCTGTTGTGAGTGGTGGGAAGAGAAAGGAGAGGAGTTTTCTGGTTTCTTATTCTAGTCCTCAAGTTCCTGCATTTCCTTCATTTCTACCTGGATGATTTTCTCTCCCATCTTTGTGCAGATACAATATCCCAAATTCACTTTGTCAGCAAACCTCAGATCTCATTGATTACTAATATTTGTTCAAGTGTGTCAAGTCTGATTTTTTTTTCATTAAATAGTCAATTTTAATATTAGCTCCAATCTCCTCTGGCTCATAAACTCTACAAACATTGGGCAATTTAAAATTTCTGTGCCTGTTTATCTAGTTATAAAGTTGGAATATTATTTAATCATAGGTAGCTGAGAATAATGGTTAAGCATTATATCAAAAATATAGTAGTATAGTGTGTATGACCTAATTCTCACAGTTGACAATGAAGTAAGTGTATATAATCAGTGTTTAAATGAGAATATGGCTATTTTATTAATGCCAAATCTTGTGTGGTAATTATTGTCATGAAGATCATCTTCATAATATTGCAGGACTATTCATTGCAAACCTAGTAATAGCAACATCAAACCCCCTGATCCACCAACACCAAAACCAACAGCAACAAAAGTCTCTTCCGTGAAACCCAAAGCTAAACAGCCAAAGGTTAAGGCTGAACCACCACCAAAGAAAAGGAAAAAGTGGAAAGAAGAATTTTCCTCTTCCCAGTCTGATTCTTCACCTGAGGCCCAGAGCGAAGAGGATGGTGAGTGAGATACCATTGCTGGCATCTGGGCGCGTTTGAACTTCACTGAGAAGAGTATTACAAAATTGCATTGTTTGACCATGCACATTTTTCTGTACTAGCCTCAGAAAGTAAACTTTAAATCTAACAGTGCCATGCAGAATGAGTTTCTCAAAACTTTTTGCTTGCTGTTTCTATATGAGCATAATTGAAGTTATCTTACATGTAATTTATCAGTGAGATAAATATACTTTTTACTGCTTGCTTTCTACGATGGGTGCAATTGTAAGAGGAGAATCCGATTTGATTTTTTTAATACATCTCAAGAATGAGTTTCTTCATTAATTTTCCATTGCAACTGCGTGTCATGTCAAAAATAACATTCCTGCAATGTTTGTCTCCATGCAGATGTGGGCAGAATTCAGATGCTACTGTTGTTTTTTCAAAACCCAAGGAGAAAAAACAGTTGACTTTTTTTGGCTGCTCCGTTGCTTGTCTGAGTGCCAGCTGTTCAAATGGAGCCTGCTGAGCAGATTTGCTGTTAAGACATTCGTGGAACGTTGAGATTCCATGTTGGCAGGAATTCTCCAGGACAGAAAGGGAACTTTCTGAAGTTTGCAGTCTTTTGTAGAGGTCACCTGTGGTAGCAAATACACAGTGCATTTTGCAGGGTCCTCTTGGTTTGTTTCCTGTGTGCTTGAAGCAAAGCTGTGTATTACTCATGCTTTATACTGCTGCATTTCCAAAGCATCTTGGTTCCTTTTAAATACAGACAAGCTACCACTGGTGTACTGGAACACTGCCTCTATGAGAACAACACCTTTAAAATACTATTTTTCAAGCCAACTTGCCCAAGTAACCATTGATATGTACAACTGTCCATGTTTAAAATCTCAAGTCACCTGGTGATGATAGTCATCCGTAGAAATGTGTATACCCAAGGAAGTTTAACAGCCTTGATAGCTAAATTACTGAAAACCTTGGTGCCAGACATGGAGCCTATAAAAAGCTCCAGAATGCTGACTAGAAGTGATGACTGCTCCATGTGCATGTTTGAAATTGCTGTCTATGAAAAAACAAAAGCTGCCTCAGAATAAGCGCCAATATGCCCTACGTTGCTTCCCTGGGAAAATTTGCTTTACATGTTTTTTGTGAGCTGAAGAATTAGGTGGGATTGGCTTCGATGGTATGCAGGCTCTTAAGTGATATTTGAGCTCTGGAATTTATTTTTTTTTCTATTGGACACATCCAAATTCTGCATTTTTGGGATGTACTTGCATTGATGTGAAACCTGCACTTATGGCACTTGACTTGACTGAAGTTATTCATTCTCCATTTTCTGTAGACTTTCAGCTACAGGAATAGGAAAATGTCTGAATTCCATAAATTTATAATCTAAATGCTGATAGTTAAAAAAAAAGGACCCATCCATTTGTAGCATATTTGGTGTCTGCCTCTGTTTTTGGCAGATAAGCAGTTTATCACAATTGACTGCACTGAGTTTTAATCTCTTGGGGTACCAGTAGGGGTCACTTGTGTTTTAAGAGAGAAGCCTTCAGTTTTGAAAAACACAGATATTTGCAGGATGACAAGGGGAAAAAATCCATTCTTTTCTGATTCATTTTCAGAGGTTGTACCTCCAGCTCCCCTTGTTACTCGCTTTTTGAACACAAGAGCTATGAAAGAGACTTTTAAGAGCTACATGGAGTTGCTTGTTAGCATTGCCTTGGATCCCGACACAATGCAAGCCTTGGAAAAGAGCAATGGTACAGTATGTTTAACATTTGTATGTTCTTACTGGATTTTAAGGTTATTAATCAGTAAATCAAATGTTTTTGGGGTTTTCTAAAAGAAAAAACCCACAAGCCTACTAAACTTCTAGTAACATAACCTCATCTGAAGAACACTACACAAATTATTTGTGTGTGTATATATGTTTTTGCACTATCTCTTTGAATAATCAAAGTAATTTGCAAATACTGTTTTGTCTGTTTTATTGTATCAGACTTGTGCTGTAAATGTCAGAACTGAGCTCTTTGTTCCTGCCATTATTATACTCTAAACCTTAGCAAATATTTATTTAAAATTAAGAGAGTTTCATTCTTGCTGCTATTAAAAATTCTGCTTTTCAAACTCTGAAATCTTAAAATTGTTGCTAAAGAAAACTATATTAATACACACTTTTTCTTTGAGGACAAAATATTTGGACTTATTTACCCTAGTAGACTCCAGGATACAAGTGGAAACTTCTATTTCTCAAAATTTAGGAAAACACTCCTGTATAAAGATCTCAAAAGAGGAATTATTTCATGTATTATTTAGTTGCAGGCTGTTGTTTTGTACTATATTCTGTTTGGCTGTATTTAAAAAAACCTGCTTTCTGTCCTTTCCATTCCTGGTTTGCTTGTATTGTGCATCAGTGCACACTTACCTCAAGATTTCAGACCCATGCATTATGTCAGTAGTCCCACTAAAAGCAAAGAAATTTGCTTTAGAGATAAAAGGCTCCATACTGAGCTGTAAATTTTCATTCATGGCCACATGCCTATGTTCAACTGTATATGGTGCAATTCACAGTGGTTTATCAGATAACTTTTATCAGTAAGCACTTTCCTCAGTTTCTGTTGTTATAAATGCCAGCAGGGTCATCCCTTGTAAAATGGAATAACAAATGTCACAACCACAAACTTATCTTCATAAAACAACGAAACTATCTAGGAGGAAATGGTGTGAAATTGTCTCTAAAATTTATGCTCTGTAGTGCTCTATCTTCATTTTTCCTTTGAGCAAAGAAAGTCAGAGAAGGAGCAGGAATGCAGCCAGCAATTAAACTGCATAATATCTAGTGAGCTGGTCCGAAAAATAAGATCTTTCTCTCACATTTGAAATTACTTTATGTGCAAATTACTTTATTTTTTACTGTCCACATTGTGTAATAAAGGGTCAAAGTACAGATTGAAGATGGACCTCGTTACTGTGCATCTCTTAATAATCAACTGCTGCGGGTTTTTAATGTGTCTTTTAGATGAGCTACTTTTGCCTCACATGAGAAAAATTGATGGTATGCTGAATGACAATAGGAAAAGGCTGCTTCCCAAATTACGCTTGGATCATGCTTTCAAGGTATTCTCTTTCAAATTCTGGGATTTTTAAGAGTCATGTCATAAGTAAGCCATTGAATGCATACTGTGCAGGCACAACTTAAACCCCAGAAGGCACACTTTTAACAGAAGTGAATATGGATTTGAAAGAGATGCTATAAATGTAATACTTGTATGTGGCATTTGGAGAACATTTTGTGATGGAGGAGTTGATACTGCAAAGGTAAAGTTCTAGTTTTACTCCCCATGCTTTCTGGTTCGTTCTCAAGCATTTTTTTTTTTTCTTTTAAGCTTCTCAAATTTGCCAAAAGCAAATCTGTTTCCTGTCCTTCTAGAGCTTTTGGTTAAGCGATCGTATTGCCTAAAAATAAACTTTTACATGAAATAGCTGTGCTGTGGAGCAGATGTCTGAACTTCTTTGAAGTAGAGAACATGATCAGAGGAGTTTAAAACCAGGACAGAGGGACTCAAGAACAACTCATTTGTGTGCTCTTTCATGTATCTTCAGCATGGAAGGTTGAGAAAAGTGTGGATAACAAGCCCATATTACAGCAACTTTGACGCGGTAATAAAAAAACAGGTCTGGATGTGGACAGGGAAGAGAGAAGCCGTAACATCTCAGTAGAGAGAAGGTAAACAGGAGGATAATCACTGGGGTTCCTACTGTTCCCACCCACCCTCCAAGCAACAACGCAGGTTTTGCAAGTGCAGTGAAGTGAATGAAGGGTTTTTTTCGCTCGTAGGATCATTTAGGTTAGGAAAGACCTTTTAAGATGGTCAAGTCCAACCATTAAGCCAGCACTGCCAAGTCCACCACTAAACCCTGTCCCCAAGTGCCACATCTACACGTGTTTTAAATGCCTCCTGGGATGGTGACTTCACCACTTCCCTGGGCAGCCTGTGCCAGTGCTTGATAACCCTTTTGGTGTAGAAATTTTTCCTAATATCCAATCTACACCTCCCCTGGCACAACCTGAGGTCATTTCCTCATGTCCTCCCGCTTGGGAATAAAAGACACCCTTTTGTCAATGTCTGTAATCAGACTGATTATTTGTTCTTGGTACAGTTTTGAGAACAACAAGAGTAAAGCAGGTTTGTCTATAAACACATCAGACCAAACTTGCTCTTTTGCCTGTCTTTACCTGTCTTTTTGCTGCCCAAGGTACAGGGACACTTGGAGAATTGTGGTGTCTTTGTACTGCTGTGAACTTGCTTTTGAGAGCTACGTGGTGAGGGAGATAGTAACAGACTTGAAAGTTGTGCTTTTTTCATCATGAAATCTTTGAGAGATCCCTTTCCCCCCAACCCATTCCTGGTAAGTCTTGTGGGCCATAAAGTGACATTGTTTCGGGGATGAGAACATCATCAACCAGTGAAACAGCTGTAATTCACACCACTCTTGAACTTTTTTAATGTTAGTTATGCTGTTTTCCCAGCAGCTGAACACTTTGTACCTGCTTGAACAGAATTTCTTGGGGCTTCCTCCTTAGAGTAGGAAGGCATGGGGAGGGCTGTGTATTTTTAAACCATACACAGAGCTCCAGAGAAGGTAACGTGTGCTAACTCTCCATTTCTGTTTTTCTTTTGTGGTGAGAATTTTGTATTAATAGTTATTAATATAGCTGCTTCTTTTTCACCTGTCTGTGCAGAGAACACAGGCTAATTAAGGTGGGCTACAAATTTATAGAATTCTGGTTACATTCTCAGTACACAAAAAGAGAGAGGTAGCTGAGTTCCCAGTTTAAGGGAAAAAAGCTAATATAATTTTCTGTAATACCAATATGTAATTACAACTGCTTATTCAGTTGGAGTTCATAATGAATGCAATAGCTTTGCTGTGTGTTCACTTAGAAGCAGATTATGTAAAGATTATATCTCTAAAGTTTACTTAAGCCTGTATTTCATCATATAAGCTGCAAGAATTTAATGGATGTCAGGAAGGGATCTGCTTGGGATGTCATCTGCAAGATAAAAAACCTCTTATGTTTTTCTTTGGTATGAAGGTACCAACTCGTGCCATCCTTGGGTCAATATTTTGGGTAAAAATGAAATGCCTATTTGTCATCTTAAGTGTTTGTGTTGGTTAGGAAAATGTGTTTGATACTCCTTAAGATCTGGGTTAATTTGCTCATTAATGAAGATCTGTTTCTATTCTACCTTTGATCAAATAACTAGTTCAGATATTAGAGCTGAATGAGGCACTGAAGAAAGCAATAAGTGAAAAATATCATTTGTCCTTCACAGTTATCATTCAGTTGGAATGGTTTTGCTATTCTGCGTTGATAGGCATGGATAAATTTAATATTGGTTTTCCACTGGACACAGTTAATGTGGAATATATTATCACTGTACTACAAACCAGACACTGAAGTTAGCAGCCAGTGTTTGATAGTTTTGCCTGTATCATATTTTATAGTTCTAACAGTTTATTGTGTCCTGTGTGAAATAGTTTTTATAAAAACTTAGGAAGTATTACCATTGCCTTAGTTGAAGCTCAGTAAGTGAAGCATCTTAGCTGAATTGTGCAAATTTCATTTGAAAATAATTATCACCATTTTGGGTCTCATGCTCTCAAAGATGCAGAAATCACTAGTATTTTCTTCTTCATTCCAATCCAAATTTGTCTGGTTTAGGTAATTTAGGTAATGTAAATTGTTCCAGCTCTTGGGAATTCTCCAGGGGAAGGCAAAAGTGGCCAGAGCCCCCTTGATACTCAAAATCAACCTTGAGAAAAGCTATTACAGTGGATAGAAAAACTAAATAATTGAAACCTGTTGAAGTTGTACCAGTTTGAAAGCACTGCAATGAAGCCTGGGTATGGACAGGTTGGCTGCTCAGGGTTACTGCTACCACTGTGCAGCTACCTCTGTGCTGTAGATCTTACAGCTTTTTGCTGAGAGGTTTGTTTAATAAAGGAAAAAATTACAGATATATATAAAGAGCTAATAAATCACAGGCAGGGGAGGTTGTTGAATTCTAGTGTTGTTTGTTAAAACAGAATAGAAAAATTGAGTCAACTTCATATTTTAACCCAATACAAGTTAAGTCCTTAAGCATTGATACATATTTCTCTGTGCCTCTTTTTCTGCCTTGTGCTTAAGTATTATACAAGCACGTTCATTTAACTTGAAACATTGTTTTTTCAGGACCAGATTATGTGGCATAGCAGAACTATTTGAAAGCAGCTGCTCACATAATGCTGCATTTGTACAACAAAGGTGTATTCAAATTGACTCATGCCAATAACATAGAACTAAAGCTGGTAGAAATGCAGTTCCCTCCCCTGACTTAATATGTCTGAAACTTGTGCCTCTTTGAACCAGCCTTCTGCTGCACTGTGCATAAGCTTTTCTACCTTACAGATATGATAAAAGGCAATTAGTTTACAATTTGCAAAAGATGGGACAAAAGCTATGAATATTTAGGCATCCAATCCCCATTAGAGTTGGTAGACTTCCTGTGCCTGACTAGGCATTAAATACTTAAGGATCTTCAAGTAACTTTGCCTTGGAGATTCTTGTGTAGAAATTGCCCAGTAGAGCTTTTCTTTTTTTTTTTTTTCTCTTTCTAGTGGGAGAATCAGAGAGCATAATCTTGACACACAATGAAGGGATCTTGTGGTCTTGAAAAATTATAGTAGTGAAGAACAGGCGGTCACGCTTTCCAAACTGTATGGTTGCTTGATCTGATAAAGACACTTCATCAGGTCTTTGTGGAAGGACAAGTTTTTCATAACAGGCTGCACTCTAAACTTTTGAAAGAAAAATGGTCGATTTGTCATCAATCTGGCCATCCTTGATTTTTTTTCATAATCCTCTGTCTTTATATGCTCTGTTAAAGAATGCTTTGGAAAACTTTCCTGAACTGACGGTGATCACTCGGGACCCCAAGACAAAATGTGGAGGAACGTCTGTGTCTAAGATCAAAATGAATGGGAAAGCTTACAACAAAAAAACACTGAGGGCTTCTAAGTCAACCACTAAATTAGCACAGGTGAGTCTTCAAAGGGGTTTGTTGCTGCCACCATCTGACTTGTAAAATGATAACCACACTTACATTATATAAAATGCTGCTTCATGTGTTTAGGTGTTCCGGTAGGTTTATCAAAATATAAAATCTTGGAGTGAGGTGCTTTTTCTGTAACAAAGGGATGTTAAGAACCAACATTAAAAGCAGTACATTAAATCATTATTTTAACTCATCTGCAAAAGATAGTTTGTCAGCCTTCTGGGCTGTTGTTGAAGCAACACCATTTTGCCTTCAACATTGCAGTTGTGGTGAAGTCACTGCGTGGATCACAGTAATAAGAGTTTCTTAGACTTGCTGCAAAATCTCTAAAGTAAATGATACAATGGCTTCTAGATCAAAAGTGAAAAATTAGTGTTAATAATGTAAAATCCGAGATTAAAAATTGAGCTCTGTATTGCTCCTTTCCTCGTTTCCAAAGACAGAATGAAGCTGTGTATCTCAAAAAAAAAAAAAAAATTGAAAAAAATAACATTAAAAAGCGGTGTGGTAAAAACTGGAGATGCATATTATTCCTGGGGAACACTATAACTAGATTTTGGCTGAGTACTGGCTCACATAGGCTGACTAACCTCCCAGTAGTAAATAGTGGCTCGACAAATGACCTGTAAATGTAGCTCACACTCATGTTTCTTGTCAAAGTAACATATTAGGTAAGTACAGACCAGCCTTCTCAAGCATAAAGTGTGTGCTTTTTGCAGTGATACCCATCAATTTGATAGAAATGTATTTAAGCTTTGGTAATTCTTGCAATAGTTCTTGAGAAGGAGATGTCTTGCCTCTTTTGGACTTGCAGTGCATTCAGGATAACTGAAAGCATTCCCAAACCTGATTTTGATAAAACAACATGGAAAGTGGAGATAGGAGATAATTATGATATATATTAAATTACAGTTTGCCAAAATATGTCGAAATAATTATTTGAAAGAAGTACTGAATTTCTGAATTGTTGAAAAAAATTGTTTACAGAAGAAAATATCTGAAATATCTCTTGGTAAATAACATGAATTTACATGAAATAATTGTTCTTTTTGCAGGAGTTTACAGTAGATCCAGAAAAAATACAGTTGTATTCTTTGTATCACTCACTCCATCATTACAAATATCACATATATCTAACATGTAAAGAAGAGGTAAGTAATTGTTCCCATTGAGCTACTTTTATATGCATTGAGGAAATTTATTGAGGGAACTGAGTCCACCTAGAGGGACTGTCCTCATCTTCTTGATGGATGAGTATGGATTGAGGCCTCCTATTTTGATTAATTCTTTATGGCAAATGAAAGGGTACACTGAGCACATACATTGCCCCTAATGGGCACTGCTGCTCAGAACATTCAGATATGAGGCTTTCAAGGTTTGTGTGATTCCCTAAACTGTTCTTCACTGTTATCCAAAAAAAAAAAAAGGCAACAAATTTTACCAGTGTGTGTAACTCATCGGATCTAGGAGTTTATTTTGTCTTAGAGTGCCACTCCTTTATTTTTGCTGCAAATCCTTGCTGGAAATATTTTAGGTAGCAGAAATACAGGAGTTGAGCTCTGGCTTGGTTGTTAAGAAATGCATTTTGGGGGGCACTTCCTCTTGTTTTTAAAGCATAGAGTTGGGGTTTTTTTTTTCCAAAGAAGGTTCGTCTTTAACTGCAGACCTATAAAAATGAAAATTCTTAAATTCTGGCAGCCTAATATATGTGTGTGTGTGTGTGTGTGTGTGTGTGTGTGTGAATCTCTCTCTCCCCCTCCTTCTCTTTTTTTTTTTAAATAGATTTCTTCTGTTCAGAAGACGAGTGCAGACCTAGGCCAGGAAGAGATTGTGCAGCTGTGCATGAAAAACATCAAATGGGTGGAGGATCTTTTCGAGAAGTTTGGTGAACTTTTGAATCGTGTCCAGCAGAAATGCTCCTAACGAAAGTGTATCCCAGATCTCCCGGTTTTTTTCTACGGCACTAACCTGATGGAACAGAAGGCTCAGAGAGAGGGGCTCTGATTTCTTTTACAATGCCAGACTGCTTCTTGTTCGTAGCCATTTTTATTTCTCCTTATGGAACTTTGTGCCTTGGCTCGTGCTAAGGAAAAGTGATGCTGCCAAGGAAATCAGTCCTTTGAAGATGGAACTAAACATAAAACCTAACCACATTTTTAACCTGAAGAGTTATTTTCTATTTTGTAAACTATTGGATAACTTAGTTTTATTTTCAGAAACGTTTTTGACAAGTGATAAAGCATGCACTACATATACTTTTTTCTTTTTTTTTATTGCTGAACAGATAACAACACCTAAAATACTACAGATTTTTCCATCCCTGACTAAGTGAGAGAAAAGTCAGCGTTGGGGTGAACTAATTTTTACGTGTCTGGCCACCAAATTTAGAGTTTTGTACATTTTGTGAACAGAGCCGGGGTGACATCAGTTTCTGCATACGTATATTGCCATAATAAAATCCAGAAATTTCATTATGCTTTATGGACTCCTTTTACTATTGTCATGTTCAGGAGACTGAACATGGAGTTGGTGCAATCCTATGACTGCTTTTGTGTCAAATTATATTGTAATGAAAGACAATGACCTTAACTATTTTCCCTGTTTTGAAGAAAAAAATATTTTCCTTTATACTGTGTTTTTTTTTTTCCTTTTGGAAAAAAAAAAAGAATTCAATTGTACATTTTATCTCACTAATAGTTGTATTTTTCACAGAGGAAATATTGTGGTTAAAATTGTTACATGTATCTTTGTAATACACTTTCCATTGTTTTCAGTAAATCCTATTCATTTATATGTTGATTTCATATTGTAAACTATGTATCTCGAGGTAACCCTTTTGTTTATACAGGTTTGCTTCAGTGTTAACCAGAATAATGCATAATGCATACTAGACTAGTTTTGCTTTAAGTGTAGTTGTGTTAGACACTGCAATTATTTTCTGATACGTGAAAATAAATTTCTTACTAAACTAGCACTTGATTAACTGAGAGTTTAAATGAAGAGCTACTACACTTTATCTTGGTCAACAAAGACTGTTGATTGAAAAGACTTATATGCAGTGTTAAACACAGCTTACATAATTGTTTGTAGAACTGGCAGTTGCAGAGCTGTTCTCTTTTTGGTGCCTTTCAAGTCTTCAGACATCTTTGTAGCTTTTTTTTTCCCCCCCTCCAGTTTGTTAACACTTAAGTAGTGCCACTAGTCACACTCAGACAATGAATGTAATGGGCTCTAATCAGGAGAACATTTTCTTTAAATTTGCCAACAGAATGCCTTACTGAGTCATTCACAATGGGTATGTACTCTACTGGCGTCCTAAAAGAGAAAAAAAAGTCATGTTGGTCTTTTTTCAGATAATGTAGAGAAAAAAAAAAACTTCATTCCTTTATCCTTTCACTGCCACTTAGTGCCTTAATTTCAGCCAAGAAAGCAGGGTTCACTATTCATTGGCCAAATGAAATAATGTTCATTGCCATGGGACCTTTTCCCCATGTTTTGATCCTGTTTAGTTGTTAAATATTCATTAGACCGTAGAAGTATAAAGAGTTTAATGAATAGATGTGAAAATGAAATTATTTGATCTTGAGTAAGCAAATAGAGGTTTGAATATTAAAGTATGTACAGAATTTTAGCTGATTAGATTTAGAACCTTGTAGGATGTTTACTGTATTTCCAAAGCTTTTCATCCTTAAAAAGCAATAATTCTCCTTTACAATTTGTATGCAGACTACAATGAACAGGAATTGATATGTGCTCTTGCCTTGTTTTAAGCCTCTCCGTAGTGGTTTTGCTTTAAAAAAGGAGGCCACGTGTTACTAAATGCATTGTGCTACTGCTAGGTCTGCAACTATCAAGGAGAGTGAGATGGGTTTGGGTTTAGGAAGAATATGCAGATTTTTAGAGCAATCATGGAGCTAATTAACTTTCACAGTGAAAAGAAGGGTAACCCCAGGGGTGAAGAGTTTCAGTCGTACTCAATCTGGTAGGAGCTGGAGTTGATACAGTGGAAACCAAACAGCAAAATTGCCAACCTTGGTAGCAATCAGATAAAACTATTTTCATGTAAATATGCACACTGGAGGTATGGTAGAAACATGCCTGGTATACTCTTTAATCCACAGTGGGGATTCCCAAGTTTCCTTAGCGTATTCCCTTATTGGTGGGGTGCTTGGCAGTGTGTGTAGATTCAGGAGAGGTATTTACTTGCCCAGGCAGAGTTCTGTTGTCACCTTGCAGTGATAGGCACAGCAGAGTTTGGGAATTCCTGGTCTGTAGTTCTAGAGATGATGAGGATACAGACTGAGGGAACAATGGAGTCGGCTCCTGGATTGGTGTAGTGAAGAGCTCATCAGACTTTGCCTCTCTCACACCTCTTCCCAACATGACTAATGAAGCAACTGGTTGAGAGAGGTCTCTGTGCTTTCTGAATGATTACTGTACCACTACTGTGTGCTTACTCTGGGGTTTTGAATCCAGAAGCAGCTTTAGGAAGCTGCTTTCAGTCCTTAGAAGCTGGGAAGAAAAGAAATGAGAGGCTTTTGGAGTAGCTTGTCCCTATTTTAAAAAGAAGGTAATTTTAGCAACATTTTAAAACAAACAAGCAAACAAACAAAAAAGAGGCCAGGATGCTCTGCACTGCCATAGAAGGTGACCTGGCTTATTTTTGGCTGTTTTATTCTCAAGGCCAGTTAAACAAGCACTGTGCCTGTAGAAGACAGGGGAAAAAAAAAACCTGTCGTGAATAAAAGTAACTACCCCAGTCTATTAAAGATTAATATATTGGAGCTCCCATCTTTGTCTTGGGCTGCAAAAATGGTGGCTGAATTATTGATTTACCAAATTGGAAAAAGTAAAAATTTGGAACTCTGAAGTGTGGTGAAGGGTCATAAATCAAAATAAAGCTTCGTTAGTGGGATTGAAGAGGGTTTTTTTTATACTGAAGCAAACTTAGGAAAAAAGTCAATGTACAAAGTACTTTTTTTGCACAAATACTCTGCTTTGTTTTGTTGCATTTTAGGTAATTAATTCTGCACCCACACTTCAGTTCTTTTTCCCTTGAAGCAACACTGAGGTCTTCATCCCTTAACGTCTGACAGTGGAAATTAAGGACTCATTTGACTGCAAGAGAAGATGCACTAGGAAGGAACAAAGCCCTCCTTAGACTATGAATTAGCAAAATAGGAATGAAGTTAGTTGCATAATCTATTATTTGGTTTTTAATTTCACCTCCTTTCTTTCAGTGCAACATCCCATTCTACACAGGGTTTGGTTTTATTCAAGTACAGTATTTCTCTTAAAGGCAGGTTTTCTTTGAGATGCTACTTCCAAAGTTTTGCTAGCAAAAAAATCAGAGGCAAAATTGGATTGAGGAATTGTTTCTGAAAACAGCTAAGGACTTTAGGATCTCTGAAGTTCTGTGGCATGTATTGTATTCATATATTGTCGAAATGAAATACTGCTTTTTAAAAAGTCAGATCTTACAGGCTGTCTTCCAAGTAAATGATTTCCATAGGAAATATATTTTAAATATTATTTAAATATTTACTACTATTTAAAACAATTTTAAAACAGAAGAGCTAATACTATGATCACAAAATGTCAGTGTGTCATCGACCATTTCTTATTTTGTTGCCAGCACTTGACATTTGGTCTCTCTTACCCTATTACATATCTGTGCATTATACAATGCACATCCTGCCATATTTTATTGTTTAAGCTAATATTAACATGTCATTGGTAATAAATGCATGTTTTTCTGCATATCTGCTCTACATATGGCAAAAATGAAGCTAGGGCTAATTAAGAGACACTTTATGCATTCTTAGTCCAGATTTTCAGGTGGTCCATAATACAATGTATGGAAATGTGAAAAAGGACAGTTTTGTACCATTCATGATGTTATTAACTAAACCCATTAAAGTGAAAACACTTTTTAAACAAAAACCTTATAATGCTTAGTCATTTATTGTTAAAATGTCAAGTCTTGAAAAGTTAGATTGTTGGAAACAAATTGGCAATTTAAACTACATTTTCTGATTGCAGTATGAAGAAATACAGTTCTAGGGTTTGGGGTTGTTTTTCCACTATATTACATGAATTGAACGTGTCTGGTTTATCTGGGACTGTTACAGTTATGGGTTCTAAATGTTCTGAATTAATTTTCACAATGTATCTGCCAGGTCTTAAACTTCTGTGACAAGTGAGGAGCCAGACAGTTGGGGTAAGAGGGAGAATACTGCTGTGATTCAGGTGGTTTTTTTCCTGCAGTAATTTCACTTGTTCTATTTCTTGCTAAACTAGAATATCATCTCTATGCACCTGTGGGAAGAAATGGTACTCCAGAGAGTTTTGTTATTTTTTTTTCCCCACAAATTACAATGAATTACTCTGCATAGCCTTAGGAGTGTTTTTCTTTCAGGGAGAGGGCTGAATCCCATGCTGTGGATATTGTCCATAAGATCTATAATTGGAGAAAAACGTGAATCTGAAGGGCTGGAATATTTTAATTTTTTTAATGACTCTCTGTATAAGCTGCTTTCCAAACCAAGATGAGTATAAAATGAGTCATTTGCCTATGAAGTTGATTGTTGTTTTCTGCAAAAAAAAGACATTAGGAAGCAAGTAGGCAGAGAATGTCCTGTTGCAGTGTGGAAGCTGAAGATTTTGATACTGCATTTCAGATATATTATAATTTTATGAAGGTTTTTTTTTTAAAGTAAAAGAAAGGCAAGAAGCTGAATGTACACAGCTTTTCAAAAGAAAGCACCAGCTCCTGCTATCAGCAATTTGTGGGTAAGTATCTTAGGCAGTCAAAATTACTTGCTTTGCATTAGGTATTTGCCTCTCCCATAGATAACCAACAAATCTTTGTTTCATTTCCAGAAACTGAAGTACAGAGACCTGTCTTAAAATTCTTTTAATTTGATCTCTTATGAGAATACAGCACTAAATACAGAGAACAAGATGTTTATAAAGGAGAAAAATAAATGGTGAGTCAGGGAAAACAGCAAACAAAATTTCAGGGCTGTACCTCTTTTGCCCTGGGTATTTCTTAGGTTTCTGCTTTTAAAAGTTTCACTGGGCATTTTCTTTTGGGTGTGTGTGTTTAGTTTTGGTTGGTTTTGTTGGGTTTTCTTAGCTACATGATGCCCAAAGGGAATCAGCAGTAACAGCAGAGCCCACAAGCAGGACTGAAGGAGCAGTTAAGGCCCTTCATTTTAGGGGGAAAAGACCGGGAATAACGTGGAAGGGCTCATATGTATGTGATGGTTTGTACAAGGAGGAATCTAAGGGAGAAGAGGGGTGGGAAGTTGCAAGAAACATGGGGCAGATGTGGGAGGACATTGAAAAGGAAGAATTTGGGAAGTGAGCAAGCCCTGAAACAGCCATCAGAGGAGGGGCATTCAGTGAGTGAACAACAGTAATGCAAATGTGTGAACAATGAAGTCAGCAGTAACTGAGCTGCAAAACTTCCAGCCAGTGCATTAACTTTAAACAACTGAGCCCTAATGGAACATGCAAACTACTAATCATACAGTTTGTGTAACAGCTTCAAAATCAGAGTAATTGTCATCCTTTAGACACACTGGGATGTTTACACACAGGAGAATTTTAATTGTGCATCTGATTCTGTGTGTATGATAAAGATTATAGATGGGAGTGGCCACTCTTAGATCCAGTCACTAATGCTTTGAATTTTAAAAATCCAATTTAAAATGCTGTGATTGATTTCTTCATAGGTGCTTATGGCTCAAATTATTAATAAATGAAGTCTCTTTTTATTCTACGTGTGTTACTTGAAATCTTAAACTCTATCTCTGGAGTACATGCTGTAGCCTTCTCAGGCTTCCAGGGCAAGACCTTTTAAGTAAAACTGTGTTGTTTTCCATCATCCTTTCCTCTCTAACCATGGTGGCTGCTGTTGTGACTTTTCTATGCATTATTTATGTATCAGATATTTTTTGCTGAGACAACAGAAGGTAAATGATATGATAACTGAATAAAAGCTGAAGGATCAATGTTTTATCGTGAGGTTAGGTCATATGGGCAAGTCATTCAAAGCTCTGGGAGTACAAGGATTTAAAGCTCTTCTCTAAATAAAGCAGCTTTGGTGGTTTCTGAAAGCTCCCAGATTTTTGTTGGTGGTCAGAATGCAGAAATCCCTATCCCTTTCATAACAGAAGACAGTAAGGGAACACTTCTTTGTTTCAGTGCAACGTCCAGCAACTTTGTTTAAACAGCCAGAGAGGTGGTTTGACCACAGTCAATGGACTTTGTACTAAAGGAGTTGAAGAGAATGCTCACGTGTTCTGGGAGAATCCAAGTGTTGCAATTCTGGAACCAACTGGCTTAAAAAAAAAACCACAAACCAGGTAATGAGAAATGCTTGTCCAGGGGTTATTACTTTCTTTTTGACAGGCGCTCTGCAAGTTCCCTTTGACTTTTAGTGGGGTAATAAAGCTCTCTGTGGGATGCTTCCAGGGCCATTTTCCCATTATAAACTGCGGGCCTGGCAAAACATGGCATAATTGAGTTTGGTGGCCCCAGCACATTGCACAGTAATATAAAAGGTAAATTACAGATCTTCCTGCTTCTAACATGCATAAACGATAAGCCTGATTTTCTTCTCTAGAACATAAATGGTTGTAGCCAATTTCTAAAGAAGTCAAACCTCGTAGTCAAAATCAGGAATTCAGTTTTGCCCAGCAAATCCATTTAGATTTCTCCTTTTCCTCTTCCCTCAGCTCCCTCTGCCCTGAGATCAGCTCAGTTGGTTAGAGCGTAGTGCTGATAATGCCAAGGCTATGGGTTTGCTCCCTGTAAGGGCCATTCACTTACAAGTTGGACTGGATGATCCTTGTGGGTCCCTTCCAACTCAGAATATCCTGTGATTCTGTGATTCTATCCCATTAAGCTGGTGCCACCAGTGACTGCTCATGTGGGGAGTAGGAATGTGGAGCTTATCCATGATAGATAAGTTAGTACCTCACCGTGCCTCAGGTGGACGTCACTGCTCATTCAGCTGGTCCTGCACAATTGTATAAACTGGTGAGAGCTGCTCCCTTAATTCTTTGTGGCCTTACTTAGAGCCCCTTTCACAGCAACACAAGTTAGCGTATTTGGGTTTGTGGTGCAGGGTACAGGAGTTCACATTTGGTCAGTAACTGCAGCTCACCTGAGAATTGGTAACTCCCAGCTTGGGCAGAGAGGGACTTCTGACATTTCAATTATTCAGTGTGTCTGATTGTACTTGCCCATTCTGGTTGAACAGGTTTGTGGCGTGTAGATGACAGTGAGTCTTTACTGTTCTGTGAGGAGTTGTTATCCAAACAGTGACCGTGCTATCTCGTGGTGTACTCAGTCTCTGGCTAGAGTATCTAATCCTGCTTGGAGATCCCAAAAAACCTCCTCAAGAGGGAAAAATTGAAAAATCCATTTAAGGCAAAATCCTGTTGTCTTTATTAAGACTGAGGAGCAGAGGCTTGTGACATCACTACTGGTGGTTTTGGTGACCTCACGAATAGTCTTTGCCCCCTGTAGCCTTTCATTTCCTTACCACAAACCACCTCGGGTAATCCTGCCCACAACCTGCTCCCTTTCCAGCCGCTGCCTGTGGACTCCTCCTCGGAGTGCAGCGCGTTCCACCGGGGGTCACTGTGCACCAGCACAGGCTCCACACGGCTCCTCCCTGCCCTTCCCTTGCCACTGCCCTGCCTGACTTGGTCCCGCCGCCGTCACATTGGCATTCCAGCCCGGGAATGGAAGGATTGCGCCCCTGAACAATGCGCCCCTTTGTCGACTCGCTGTCAGTCACCCAGAAGCTTCTGTCCTGAGAACTTGTTTATTGTTCCAAAATGCCAGGGTTTGAATCCTTACAGATTTCACTTCAGTGGCAAATACGGGAGTTGCACTTGGGGAGTAAATGGTGCTCGTGCCAAGCCAGAGAGCACCTGCAAGTGGCTTCTGCACGGTGGGGCAGAGGTTGAGTTTGCTCTGGGTTGAATGTTGCTGGGTGGCATCACTGTATCCCACAGAACCTAGTACTACATGGTCTTTTTTAATTCAGGTAGGAAACTGGGACTGAGCAGAGTGAATTTGTGGATAACCTGCTCTGCACTGTAAAGGAGAGTGTCCGTCCTCTCCAGGTGGTGCAGTTCAGCCCCCAGCAATCCCCGTGCTCTGAACTACAGTGGCAGAACGTGTTCCTTGGTAATTAAAGGGAGATTCACTGCAGGAGTTCTTTCATCTGCCTTCACATCTGTCCAGTATATCAAACAGCCCTTTGCAATCCAGTATTGATGAATAGCTGTTCATTTTCTTAAATTTGAGATTAATAGAGAGGGCAGAGAGTTTTCTAATTTTTATAGGTCCGTTTGAGTATGAAAAAACAACCCGTTGGACTTGTATCTTCAAACAATAAAACAGAGGAGATTTCATAATATCATGATAGTTGTGACCTAAAAAAGTAGCAATTTCTGTAACTGAAGCTGCTACTTCCCTTACACGAGCATCTCTGTGTGACAGTGTGACATATGTTGAACTTTAATTTGTCTCGACATTTGTGAATGGAATGGAGCAACATTTTAAGGGTTACTGTTTAAAATGTTCTCCTTTCACCAACTTCACCACTGTAGAGAATACAGGCATTGTTGATACTTAAGTGGGGAAAAAACAGAAGAGTAACTGTTCTAAATAACTGGAATATTTTTCTGAATTTTTATGGTAATTATTAATGGCTGTGCTTCTTCAGAAACAGCCACAAAGGTTGGGTTCAAGAGATCCTCGTGATTATGGCAATAAAGTTTTATGTATGTATACATTTAAGCTGTGTTGACATGTACTTAATCTTTAAAGCTTATATTGTTATGGGAAGACATTTGAAATCTAAAGAAAAAGGTTTGGTACAGGAGGGAGAGCCTTTTGTTGTATGGGATGTAAGACTGGCATTTGAAATGCAGAGTTCTGTGTTAACCATTAGGAAAAGTGGATCTAAATTCTATTGAAAATAAGAAATTGGATAGTATTTTTCTGCAAGAATCCCCCTTTATTTCATGGTCAATTTTCAGTGACAAATCAATATCTATTTTTGGCACTTAAAATTTGAATAATAATTGGAACATTAAACACTGCTTGGTTTTAGAACATCTTATGTTCCAGGTATGGTGTTCTTTAAGTTTTTTTTTTTAAATTTTAAACTTTTTCCTCTGTTTCTTTCATGAACAGGTAACATTTCCCAATCACTTAACCAAGCATTGACCTGCTGTAGATAAAAAAAAGCAGCACCCCATATTTTCTATTAGTATGTCTCCAGCTTTTCTCTTTTTGATAGTGATATTGAAATACTTAATCACACATTTATGTTTTTACTTTGTAAGGTCTTGTATTCAATTATATCTCCTTCATTCATGCCCAGAATACCTGAAAATTACAGGTGCTCTCACATCCAAATACTGGTTGGCTGTCCAGCTTCCAAGTTCATTATGGAAAAATCTAGACAGCATTTTGCATAAAGGTGTGCATCATTCCTCACTTTGTGAGGAAAAAATTTCCATTTTGCCTTCTCTCTCCCCATGATCAGAGAAGACCTGAATGTGGGTCTTTATCCTTTATCATCATCTTTATCCTTGAGCAAACACTTAATTGACATCAGCACGTTAATCAGCTCCTGAGCAGCAGACATGCCTGAAAGTGTGGCTGTTGAATTTCAGTACTCTCTGTGCTTCTAATTAAACCCTCAGCTCTTACATGAGACTCAGGAATTCTTGAAAACTGAAGTTTTTAAGTTCTCCAAAACATAGCCACTCTCTTGATCCTTTTGTAGGTGGTAGGAGTATTTCTCCTAGAGATACGACCTGGAAATAAATGAAAATAGATTTTTATCTTGCTGTTCCTTGCTATAAAAGTTCTTTATGACAGCTGCAAAGAATCTGACATAACTGTACAAATTAAGACTTGGTTGCATAATTTGTTAAAAATACATTTTTAGTCACCATAACCATATCACAAAATTGTTGTTCTGTGCAACTTCACACAACATTAATAGACAGAGAGCCAACAGTAAAGCTGTGTCCATCTTATCACTTCCATCTCTGGTGCTGTTTGCAGTCTCATTTGCAGATTACACCCCACAGACCAGGTTTGGATATATTTGCCTACAGTACCACCTGTCTCTGTATGTAGTTCTGTATTTTTCAAAGGAACTGCTTTTGGAGGACAGTTACTGTTCCATGTGCATGTAGGAATGCCACTAAGTTGGTCCTAAGTGATTTTAGGATTTAATTATATTAATTATGTCTTTGTAATTGGCATTCCCTTGTGCATCCTGTGTTCAGCTTTTATGGAGGTTAATTTGGGCAGCATGCTGTGGAAGGGGAAACCAGATACAGAGAGCTGCACATTCACCCTGAGATCTTTCCACCACAGTCCAAGGAATGACACCAGCTAAGACCATACTGGCTGTAACAGGTTGCATTATTTAAAGTGACTATATGAAATATAAACAAATCAATTATGTATATGTTAATAATTACATAAAAGTCTTAACCGTGCTTCAGGAAAGCATTTTATAATGATGTTATTTTAAGAAACACCAAAAGACAGCAGTTTTCAGCATTCTTTGATACCAGATATTGTTTGACAACAGCTGTCTGAGGAGCCAATACCTGCCATGTGCCCGTGGAGAAACGTGTGTCAGAGCTGTGGTCACTATGGGAAGAAGTACAGGGTAGATTGCTGATCCCCCAGTAATAAAATACAAGAGGAGAAAAATCTTATAAACTTCTCGATGAGCAGCTCACAGTGCTGTGATTCACTCTGCTCCCTACCAGCAGTATTTTGCCAAATCATTCTCTCCTGTAAGGTGTAATGTTGTTTTTAGCTGATTGGTGCACCTCCTATTTGAAATTGTGTGTGGTTTTAAATTCTCTCCAGAATTAGGTGAACCACTGCAGAAGGACTGACTGCATCACTTTATTTCAATAACTATGCTAAAATAAATTATTATTTTTTAAATATGAAAATGAGCTCTGGCATTCACTGATTTTCAATTACATTTTGGCAATGCATCAAAAAACTGCTACAAAGTGCATCAAACTGCTATAAAAGTAGGGAATAATAAAATAAGGTATCATGGAAATCCCCACTAACCTGTGCAATATATGTTATTTTATTAGGTTCTTAATGGCACCTGTGAGTCAAGACAACTTCTTTTTTAACATCTCCCCCTAAGAAAGAAATCTCTGTTTGTCACTTCCTATTGTTGAGAAACAATAGGAACTTTCATTTTCAAAGGCTGGCATTTTGCTATGGTTTGAATAGGTTCCTTTTTCTCTGGGCCCAGAAACTCAAGACTTCCTTATCTGAAAACCTCCACAAGAACTTCCACTCCTAGAACTCCCATTATTAAATCCTGTATTGCTCAGGCAATGAAACATCTGCTGCAAGTTTGTGGTATTAGTTCCCTGTACTAATTTTTCGCAGCTTCCAATGCAGTGCATTGTTTATTCATTTGTATATGACGAATAAACTTGCAGTGCCCTACCTTTGAGTGTGACAAATTAGGATAAAAGAAGGCTGACCTGAGCTTCAGTGGGTGGCAGACATCCTGTATTTACACCTGCTTGCACAGAACTTGTGGGGGGACAGGCTGAAGTTTCGCAGGGGATTTTGCTTTGCAAAACTGCCAACAACAGTTCAATAATCTGATAACTCAAAATGAATTTTTGCATCGCTGGTAACATCTTTATTATTTGGTCTTCTATGTGCATTATGTACTTCTGAGTTTAGATATCACAGAGATCGATTTGGCTTTGTTCCTCTTGAAATCAGTCTGAAAACATGATTGATTTTATGTTGTTCTAATACACTTTCATTGAGTAAGAATGAATTATCAAAATGATCCATGCTTAGAAAATGATGTTGAATCTCTCAACAGTTTGCTGCAGACAGTAGAAAACACTTTTACTACCCTGAAAGTGAATTTGTTATTTTATTGCAGTGAGAAATGCCTGTTGCTATAATAAGGAGCTCATAGAAGACACTAGAGGAAAACTTCAACCATATGTGGGTGTTCAAGCCATACGTCCTGGTGACAGCCAAGGACAGTGTTCAGTTGTTCAGCCATGGTTATATAGAGGCCTGTGCTCAGGTTAACTCACAGAACTAGATCTGGCTGGTTTGGGGTTTTAAACAGCATGCTAAATACAGGGTAAATAGAGAGATTAATGGAGAGATTAATTAAGAGAGGCATGGAGCTCCTTGAGTGGGTCCAGCAGAGGGCAATGAGGATGACTGGG
Organism: Manacus candei; assembly: GCF_025592945.1. NCBI lineage: Eukaryota > Metazoa > Chordata > Aves > Passeriformes > Pipridae > Manacus > Manacus candei. Next base: position 8,432,034 of record NW_026138057.1, read on the forward strand.
GGACTGGAGCATCTCTTACAAGAAAAGGCTGAGGGAGTTGGGTGTGTTCAGCCTCAAGAAGATACAACTGAGAGGGGACCTCGTTAACGTGTGTAAATATCTAAAGGGTGGATCCAGGCTTTGCTTGGTGGTGCCAAGCGATAGGACAAGAGGCAACTGGGCAGAAACTGATGCACAGGAAGTTTCACCTGAACATGAGGAAGAACTTCTTTACAACAGATTGCCCAGTGGAGTCTCCCTCACTGGAGATATTGGAACCATCTGGGATATGGTTCGACAATCCTGTGCCATGTGCGCTGGGATGACCTTGCTTGAGCAGGTTGGACTAGATGACCCACTGGGTTCCCTTCCAAACCGACCCATTCTGTGAAATCCAGCACCTGATCACGCACTAGGGATGAGTATCCTGGTGCCAGGAATGCGGGTGGTGTTTCCAGTGCTCTAGGAAGGGCCAGGCTGCTCCCGCCGGTGTGTAAGGGCAGAGGGCGCAGTTCCCCGTCTGGGAACAGCAGGGCCCTCGTACCGGAGCCCTGACCCCGGGCAGCACCAGCTCCCTGCAACTTTTCCCCCCTTCCCGCTGCTGCCTGTGGATCCCGGAGTTCTTATTTGGAGGGCTGTGTCTGGGCTCCTCAGTGCAAGAAGGACAAGGAGCTGCTGGAGAGGGTCCAGCAGAGGCCACAAAGAAACGAGAGGTCTGGAGCATCTTCCTTGTGAGAAGAGACTGTGGGAGCTGGGCCTGCTTAGTCTAGAGAAGACTGAGAGGGGATCTCATCAGTACATATAAATCTCCCAAAGGCAGGTGCCAAGAGGATGGTGCCAGCTCTTTTCAGTGGTGCCCAATGACAGGACTAGGACCAATGGGTCATAAACTAAAACACAAGAAGTTCCACCTCAACACAAGGCAAAACTTCTTTCCACTGAGGATGGCAGAGCACTGGAGCAGCCTGCCCAGGGAGGTCGCGGAGTCTCCGGAGACATTCAAAACCGACCTGGACGCGTCCCTGTGTCACCTGCTCCGGGTGACCCTGCCTTAGCAGGGGGGTTGGACCGGACCATCTGCAGAGCGCTCTTCCAACTCTGGGCATTCTGTGATTGTCCAGGAAACGAAACCGCGTTGGCGGACGGCCGGGCAGTGCCCGGGAGGGTCGGGCAAGGCCGTCGCTGCATTTTGTGCCCCGGGCTCGGGCACCTCCCCCGGGCGTGGGCGCGGCAGCTCCGCCCCCGCGGGTCCCTCCCTGAGCCGCGGGCCCGCCCGGCGCGGCACATCCGCGGGGACGGCGCTCGCCATGGCCACGGTGCGGGAGAAGGCGGCGGCCCTGAACCTCAGCGCCGTCTGCAGCCCCGCCGCCAGGCCCCCGGGTACGGCCGGGGAGAGCGGGGAACGGAGCTGCGGAGAATAGGGAGCAGGGAGCGGGCTGCCCGCGCCCGGGCGCAGCGGGACGGGACGGGACGGGTCGGGACGGGGCTGCTCCGCCGTGGGATGGGGGCTGGAGCCGTCCCGCTCCGCGCCGGAGCCCCGCCGGCTTCAGCTCCGTGTGGCGCCTTTCCCGGCTCCCGGAGGTTCAAAAGTTGGCCGCGCTCCGGACCCGGGAGGCGCTTCCGCACGGGGGCCCCGTCCGGGATGTGCCGGCACCGGAGCAGCTCCGCGACGGGGAGAGACCCGGGAGAGCCCGGAGCTGCGGGCGGGGAGGGTGACAGGGCAACGCGGGGCAGCTGCGTGGCCGGAGAGCGGGTTGAGGTTAAGAGCAGGTGGCGCTCACTGGGAACTGGTTTTTGGTTTTCTTTCCTGCCTTCAGCACTTTAACTTTGTGGGAACTTGTATCCTTGACGCCGCGCTCGTACCTCCCTCAAATCTTTTCTGTGGCATTATGTGTGTGTGTAAGGAAGAGGTGATAAAGCCGTGGTTAGTAGTAAAATTACTGCAGGTCGTGTGTGTTGATGTTTATTTTAGCAACAGAACCCAGCGCTGGTGTGTATTTGGTGGTGTCGGGCTTGGGCTGGTTTTTTTCCTTCCAAAGAGGTCAGTCTGCTGTTCAGGTGTAGAGTTGGAAGTGAATTCTGCATTCTGTTAAGTTTCCTCTGCGTTCTGTTGAGTTTGCTCTGCCTGCCTGAAGGTGTCATCAGGTTAAAGTACCAGCAAGTGTGTGTTCCTTGTCTGTCTTGTACGTTTAAAACTTCAGAAATTGCTGGTTCTGAGAGATTGCTACCTTGGCTGGCTCAATGCTGTGCATTAAAAAGCTTTCCCCCCCCCCCCCCCCCATGACATGAATCTTTTCAGAAAGATAACTAATGCTGTCCTTTATAAGTGTCGGTGTGTTCAAATTATATTGTGTTCTCTGCTTCCCCATCAGTCTTTACTGCCTCTCTACCTTCCTGCCTCTCCGTGCTAATTTGCTAATTTCTGGGCTTTCTGGTAGATGGAGATCAGCTGGAAACACTGGTGCTCCAAACTGGAATACAATTCTCTAAGTAAAGCCACTTCAGACTAAACAGAACAGGAAAAAAAACACCTCCTGCATCTCTGTGGAAAATGCTCATGGTAATATGTTCCAGAAGGAGTTGCATGTTGTTTTTTTTCAAACACTGCATGGCACTGTTAATTCATTTGGTTTGAGGTCTGTCACAATCCCAGATGGCTTTCTGTAGGATTCCTGCCAGCTCTTCATTCCATATTTTATCCTTCAGCTTTTGATTTCCCTCTTCTTCCTCTGTTTCCTGTCTTACTAAATTATTCATCTGACTTACTGAAAAACATGTTTTCTAATTCTAGTCTCTCTGGTGGCTGCAGCCCTTCCCAGTTAGGTGGCACCTGTAAACTTTGTGTGTTTTCAAGTCCTTGTGGAGGCTGAGTGTAGCCTCCGGTCAAACTGTTGGCTGCTGGCATGTTGCTCTAATCAGACTGGTAAATGAGTAATAGTTCAGTGGCTTTACTGGGGGAGGGAAGGCTCAAGGAAGTGGCACTGAGCACACAGAGCCAAGGTCTCAGCTGGAGCTGTGGTGGCAGGACCTTGTTTGGTGGGACAAGTGTCCAGTGAGTGGTGTCTTAAGAGAATCCTCGAACTTGTTAGTGATGTGCTAAGCACTCATATTAGGTAGCTTGTGTGTGCACAATCCTGCAGGAAACAAGGTTCTGATGTGTCTCTTCATCCCTGCTTCCCTCTTCCCTGCCCAGCTGCTGGTGTTAGTAGAGGAACTAACAGGGCAGTTACAAGTACTTACAGCTGGTTTATGGTTGTGGGACACGTGTGCCTAGGAGTAGGTTCTGCAAGTGTAACCATATGGTGACAGAGGGACACACAAAAGGACAGTGCCAGAAAGAGAGGCTGAAAAAAACCAGGAACTCATGGTAAAAAAGCTTTAGGCTGATGTAGCCAGAGGAACCACCAGAGAGAGAGAGAGACAGCAGCACACAGCAGACAGACCTGCTGAGGAAGTCACAAAGCGTTAACGCATACGCAACCCAAGCCAAAGTGGAAGTCTCAAAGATTTTTTAAATCCTTAGGAGATTCATGAAAGCTAGGAGCCAAAAAGGGGGCTGTTCTGTTCTAGCTGCAGCATGAATTCAGTCTTTGTTGTCTCTGTTCTCAGGCTTTAGCTTGGCGCAGAAGCCGTTTGGAGCGACGTACGTCTGGAGCAGCATTATCAGCGCTCTTCAAGCTCAAGTGGAAGTGAAAAAGCGCCGCCAGAACCTGAAGTGCCACCATGACTGTTTCATTGGCTCAGATGCTGTGGATGTTGTCTTTGCCCATCTCCTGCAGAACAAGTATTTTGGGGATGTGGATATTTCCCGTGCTAAAGTAGTGCGCGTGTGCCAGGCGCTGATGGATTACAAAGTATTTGAGGCTGTTTCAACGAGGGTCTTCGGGAAAGACAAGCGGTCTGTGTTTGAGGACAGCAGCAGCAGCCTCTACAGGTTCACAAACGCCTCAAACCAAACAGAATTCGATAGAGACTACCTGCAGTGTACCCCACAAAGGTTAGTGCGTGGGGTGTGAAGGGAAGAATTTCTTTACAGCAGGAAAATGTTAAGTGTTCCGGGGGAGAGAAGGGAAAACCGCTGTACAATTGCAGGACCTAGAGGGGGAAAAAATAGATACTACGCAGATGAGATGTTTGTGGGTGGAAGACAGGTAGGAAACAGCAATTTGAAGAGAGTAAATCACTCAACCTGCATAGTAACTTGTTTTCTGTGTCTGTTATCACATTGCCTTGGGGGAAGGAGGTAGGAGGGTAGAAATTAAGTGTATATTGATAGTGATCTAAGCCCATATAACCAACTGGAATTCAGGTGCATCAAACAGGATAATGCAACAGAGCAATCTTCAGTCACTGCATATCTGACTCTGGCATAAACCAGTAATCCATGCATCTTTTAAAGAAAAATTGTTTCCCCCTTTCATCATCTTTGCTTCTCTACTCTTCAAATTTGGCTTTTCTTTTAGCCATTTCTTTATGCATATATGACTTCTTCCTAGGCTAGGTGGCAGGCTGTTTTGCTGTTGTGCTATTGCACACCATCCTAGAACCAGAGGGAAGGGCAGTGGTGAGGTTTTGTTTCCCTGTCTCTTTAGGAGTGGCCAAAGAAAACCCAGGTACTAAGTAAACCCTCACAAAGCAGAGCACATGCTATGTAGATGCCACTTTGCCAAGTAACTTCCCTTGAACTATTTTTGAGTCTTCATCTCTGCACATAGTCCAGCATATTCTTACAAGTTCCACTGATGTATTAAATACAACAGCTTTAGCAATATGCACTTTTGAAAATTGCAAATATTATTGACCTGAAAAAAACCCTCCTTATGTGACCGACATGTTAATGAGAGTAGCAGACGTGAACTTGAAGGCATCAACCCTGATGAAAAAATTATAGAAACAGACAGAATAAAAGTAATTCCTTGATCCTGCTTCTCCTCTCTGGACCACTAACTCTTGTTGTGTACTAAATCAAAGTCTTTATTTGGAAAGAGGAGAATTTGTGAGAAATTAAAAACACTTTAATCAAGTGTGGTATTTAAAAATATTTTCATCACAAGAATTGTTAAAGTAGACTTAGAACATATTGGACAAACAGTCATTAAACATGAGTATTCATGTTTTATTAGTGTTGAATGAAGGTGGTTTTCTTTCAGGCAGGGCACAGATGCATTGGGTTACATTTCTTCATTTAGTGAAAGGAACAGGTCCATTGATCTGTCACATCCATAGTAAAGACAGTGGGCATCAGAAGGATTTTTGCAGTGTCCTAAACCAAAGAAACCCTGGGAGTTGAAATTAAATAGACATGCTTGGAGAAATGCTAATTTTGTGGCTGGAGCAGTAATTCTGTCTACTCCACAGCCTGTGCAAGCAGCTGGGAGAAGAACTGGCCAGCACACAGAAGCAGGTGACAGGTTTCTGAAGGCTTCCATTAGCTGAAGGCATGAACAAGCCCCATAACTATGGAGCAATCACCTCCTTGGTTTTTCAGGAACATCACTAAATTTTTGTCCTCACTTTGCTATCATGGATAATGCCTTAAAACTCTGGAAGTTCTGAGGGGGGGAATCTTATTTGGGTTTTGAAAATTAATTTCCCCTGCTTAACCACTTATCCTCTTAAACTTTCTCTGTGGTAATTGAAGTAACCTGCTGATGCCAGCTGTGACAAGCTCCAAGGGAGGAACTGTGCACACAACTGTTATATGCAATTCATTCTTTAGGGTATCATATATTCTCCTGGATGGACAAAGGAAGTGTCAGGCAGCAGAGAAGAGGGGGAAGATAGTGTAAATATCTATATAGGAGAGAACACTTTTTAATCTTGGGACAGTTATTCATATCTATATGTTGCATGATACGTTTGGTTATCTATATGTATGAATATAGTTATATATTAAAAACTGTTTTTAATCTCAGACACGAGAGGAGCATGTTGTTCCACTCCACTCCTGTCAAACCGGAAAACTTGGAGGATCTTTGGGAAAACCTGAGTCTAAGGCCTGCAAATACCCCTCAAGTCAACATCTCGGATAGTTTGTCCCGCCGAGGTAAGCCAAATAGTGTCACAGTCATTTGTTTGTGGGAGAAGGAAGGTAAATCTGTAGGACTGGAAAGACTTATGCCTGTCAGATTGGAGAGGGAGACAAACTGAGTCTCACAGTATTTTGTTTTGAACACCGTGTCGTGAAAAGGCAAATTACATTTGTTGCAGACTTGCTTTTTACCTTTCTATTTGACAAGAGCCATCATCTCTAGTTTTTGTGGAGAAGAACACCCAGTGTGTAGAGCTTGATTTGAGTTAGGAATGTTCTTCATAGTATTCAATTACCTGCACTGCTTCTGTGCTTGACTTAGTCATGGCCAATAGTCTACTGCCAGCTAGAGCTCCTCCCTGGCTTTTGAACTCTCTATCTGCACATCCAGCACTCCTTCAGTAGTGTGTGAAACCGTTCTTGACAACTCATGTCGTCCCTTTTGGATTAAACTATGATCTAATGTGGTTTTTTCCCTTGGTTAAAAACGCTAATGCATCCTAGAAACTGTGGTTTCATCACAGGGAAACATCCTAGGAAGCTGTGATAAGGACAGTGTCACTATTACGCCTTTTTTTTTTTTTTTTTTGATATCTTATCTAGAACAACGATTGTTTGCAAATTAGAGCACAAAGAATGTAAGGCACTTCAAACTTATCCAAAAAGCAGTTCTCTCACACTTGTAGTTAAGTAAACAAATGGGTAATTCTTGCCTTTTGTGGTGATAAAAGGCACTTCAAGGTGATAAGGGGCCACACTCTTTGCTACTGTAAATCTCTATTTTAGTAAAATTAGTCTGGTAGGTTAGGCCTGATGGGAGGAAGGGGAGTTGTCCTTTTCTCATAATCTGTTTTTGCACTTGCTGAGTCTCCATGTGCTTTGTGTATCCACCCTTCCCAGTTATTAATGAAGTGTGGCAAGAACAAACAATTGCTCGTCTGCTGCAGCTGGTCGACCTTCCCCTCCTGGAGTCTCTGCTGGAGCACCAAGAGATCAGACCTCAGCTCCCACAGCCAAGGAAGGGAGCTGGGTATGTCATCACAAGCAACTACCTAGACAGAGAGATCCTCAAGGCTTTCAGTGACTCACAGTGAGTATTCATTGCTCTCCTCTGCAGATTTGTAAGACTTTCTGCTTCCATGGGAATGCAAAGCATAGTTGATCTTTGGGTAGAAATGTAGTGGTCTCAGTCCTGCCAGAAAGGACTGAGCAGGCACTTTGCTCCCTGTTGGACTTGACTGGAATAACTGGTAAATAACAATTGCTTAGCTCTAAGCCAGAGTAATGGGATAATTTCTGCTGCATGCTGGAATGGTTTTTGAATGCAATGATGGTATTCAGAGGGGAAATTCTTTGCTGCATTGAGGGAAGAATAGAGCTTTTTACTACCAACCTGAAAGTTTTCCCTAAAGCATTACTTTTGAGGAAATAGTTTAGTTCCTCCTACTATATTTAAAGAGCCAAGAATGCTGAACTTGAAACTGTGCACAGAGTTAAAAATATTGTCTGAAAAACTTTTACCAGTCTAAATCAGATCAAGGTTCATGTTTCTGTGTATCTAGCAATAATTATGTCCTTATCTCACAGTAGAGGACATCACTGACTTCAGGTTTAACTGCTTGTGACTGTTTACTGTGTGGGTTACTAATTCTTCATCTTGATTAAATACATAACAAAGAGGTATATGACTATGATCCACCTGAGTGTGTCAGGTAAAGTGTCCTCTGTGTGTGAGAATTTCTAATGTATTTAAGTACTTACACATGCAGTTTTCAGTGGGATGGAGAAACCAGTCTACCTGCTTTCTGTGGAAAGCAAAGCAACCAGCTCTGAAAGGCACCTGTAGGCAATGCTACAAACCTAAACCCCTCTGTCTTCCAGGACAGACGAATGGCTCTCGGCAGCAATAGATTGCTTGGAATACCTTCCGGATCATATGGTGGTGGATATTAGCAGGAACTTGCCTGATCAGCCAGATCAAGCAGATACATGGAAACTGCTGCTGTTTGACAATATTGGTAGATACTACAGCCAAAAAAAGGAGCCGCTGTTAAGCCACGCACCTGAAATCCATTTAGGAATTGCAGAGCTTTTAGGTAAGTAAAATAAAGCCGTGTTCCAATGCTTGTGTGAGATATGTATTGAGAAACTGAGTGTTTACCTCAGCAGCCAAGATCAAATATTGACTTCTGCAAGTATTTTTTTTTTCCTTTTCGCTCCTAGCCATGAAGACTGTGCCTGATTTTGGTCCTGGCTTTTATGCAGTTCTGTAATCTTTGCTTGGGTCTGTGTAGAATGGCTGTGAAAATGGAGCACTATAATTTGGTAGCAATTGGTATACATGGAAGTTAAATATCCATGGGAAATGAAACATAAATATGGCCTAATATTAAATATTTATGCTATGAGAGCTAAACTGAAAGCTGTATAGATGCTTTGTACCCCATTCACAACTTTTCTTGTTTTTTTTTTTTACACAGAAATGTTTCTTAAATTTTGCTTGGACAACATTTTAGAAAGCTTTTGATGTTTTAGTCCTCAATTAACATCTTATCCCTGTTCTCCATATTTTTCATCCTATTTCTTGTTCCATGGGAATAGTTTATCCTGTTGGTGGGAATAGTTTGCATTTATATCCTATTCCTCCTGCCTACATGAGAAAGGGATGATATTAGTACAACCTACTTCAATTAAATAATTCACATATCTAAAATGGCTATTCTGCATAGTAAGGCAAATTAAAACTTAGCCAAGCTCTACAAAGTGGTTTGCAGTTAATTCCTCACACTAGCCCGTGTATTTAGAACATATTTCTCATTTTTTGGGAGATCTTTATTTCCACAACAAGAGCTCACTCATTTCTTTAACAGAACCATTTTCTCTTTGCAATATTTCACATCCCATTCAAGATGGCTGAACTGTAATTGAATTTAATTGCAAGTGAGCTTACTTAAATATCAGCCTGAAAGCCTGTATGTGGGATGTTCTCAGACTGTCTAAGAGCAGCTCTCATTAACCTGTGAGAAGTTTTTGTGAGAATTAATTTCTTAGTTTGACCAGTTCTGTGTAGAGAGATGAACATCTCTTCAGTGGATATTTAGGTGTTTTATTGCAACATTTATGTAAATAAATATGGCAATAGATACCCTTATCTCTCCCCAGTGAATGGGAAGATGGAGCAATCTTTAGAAGCTGTTCAGCTGTATTTGAAACTTCTAGACAGCCAAGTCAGGGAGGAGTTCAGGAGACTGTTGTACTTCATGGCTGTTGCAGCACACAATTCTGAGCTCAAACTACAGAAGGAGGTAAGTGTGTACTTAATAGATGCTTTACACTTACTGAAATCTAGAGGTCACAGACACTGGTAAGAAAACATGTTTGTAGCTTAAATAGGTGACTACAGGAAGAGCAATGACTCTGGAAGAACAATGGGGGAGACTAACTCTCTTCTTTTCATCCTTAATTCACGTTGTTCTTTAGAGTGACAACAGGATGGTTGTGAAAAGAACATTCTCTAAAGCTATTATCAACAATAAAAACTTATCCAGAGGGAAGACTGACCTCCTGATCTTGTTCCTTGTGGACAACCAAAGAGATGTGTTAAAGGTAAGAGCTAGAAAATGACCAGGTTTTGGCTAATCTTGTATGCCTATGCAGAATTGCCTTTTCTAAGATGCATTGTCATCTCTTTCTCTTCAAGATCCCAGGGACTCTGCATAAGATGGTCAGCAATAAACTGCTGGCTTTGCAGAAAGGCCAGGATCCCAGTAAGATAACAGGTAACAGTTCAAACTGAGCTTTTTAATCTCGTCATGCACCCAAAACGAGAAATAGGTGATGCAAAAAGACTTGCTGTAATGATGACTAATTTGACTCTAAAGGAGGATGGGTCTGTGGAATCCCTAGGGTGGCTGAGTGTGGTGTTAGCTCTGAATGTCTCTTGTTTCCTTTTAGGCTATACCTTTTGCCAAAAACTTGATGAAAGAGAGTATCGCTCCAATACGGAGAAGACCACGAGAGATGAGCTGTTGTCTCTGTTGAAAGCTATCGATGAAGACTCAAAGCTCTCTGACAAAGAGAGAAAGAGACTGCTAGACCAGTTTCATAGTAGTAATCCAAGTATTTTTATGCAGTATTTTGGAGACAGAGTTACTAATATGTGTGTGTGAGACTTTAAATAGAGATTACTTTGTATACTCCAGCATTGAAAACACTAATATATTTGTAAATTTTTGTATTCATGTATTGTGCCTAATAAAGTTATTTTGTGGAAATGGATGGAATGTATTCAGTTATTACCAAAGCCAACAGTACAACAGTAGCCTTTATTTATAGCTTAGCTTTTCTCATTCTTAATTGCTATCGGATCAAAATAATCCTTCCTTTTCCTCACCTAAAGCCAAGTCTATTGACTCCCTCTCTTCAAATATCAAAATTCCTGAGGTGGAAGACACCGCGAATGAGATGTCTCTCTCACCTTTTACCTCAGCACTGAATCTTATGCGGAACATTTTTTTTCTAATTTGCCTTGCATTATGTGACTGACACGTAGCATTGATCTTTGCCTTGCTGTGTAATGGACAGAGCTGAAGAACATCTCCTGCTTGATGTTCCACAGCTTTCCTTCAAGCTTGCCAACTAATGATACTGTCTATGTGTATGACAAATTACTGTGCTGTTTTAAGCTAAAATGGCACCATATTGAGGAATTGACTGTCCTGGGATGGTAAAGATATTCTGGATTTTTAAATCAGTCTGGCTTTGGTTGCCACAGGATGTCCTGTTTATGACTGGTTATCTTCATCCCTGCAGTGTTTTGCTCTGACTGTAACTCTTATTGATGGCACCAGCTGTAATTAGAAAAGAGTTGGAGCAAAGGAAAGGCCTTTGGCTTGTCTTGTGGCTGCATAGTTTATCTCTGTCTGGTCTACGGTGGAAATCCCAAGCTTTGCAACACAGGCAACTGCAGGCAGATATAGAGCATGATTAGAGATCTAATTTTGGCTCTTGTGGGGTTATCTTTGGGATGATATCAGCCAAACTTTGTTACAGCTGCTGTTGAAAGAGATAACAACAAATTTTGTTCCATTTCTGTTTTATTCTATTTGGGAACAGAAGCTAGTTTAATTATGACAACAAAGTAGAAATAACTGTTACAAGCACGTAGTGATCTGATTTTTAAAAACACAGCCCCATGTGAGATACTGTAATGTCTCCCTAAGTAACTCTTCAGTCATTAGTGGTGTGTGGTGCCAGTGGCCCAAATGCTTTCTGTGAAACAGAGCTGAGGGCTTGGTGTGCAATAAGACAGTGTGTTACTGTGTCCTGATGGGGGATGGATGACAAATGTGTGAAAACCTTATTCTAGTCGGTTAGAAAGGACTTCTAAAAAATGTCCAGTTCTAGTAGTGGGGGGGGAGTATAACCCCTTTTTAGTAGTTATATTTCATAGTTCTTAGTCTTAACTGAAAGCTTTCTATTATAAATGTACTTCCTCAGAACAGTTGGCTTAACTTACACTTTAAAATGTGGGGGTGGAAAGGCAGTTCCTTGTTCTTAGGAAAAATATGTTAAAATAAGTTACTTATGGTGCTGCATTGGTTCCCCCTTCAGCAGAAGTGTATTCCCTTTCTAACTCCTCCCTAATGTAACATCGTGGTTAAGAGGATGAGATTTCTATCTTGAAAATGAGTTCCTGCCTGTGGGCATTGCCTGCTGCAGTGAGAGTTCTGAATTACAGATCCTGCCCTGTGAGTTAGTGAGCTGGCTCTGCTGCCAAGTTTGCTTTCAGGGTAAGGAAAAGCAGCCTGCAGGGAGGAATGGGGCTCGAATGTTCACCAGTGGGCACAAGGCAGGGTCAGCATGGCCTTTCCTCTGCTTGGGGTGGTACAGCTCCTCCAAAAGTACCTAAGATTTCACTTGGGGGGAACTGCTGTGAGCTGGATGAGGTGTCTTAAGGACAGCAAGGACAAGCCATGGCTGCTTTCCCTGCTTGCTGGGTGGGTTTAATGTGAATCGGTACAGTGTGGTTGGAGCAGTTGTACATCTCTCTATCCCTCTATGTTAGAGCACAAGTCCTATGAGGAGCAGCTGAGGGAGCTGGGGTTGTTTAACCTGGAGAAGAGGAGGCTCAGGGGAGACCTCATCACTCTCTACAACTCCCTGACAGGAGGGTGTAGCCAGGTGGGCGTCAGTCTCTTCTTCCAGGCAAGCAGCAGTAGGACAAGAGGGCACGGTCTTAAGCTGTGCCAGGAGAGGTTTAGATGAGACATTAGGAAGAAGTTCTTTACGGAGAGACTGACTAGGCATTGGAATGGGCTGCCCGGGGAGGCGGTGGAGTCACCGTCCCTGGAGGTATTTAAGAGACTGGATGTGCCACTTAGTGCCATGGTCTAGTGGACAAGGTGGTGTTAAGTCAAAGGTTTGACTCGATGACCTCAGAGGTCTTTTCCAACCTCGTTCATTCTGTGACTCTGTAGAGCCCCGGCGCAGGTTATTGGGGCGCAGCCCTTGCTCTGTTTGGGGTCGGGACCTCGCTCGCCCCAAAGCCGCCGGGAGCCCTGAGGGCTGTCGGTGCTCCATCAGCGCGGAGCAGAGCTGCTCCTCACCCCTTCCTTGAGGGAAAACCCCCCGTTCCCGGCGCGGGGGCCCCTCGCCCCGCCCCGGAGCCGCCGCGGCCCGCCCTGCGCTGGGGCTGCGGCGCCGGCCCAGCCCCGCTCCGCGGCCGCCGCCGGGAGGGAGCCGGGCCCGTCAGCGCCGGCGGCCGCGGCCCCTGCGCCGAGCGGCGGTAAGAGGGGGCGGCCCGGCCCGGGGGGCGGCCCCGGGGGCCCGGGGGCGGTGGGAGGGCGGGGGGCGGCGAGCAGGGCCCGGGCCCGGCACCGCCGAGGGGGCGCCGCGGCGGCTCCGGGCCCGGCCGGGTAGGGCTGCGCCGGGGCCGCGGGGTGAGCTCGGCTGGGTGAGCTCGGCACTGCATCCCCCTGCTCCCTGCGCATCCCACAGCCCGCCCCGGGCTCGTTTTCCCCCGTGGCCCATTGATGAGCCTCGGCAGCGGCGCCGGGAAGAGCGGTGCCCGGGCCGGGGCTGCCGGCGGGCGGGGTGGGATGGGGACGGCACCCCGTGTGCTCCCTCGGGAATGGCGCTGGGAGGGACCGGGGAGAGCCTCACGCGGAACGGGCTGCGGAGGGGAAAACTGCGGAATTTCACAAGCGTCCCTTGTCATTTGGAAGGGGGGACGGGGCTGCAGCTCGCCTTTTGCTGGGTTGCGAGGGAAAACAGGCTGCGATGTGGCAGGTGAACAGAGAGAGAGCTCAGCGCTGGAATGAAGCCCGAGGCAGGGCAGCCCTCGGGGTCAGGGCAGCTGTCAAGCGCTGTCTCCTGCAGAGCAGTGGGGCAGCGCTGGTGGTGAGAAGGAACTGCTTCAACCTTGGTCAAGGTGTGCTCCATGGAAGCAGAGTGAAATCTGTGTAGTGCTGGTGGTGTGCATCTGATGGTTTGAGGACCTTTAGCGAAAAGAGCCGGTGGAAAAATGTTTTGTTTAAATTTTAATCTGCTGGGGTTTTCTGCTGCGATTCTGTTTTTATTAAAAATAAATGAAAGTGCCAAGAAGTAGGCTTTGCTCCATTAAGAGGCAGAATTGTTTCTGTGAAAGGAAAGATGATGATTGTGCTTCTGGAAGAGGTATTGTCGAGCTTATTTACCCAGTGGAAAGAGGATATGTTCTAGATGTGTTCTGGCAAATAATAGCAGTAATCCAGCAGAAAAGAGTAGACTATTGCAAACTAAACAACTAAACCAACAAGTGTGCCTTTTTAACTCATCTGCTGAACAGTCACTTGGTAGAATGGCCCAGGAGTTCTTGTACCTGCCTTCCACAGCTGAAATAGGACTTTTTTTAAACAAATGGTAATTAAATGAAACTTTTGGGTTTGAGGCTGTAGCTCTTGAGCTGCCATTTTATGGGATGTAGTCTGCATGGTGGGAATGATGGCCTGGTGGGAAAAGCTGGGGGTAGCAGTCATGAGACTGATTGTCATCTTATCCCTGTCATTTATCTTCTGTGAGTCCTCAGGCAACTTAACTCACACCTCAATTTCCTCTCTGTAAGTAAGGTATATTGTATTTCCCTGCTTTTCTCAGCATAGTGAGCCTAAAGTGCAGTGAGAGATTGAGAGGCACTAGGAAGTGTTATGTGCTTTAAAGACTTAAGTGTGTTTTGGTTGAGTCATCTTTGTGGTTCAGATTTTGACTTCAGGAGGATGCTTTGTGGATGAGACCGGATAGGAAGAGTGGCTGTCTAGTCTGGTGGAATGAATGTGGAAGCCTTTATGATAATGCTTTTATCCCAGCCCAATTCAACAACAGGCCTCCCTCCTTTGTTTAACCAGTCCTGGTTTTTATTTTATATTGCAACTTGTTGCTATGATCTCTTTTGTGAACAACTCCTTTATTAACAGAGCTCCTCATCCTCTTGCTGGTGGAGTGTTTGCAGTAACAGACCTTCTGTCCCCCAGATGGGAGATCCACTTCTCCTGGAGTGTGTCACTGGTTTCCCACTGGTTTCCCAGTTCCTTGCTGGGTGGGATGCCTGCAGTTACACCCAGCTGGAGGCTCTCTCTGCCTTGGTTCAGAGGGTGGCAATGTGACTGCAGCTGTGCACAGATCACCCCTTCCATGTCCCAGCCTTTGTGTGTGAAGAGGAACATAGTGAAGCATTTGGAGCAGGGACATCAGTGACTCTGTTCCAGCTGTAGGCCAGTGTATGATTCTAACAATACCTGTACTGATGCCTTGGTTTTCCCATGTAATTTATCCCATGCTTTTTGTGCTGTTTCCTTTTCTAAAATAGAAATCACACAGTGCTGTGGGCAAGTGTTGCATGCTGTTGTCTCTCATGCATCAAGCAAGATGATGATCCTGAGTCATTGCTGTGGAACAAAACTGTTCCTTACATGCCCTGAGCTTTCCAGCTGTCCTGTAGAATCCCACTGGTGCAGTCAATTTAAGCACTGATGGAGCAGGGTTGGTTATTACAGCTGTTGTATGAAAATAAAAAAGTCTCAGTGTGCATTTTATATTTCTGTTCTGTTGCTTGCTTCTGCTGCTGTTTTCTCCTAGTAGCTGGGAGGTGCCTCTGGAGGGTGAATCTCTTGCTCAGAGCTTGTTTCTTTCAAATTTTGAAAGTGGGGATGGTGAGATACCAGAGGAAAGAGGAAGTTTTTCCAGAAGCTTTCTTTTATTTTGAAAGGCAGAGTCCTTCTGACTCCCATTTCGCAGAACATCCAGGCTATTTAATTGAGTTAGAGACATCATATGCTCTCTGACAGATCTCTGTAAAACTGAAATCTTAACAGCAGCTTCCTGCATGACAGTTTTCATGGTGGATGTACAAATTACATTCTTCAGAGGGAAATCTGAGTGTGAAATAAGCAAAGATAATGAATGGTGAGACTTGCTTTTCTTATGGTAATTTTTTCATTATAACTTTGGCTACACTGCATGTGTCTGTGATGTAATAAAAATATTTTGGTAATATAATAAAAAATTAATGTAATAAACTAATATTTTAAATACTATAACTGCTCTTTACTGTCTTTATTAAAAACCCCTGAAATTTTATGCATAAATCATTACTCTTGCATGAAATGAAAATATGGGAGTAGAATTTTATATTGATTTCTCTCTAGTCCTTTTCCTGCTCCTTAATGCTTTTGGATGGCTCAGAGCAAAAGCTTTTAAGTTCTGAGCAGTTGGGGTAGATCATAGTTCAGGAGTATGTTATGCTGAGGAAGACTTGTTGCTGTGTAGTGAGGAAACATCTCATTTGACATAATCTTTTTGTAAAACATTTCTGGGATACTGTTCTGAAGGTCTTTTTCACTGCTCTCTCAGAAGCAATGCTAAGAAAGAGAACTAAATATCTTTTTCTCTCTCATCTGTATCATTATGGCAAAAGGGAGCAGTTTCAGATTTTTGAGAACTTAGTAGGAATGCAGATTAATAAATGGTAGCTGTGTTGAAAGCATCCTATTTAGTGGGACATGGGAAGTGAGTCACTGAGTCCAGGTCTCCTACCATTATAGGGATGACATCATATAATTCCTCATAAGAATTCTTTCATTCTTAATTTTTTTCTCAATCAAGAGAACTCCTGGTGATGTTTTCTCACTCAGCCATGTCATAAAATGCTTATTCATTCCCTTTTCCATATTTTTTCTTTTTTTTTTTTGTAAGGAACCAACTGAAAATGTCTCAGAATCCTGACAAGCTACACTCAAGTGAAGAAAGGCTGAGTGGTTTGGAGGATGGTCAAGAGGAGAACTCGGACAACCCGGATCAGTCTGTCCGAAAAAGGATCCGGCAGAGCGCTCCAGGGTCACACAGAGATGACACACCCAAGTGTAAGCAAAACTGCTTTATATGAAATATAATTTAAAAAAAAAAATCTGTAGGTTTTGGTGAAGGCAATCCTAATGTTTCATACCATTCTGTGCAAGTTTGACTGTCTTGCAGTTAAATATAGTGTGACTCCTGATGGTTTGCTCTGAAAGTGTTTGTAACACCCTTTTCCCCATTTTTTTAGTACTTAATTATACACAGTGACCATGTTGCTCTGATCCCCATATATCTTAAATACCCTGGTGTGTCTGTGCTCATGGAAGGGGTAAAGCACCATCCTGGGGTGTTCCAGCTACTGCTACTGCTGTTTGCCTTATCAGCTGAACCTTCTGGATTGTTGTAGCCTCTGTTTCCACTGCAGGGCAAGGAAGGCTGTTATCAACAAAGGAATGTCCTGTCATCCCCCTCAGAGTATAGATGGAAAGTTGTATATTTTATCCTAATACTACTTCCAGTGTCAAGCAGGACTGCATATTTTAAGCTTATTCCTAAGGTGTATTTTTCCTTGTCATTCTGCTTTTAACATGAGGAGCTGGATGCAACATGGCTACCAAATATTCCTGGCAAATCTATAGATGAAACCAAGGGGAGGTTTTCTGGCTCCAGGGGTTCAATTCAAAGAGGCAGAAGTGCTCAGATAACTAGTTCTAAATTTCTGTAGAGAGTGTCTCAGCCTGTAACATTTTGTTTGTTGTATTTTTTTTTTGTTTTTTTTTTAAATGGAGTTCATTATTACTTGAGGTTTAGTGTTGTGTTTAGTGTCATGTTACACAGAAGAGACGTTCTGAGGGAGTTTATGTTCTTATGCCCTGCTGGTTGCCTGACAGAAGACGGGATGTATGTGTGGAGAGAGGCTCTGAACACGGGAAAGTAAAAAGCATAGCACAGTCTTGCACTGCATTGTACCCCAAAGAAATGGTTGGTTTCAAGCCCTTCCCTTGTTTAAGGGAGCAGATGATGTGATTTAAGAGTATTCTGTGGCAAATGAGAGTCTTGGCTTTTAGTGCACCCACTGCTGGAGTGAAGTCATTTGGCAGTGGGACAAGAGCACTCTCATTCAGCTGTGAACTTTGCTGTCTGCTAGTGCTTCTCAGAATATCAATCCTTACTGTGTTCCCGGAGTCACCCTGCAACATTAAGCTCCAAGCAGAAGGAAACAAGGATTTAGGAGGGCTGCAGCAGAAGAGCAGGATATTAATGATAAATTAGCACGTTGGAACCACACTGCATATACTCAGAAGAGCTCTGAGTGGCAGACGAGTGATGGACAGCTACTTTTAAAGACCTTTTCTATGTAATTTCCTAAGTCAAATCAGCATGGGTTATCAAATGAGACTGTCATAATAGTTTACCTAAAACATATCTCAGTGAGCCCAGCCCATGAAGATCCCTGGTTCATTTCTTTCATTTTGGGATTAGTGTGTTGCTGTAATTGAAGTGAGTGATGTACAGAGAGGAATGGATCCATTGGGGCAATTCTGCTGTGGCTCTTTCCCCCATTCCACTCCACAAGGTGTCTTCTGGAGGAGCCAGGGTGAACCTTGCCATTCCTGCCTGCCTCACCTGAGGACACTAATGATCTGCCTTTCTCCTTTTTCTCAAATACCTGGACCAGGGAAGAGCTGTGGTGCTTCTCCTGACTTTTGGGAGGGCATTGCAGGGCCCCCACACACACTGTGTGCAGTGACACTGCACAGCAGGGAGGACCCTTTACCACAAAGAATCAGTGCTTTCAGGTGGCTTCAGTGAGATGGGATTACTCCCCTAAACCAGTGACCTACACCCTTGGCACCTTCTCTGCCTTTCTGTTGACTTATTTTTAGGGCTATGACACTTCCTGCACTACAACAATGCCACTGGTGGCCCAGGAGGATGTTGTGTAGCCCAGAACTATTAGGAGCCGTAATTCCCAGTACATCCAGGAAGCAAATTGAGTTTTTTGAATTGTCTGCCTTCTACCTGCTAGATTTCCACAGTCAGTCACTACCTTTATCTCCTTCCTAATGAAAACCATCCTGTTTTTTCAATGTTTGGTGCTTCCTGCTACTCACTTATGTGCCCCAGGGCCCAGTTTGAACCTGCTGGTCCATCCTGGTCAGTCCCAAATGCCTGCCAGGGAAAGAGGTCTTAGGCATTGGAGCTGGGAGTAGGTCTTGACATCCTTTGTTGCTTGGATGGTGGCCTCTGGGGGAAAAGAAGAGCTGGGAGGAGTGCCAGTTGCACTGGAAGTAATGAGGATAATTAGCTACCGGTGTGTTACTGCTTAACACTTTTGTGATTTGTTTGCTGGCTGCTTTAAAGATGAAATAATTTCCCTGAAAAATGTAAAATTGAAATGGCAATGTCTACACAATACTTGTGGAAATAGTGTGGTGAAAATGCTGGTGATTTTAATTATTTCTTCCCACAGTATGGAGAAAGATGGTAAGATGCTATTAATCCATCATAAAGAAGTACTGGTTTGGGTGTGGGATTTTGTTTGGGTTTGGTTCTTAAAAGAGCTTGATAGAACTTGGAAGCAAGTTCTGAGCCCTGAATATCAACTGGGACTCGCTCCTTTGCTTTCTGTAATACTCCAAACCTGTGTCATCCACTAGATGGGAAAGGAAGGCAAAACATCTTCAGATGACACTGCCATTTGACCCTCTGTACTGTCAGTAAGGTGGAAAGGGGCCAAAAGTCTTAGGAGACTTTATTTTCTGCAGGCTTTTGTAGAGAACTGTCTGACAGTGTAATTCGTGTTGCAGCCAGTCCTCCTCGGCCTGTGTCCATAGAAGAGCTCATGGAAACAGCCAAGGGAGTCACCAACATGGCATTAGCACACGAGATTGTTGTCAATGGAGACTTCCAGATTAAACCAGCTGAATTACCAGAGCACAGGTAAGGTTGTTACCTAATATATCTATTAAAATATATCTATATATATCTGTAGATAAAGTTTGCATTTGTAGAACTGCATTTCTGTTAGGTTTACTAATGACTTTTACCTGGTAGAATTGCCTTTACTTAGTGAGGCCTTTAAAAGGAACATGAATACTGGTCTTTTGAAGACACACTGTAATTTTTTTGATTTAATTTTTGATTTATTTTAGTTGTCTAGTTTAGGTGTAGCATAGGATGAACTTTCAAGTACTTTAATTTGTAGCCGGCTTTGCTTGTGTGTAACCCTTTATTAGGACATAGGCCATTCCAAATCCTGCATCCAGTTTTTCTTGCTTTTCCAAGGAACATAAAATGACAGATCTCTTCTCTGTTAATCATCATATATTCATTATTACATTATATTCATATTATTACGTGCTCTTCCTCAGGAGCTGTAGGTTATCTTTGTAAGGTGGTGCAGAGACAAGTCTCCTTCTTTCTAACTGGTCACATCTACCCACAGCTTGGAAAAGAAAGTAAGAGACATTGTGCATAAAGCTTTCTGGGATTGTCTGGAAGCTCAATTAAAGGAAGAGCCACCAACATATGATCATGCAATTAAACTGTTGGGAGAAATTAAAGAGGTAAGATGATGTGATACCAAGGTAAATTATTGAATTTGAGTAGTGCATTGATATGAATGAGCAAAAGTGGTCAAAGCTTGGCTTTTCATAAAAGACTCTCTTGTTCTTTTTCATTACTGTATCATTGTCTGTGAACATATATAAGTTGTATAACCCCAGAGGAGAAATTTGAATTTAAAGCCAAATGCAAATCCATGTAAGATGATTAAAAGGTAAGTAATACCAGTTTCATAATCCCAAGCTTCCTTCATGTTATGGCAGCAATATTAGTTATGGAATCAATGGGATGCCCCAACACTGGGCTGATAAAACTGAGCACAACAGTCTGAAGTATGATCTGTGCCATAGAGTATTTACCACTTAGTAACTTCAGTATCACACAGAACAAGGTAAAACATCTGGAGTTGGTGAGTGGTTGGTTAAAAAAAAAAAAGAGAGAAATTCTACTTTTAAAGGGCAATTAATTTAAATAAGAATATGCCCCATCCCTTGAAGTGTCCAAGGCCAGGTTGGATGGGGCATTGAGCAACATGGTCTAGTGGGAGGTGTCCCTGCCCATGGCAGGGGGCTTGGAACCAAATGATCTTTAGGGTCCCTTCAACCCAAACCATTCTGTGATTCTATGACTCTGTAAGAAGTGGTTTTGATCCTTGTGCTCTTTGATATGTAGAACTAATGCACTGTTAAAAACCTTCCATTGCAGAATCTCCTGTCTTTCTTGTTGCCTGGTCATACTAGACTGAGAAACCAGATTACAGAAGTTCTTGATCTGGATTTGATAAAACAGGAGGCAGAAAACGGGGCCCTTGACATTTCTAAGTTGGTCAAATTTGTTATTGGGATGATGGGGACTCTCTGTGCTCCAGCTCGAGATGAAGAAATTAAGAAACTGAATGATATTCCTGAAATAGTTCCTCTGTTCAGGTACTGAAATGGTGTTTATTAGTCATGTTCAGAGTCCCTTAAATAGTTTTAGATGTGTGTTTGGGGGGGGTGTTCCAGCAGGGCAACCTGCAGCTCCTAGGAAAGAAAAGAGTGATAGGGAAAGGGAAACAGCTGTGGGTGTGAAGGGGAGAGATGCTCCAGGAGTCATTAACAAGGACCATCTCTGTTCTGGTGAGTTGGGGTATTTGTCTGGCTCCTGCATGTCAGTGAAGGACATTTTCTTAAATGCCAAATGCATATAAGCCTTAAGACAGCAGGTGAAGAGTCAGTTTGTATCAAAAATTAACATCAACAGCAAAAGGAGAAAAAAAGCCTACAGGAGCATAGGGAAAAAGTACTACTGGTTTCCAAACAGTTTGTCCTTTCTTTCCAGTTTGAGCTCTCTTTACCCCACTCCCTGTGTAAAGTCCTGTCAGTTCTAAAGGGAGTGTGTTGTACCCACATCTGGGAGCATCAGGGCTTCTGCTCTGTCACCATATTCTCAATTCAAGGTCTCAATAGTCAGAAGTTTCACTAACCTTGCTGTTTTCTAATTTGCAAAGCTTCCAAGAGTTCAGGATTGACTTGGCAGAATTATGGCCAGCAGGAATTAGGTTGTTTTAAAATTAAGATGTTATTTGGTGGGGGTTTTTTGTGTTTGTTTTTTCTTTTTTTTTTTCCCTTGGGTCTGATTATTCACTTCCCACTGAGGTTGGCTTTCTAGGCTGCCAACAGAGAGAGCATGCAAGCTTGGAAACCCAGATGGCTTTTTATATACTCAAGATACAGCACTGCACATCCTGGGAGATGTAATCTATGGAGCTAGTGAAGTTAATTCCATGGAGGCTTTTTTACAGGAGAGCAAGATTTCTTTCCCACTTGGAAGAGGCACATGCATGCATGTACATGCTTGCTCAAGCTTTCTCTCTGTCTCATGCTTTTAAATGGTTAAGCACCCTGTTACTGTTTCCCATGCATGTTTTTGCTCTTTCCTTAGACAGTCTGTAATAAATCTTGTGAACAGCACCTCTGAAACATCTGCAGCCTTGAATAACTTTTTCTGTTTGTTTGTTTAGAGCCATTTTCTCTGTATTAGACCTAATGAAAATGGATATGGCAAACTTCGCTGTCAGTAGTATTAGGCCAAAATTAATGCAGCAGTCTGCTGAATATGAAAGAAAGAAGTTTCAGGAGTTTCTTGAGAAACAGCCAAGTATGACTTTGTTCCTTTCTTTCTTCCCTTCTGACCTCCTAGTAAACTGCGTGTCTTTGCTTGTAGAACATGAAAAAAAACTCAGATATTTTTATAAGTTCATATGGTAAATGACAGCTTGTGCCCCAAAACTGTGGTTAGAAAAAATCTGCCAGAACTATAGTTCTGCACTTAGTGCACTGGAGTCCAGTTTAATCTCAATACAGTGTAGGGCATGATTACCCAGCATCATCTCACCTCTGATTTCCTGTAGCTGTGTGGTTTTGTTTTAGATGTTCTGCTTGATGCAATAAATGAAATGCATGTCATCAATTGATATCATGGGTATTAGTCATAGTAACTAATGGGCTTGTTTGGAAAGTATTGGTGGAAAAACCAAACTTTGAGAGGGAATTTTCCTAACAAGATTTTTTTCCCTTGCTCCTCCAGATTCTTTAGACCTTGTCACAAAGTGGTTGCAAGAAGCAGCGGATGATCTTGCAAAGCTGGGACATGAAATGTTGCCTCCCCACTCCAATGATGGTGCTACTGGTGGGGCCTCCACCTTGTGCTTCACTGCTGTACAAAATCAGGCCTATCTGAAACTCCTAAAGTGGGATCATGTGAACAGGCCTTTTCCAGAAGTAGGTATTTAACAAAAAAAAACGGGTGCTGTGCTTGTTCTGCTCTTCTGTTTCTGGGACATAACAGAAGCTGTTCAGATTTGTAGCCTTGCGACAAGTGCAATACTGAAACATTTCTCTCTTCATTGGGAGCTTCTTGTACTACTTCTCTTTCAGTTCTGAAACCTGCTTAGTTGGAAAAGAGGGGTTAATGCTTTTCATTTCGCTCCTGGTGCTGTCCTGCTGAGCATCTTGCTCTTCCCTGTGTCACTGTCGAACCTTTTCTGTCGCATCCCAGTGTCCCTTCCCAGCCCAGCAAACTGACCCCGTCCTGTGCTGGCTTCCTCACTCATTACAGACAGTGCTCATGGACCAGACCCGCTTCCTGGAAATACAGCTGGAGCTGGAGCAACTCCTCCTGGTTGGGACAGTGCTCCTGGTCACGTTCAGTGCAGCAGGCCCAGCACTTGTTGATGTGCCTGGATTTGCGGAGAAAATCAAAACCATTGTCAAGGTGCTGCTGACGGGAACGCATCTTCCGTGAGTATGGGATGGTCCTGGTCACACAGGGGCAGGTGTAGCTCTGTTTTCACCCTGGCAAATAACCAGTGTAAGCCTCTCTGTCTCCTCCTGGACTGCAGGATATGCAGAGAAGGTGCTGAGGGCTTCCTAAGAAGCCAGGCTGACAGTTTTATTTCAAATCGCTCACTTGGAGTTGTCTTTTCTTGCTCTGCTCTTTTATGAAGTGTCCACACTGCTTTTCCAGTGTGCTTTTATGATGCCAGGCTGGCACATGAGGCTGCCAGCAGCTAACCCTGCCCATGGTTTGGGCCAGGCTTCCACAAGAAGCTGAGTGTGGCACAGTGAGCTGCCTGCAGATTTAGAGTGATTGCTGTACACACAAGGGTTGGTGACTGGTTTGGCATTAGTCAGAGCTGTCTGCAGGCAGAAAGTCAGCTCTTGTGTGTATGGATTGTTCAGGCTGGAAGTCTTTAATGCTTTCCTACTTCCTTGGTTTGGAGGTCAGCTTTATTTTTCATACATCTCTAAAAGGTACTATTCTTTATAATTCTGGCTTTTGTCTGCATTATGCTTTTCCCGTTGCATTTGATAAATAAGGCAACTCTAATTGAAAGGTTTATTTTTAAAAGGTGAGAAAAAAAGTAAATATCTGGTTCAGTAATGCTCTACTCCACATTCTGTAGCTCCTTTAACCTGAAGGAATCTCTGGCCACCGTCGGGGAGAAGGTGTGTGCCGAAGTGAACAGCTGCCTTTCCCAGCACGGCTTTACACCGTTCTCAGCGGAGAGAGAGACTGTGCTTAAAGGGCAGATCCAAGCAGTGGCCAATCCAGATAACACCATCTGCAGGCTCATAGGTACGTCTGGCACTGCTGCTCTGCTCTCCTGTGACCGTTCTCTGTGTAACTGGTGTGGAGGGGTGTCGTGCTGGACTTCCCATTTCATGTCTCAGATACTTGACTGTGTTTCAGGCCTGTTGCGTTTTACGTGAGATTACACCATTTCTAATGGACCCTCTCTTTTGAAAACAAACCAAGCCCCATTTTTTTCCAGATTCTCGAATTCAAAAGTTTCTGGAGAATTATCTTGCATCCAGTCACCAGAAAACACTACCTGCTATCCCTGGAGGGTTAGGCCCTATCCAAAGAGAGCTGGAAGAGGTCGCTGCCAAGTACGTTCGTCTCGTCAACTACAACAAAATGGTCTTCAGCCCTTACTATGATGCAGTCCTTGGCAAAATACTGACTAAGGAAGAATCCCAACTTGTAGGGAAGCCAGAAGAGTCATAAACCCAGTTTGTGTGCTACCCACACGGTATTGTCAGCTATTAAATAAAAATTGTACCAATATTTGTCTAGGAAAGCAGCTTTCCGTGTAAATACTGGTTCCTTCTAATTCACGAGCGATGGTCGATGGAGGAAATACACGAGGTGCAAAAGGGGTTCTGAAGTAAATGATGAGAGATGCATTTTTAATGTAAGGATGCAACCTAGGGGGGAATATCATGGCAGTTTTCTGGCTGTAATTTTTACATTTTGGAGCTGATTCTAGGTAGGGCAAGTTTAAGAACAAAACTTCGTATTTAAGTGGCTCATTTTAGGGCATTTAACTCTTAATTTACAGTGAATTTAGTTTAATTAATCCAGAGCAGTTTAGCAATGGTTCTTCCCAGAAGAGGTGATATGGTTTTAAAAAAATCTTACTTTAAAGAATTAAGAAAGCTAAAATTCTAGATAAGAGGAACTTCAACAGACACAAACCCAACCCAAACAGCACTTTATTGTAACATTATGGTCACTATGGTAGGCTACTAGTTTTTTCTGCATTTTACTGCATTTTTAATAGCATTTTTTTGCTGTTTACCTGCAGATGTTAGAAAACATAATATATTTTTGTAGTAAATTTTCTGGTTATTGGGTAACTGTCCTCTGCTATGTACAGTACTTACAAAGGTGGCAATCTTATAGATTGCAGCTGTATTTATCTCTTGTAAAGACTTAAGAAGGGCAGAGCTAAAATGTTTTGATAAAAGTGGTATTTCTTACCTTGTTTTGCTAGTAGTTTCCTCCTTTTTATGTGAGATACTAATTTTAAAGTAAATCTGTGTCACTTTCAGAAGGTGGATTTAAAGTGTGTGAAACTTCAGGCTGGAAAGTGTACATGGTTTTTTTTTTTTTTAAAAAAAAAACTACAACAGGAGACGGTTGCATATTCAATCATGTCTTCAAAAATAGCCAGGAAGTGCAGAGCACTACGGGCAGTATAAGTGATTTTAATGCAGTGTGAGAGGTGAATGACTTAGTTTGAATATACAGGGAATATTTTCAGTAGATTTTTTTTTTTTCACTTTGTAGAGGTGTTCTTGGAACTTAGAATATTTATAGGCCTTGAATTTCATTAGCTGTGTGTTGTGTAGATGAGTGTTCTCAGAAGAGCTCAGTGATCTTACAGCCTCGTT
Organism: Manacus candei; assembly: GCF_025592945.1. NCBI lineage: Eukaryota > Metazoa > Chordata > Aves > Passeriformes > Pipridae > Manacus > Manacus candei. The sequence goes on from NW_026138057.1 coordinate 8,457,663, forward strand.
GCAGCTTCAGACTCAGCTGGGAGGTAAGTGCATCTGAAATTTCCCTCTAGTTGAGCACAACAGTGTATTACAGTAATCAATATTTGATGGTTTTAGGAAAGCAAAGTTCGTAGCTACAAACAGTAAGTGGTCCAAGTACTAAGCTATCCAAGCCAGAATGTCTTTGAAAAAAAAAAACAACCAACAAGGTATGTAAAATAAATAAATAAAAGGGCCCTTTTATTGCCAACAACCAGGTTAATTTATGAATCAACTAGCCAACCAAAGTATGAGAACTTCTAGAAGCACTTGATTTTAAATGTGTTGATGCTTCCCTTTCTAGTTTTCCTTTAAATCTCAGTGTGGATAGAGGTGCTCTGACTTTCATTTTGGAGGAATACGAGATAAATAAGACCTTTTTTCTATATTAGCCTATGCAACTCTAAACCAAATTTTTCTCATTGATTACAAACCCCTTTCCCCAAGGGAAAAAAAAGCAAACCACCAAACCCTGTAAGAGTTTACCACTTCAGACAGATTTTTCTCTCTTGGCTAAATAAACTCAGATAGTGAAATGAATGTCTTTGAATCTTTGGCAATTCAGAAATGAGGAGGTTGGTTAGCCAGACAAAAAGGGTTCTGAGTAGGCTTTTGGTGTAGATTGTGTCACTGTTTGCATCAGCAAAGGATACTAGAGAGGTCTTCAAGGTTGCTGTGTCTGCTTAGTGGGCTTTGTTGTTACTGCAGGACCCACCTCTCAGTGCAGCCACAGAAGTTAATTCGACAGTCTGAGTAACAATGAGCTGCCAGAGCCATTATGGCTGGAGAGGTAACCAAAGTAACAAGACAAAGCTGTTTTCAGTTTTGCTGCCGTTATTTTCTCTTTTAGCATTGCCTAGGAGCTGCCTTTAAAACCCCTGGGACTTACACACACTACACAAAGTTAGATGCTGTAGGGGACGATCTCGAGGATGTGGGGAGGAACAACAGGACAGTGAGACACTCAGAAAAGCCCTTGAACAACATAACTGATGGCAGAGTGAAGGGGACTGAATTAGCAATGACTGCTCCCAGGTCTGGGATTCAGGGTCCAGGTGTCCTGACATTGCAGCAGGGACTGTGCTGCCAGCAGTGCTCGTGTGTTGCTCACAGGGTTGATACAGTAAATCCCATCTCTCCTCACAGGAGGGGTTTGATCCTAAGGCTTAATACAGGAAAAAAACATAGACCCGTAGAAGAGTGCAGTACTCTCCTCTGGCTCCAGTCTCACTTCTGGGGGTACACACAGTGGGAACAAATGCCTCTGGGAGTGGGTGCTGCAAGCCTTCCAACAGTAAAGATCTTAAGGGACTGTAATAAATGCCCACGAGTGCAAATCACCTTAACGATTTTCCCAAGTTGTTTTTTTTTAATCAGAGCATCTGACAAACAGTGTCTCTACATCCTCACAGAAAGAAATAGGGAGATACAACTGAGGAGCAGAGCAAGAAAGGAATTCCAGGATTGCTAAGGCCAGTTCCTCCCTCCACCTGAACCTTTCTGGGGTTCACCTCTCCCCCTGGCAGAGAGAAGCACTGACCCACAGGCAGCTGTGCTGCTGGAGATGGGAACCTCTTGAACTTTCTCGAGTATCTGAACGTCCAAGGGGGTTCTTCAGATCCTATCAGAGTGCCATTCTGAATAGCCAATTGCAAGTTAAAAGCTCAAGTACACATAGAAACTGCTTTGAAAGCTCACATAGTGGTTTTTTTTTTTAGCTTGTTTGAAGATAACAAGTGAAACGATGTAGCTGATTATTAACATTTAGCTTTGTACCTTACAGTGGAAGACCCGTGCAGGTATCCAGGACCAGCCTGTGTTAGCCAGTGGTCCTGGACAACCCACCTTTGAAACATATACTGAGTTAGTCTTAAGATGCTGTCTTCTTCAAACAGTCGTGGAATTACAAGCAAAAGTGTACTGTATCCTCTAGAAAAATGGAAAACAAGCTAATTCTAATATGTATGCTCTGACCAGTTTCCTGTGACGGTCTTATTAGCATTGCTTTTGAAGTGGCTGAGTAATATTTAAGAAGTACCTTGTTGTGTTTGAATAAAACCAGAATGAGGCATGAAGTTATGGACATCCTTTTATTTTAAAGGAATGTTTTTTTTGGTTTTTATCCGATTTTCAACTACAAAACAGATTTCTTACATTCTGCCATAAATAAAAACGGACAATAAGGCAGTACACTACATGAACAAACTGAGAACAACTGTTTTCCAGAAAATGTGAATTAAAAATGCTTCACAAGTATAAGCCATCCAGTTTTTAAAATAAAACTGTTAAAAAAACCACAAGATTTCAAGTGGTAGATGTGAACACCCTCGAAGAACAAAATACAGTTTTGACATTTTTCACTTTAGGTTCTGAAAACTTAGTTTTGTTCAGAGCACATTCTAAGGTTGTTCGGGCTGTTTTCAGATCAAGAACCATATGGAAGAAGAGGCACCACAGTAACAAAACCATTTTCAAGGATTTTTTTTTTTGTTTGTTTGTTTGCAGCTGTCCCTTTTAAATGCTTGACTTTTGAGAGACTGATTCAATGCAAGTCTTTGTCTGTCACAGCAGAACCCCAGACTTGTTTCACCGGATTCTCTTTTGCTGTCGTGCTCTGTAAATGTCATGTACAGGGGGAACTACGGATCCTTTCTCCTCGTCGTCATCAGAATCCTCGTGTGATCTCTTCACAGTCTTGTTGAGGATGGTGCTGTTTTCCACAGGTCCATTGCCCTCCACAGCTATTTCTGGCAGGCCGCCGGTGATGATCCGCACAGCTTCATCGACAGCTTTGGAAAGAGGCACAGATTCATTTGAGTTGTGAAACTAAAGTCCCTGATCAGAAATCAGCATGCCAACGGGGACACCAAGAGAGAGACGTTGTGGAGATTTCCAGAACGTAAAACATTTTTCCTGCCCTGTTCCACAGATATTAAGCCTTGACTGTCTGAAACTCTGAGCAATGATGAACGCTAATTACAAAGTAGATGTTGCTGCTTCAGCTTGAGCCCTCCCTCTACACAGGCATTGAGGTCACCTGTGAGCTTAAATAAACCAGGGAGGCCTACTGGGGAGCAGTATAACTAGTTCATGATTCACCAGAAAGTAGGCAGAGCAGTTTCTGCTTATCAACAGAGGAAGCCCCAAAAATACTGCATATGATTTAAATAGATATTTTATTTTCACTCAAATTCAATCCTAGCTTGCTTTCTCTGTGATCTCCCTTAGCTTGTCCCCAAGGACATGCATTCAGAGTTATGCCCACCAGTGAACTGCTGCAAATCTCTAATTCCATGTTACAGCCACGATGCTGCTGGAAGTAATGCCCTGCTGCTTTTACAGGATATTCTGAAAGTCTGAATTTCTTTCCTTCAGTGGTTATCTCACCAACATCTTATTAAAGGAGCAGCTGGTGATTTTCAGCTTTTTGGCTTTTTGTTATCTCCCCCCAGGTAAATGTACAAACGTCTCTATGTAGATTCCAGCCTAGAAACAAAGCCAATCTCTTTTGCTCTTAAACACAAATTGCACATCTGTAAATGAGGTCTGGATTTCAGACAGCAACATCCATATGTAAAACCATGTCTTATGCAGCACTGTCACAGCTTCCAGAGAGGACAAGTAACTTACTGTCTGGCAGTTTGCATCTTCTAAATATCTCCATGAGCTCATCCACTTGAACAAAGGGACCCTGATTTGTTACAAAAAAAAAAAAAAAAAAAAAGTTTAGAAGGTTATTTTCAATAGAGTGATACATACTGTGGCTCTGTCACAACAGAATCTCTTTCACAGCTTTCTGAAATTTTGAGAATGCATTAAAACAAACCTGAAAACAAATAGGAGGTGGCAGGAGCTTCATGAGAACTACAGCTGCTGGTGGAACAGGAAATACACCACCTGGGACGGGATGTAAACCTGGAGCTGTGGGAAGAAAAACTATATGAAGCCAGTGCAAGACAGCTAGACCAGAATTGTTCTTGCAGCATTAATATCTGATGCAAATAATTGCTACCCTGTCCCTTTGGCCTCTACTAATTACATATTGTTTAGTCAGTGATCTGGTCTATGAGCAGTGTGTGTAACAGCTTATTATCATTTAACCCAAACTACTCGTACTTATTTCCATGTGACCTTAATACTAAGTAAAACATACACAGTGAAATAACAGCCTCAAATTTAAGTACAGGTTTAGCTGACTGGAGACTGGGGAAGTCTCTGATTAGGCTGACTCAACACCCAGGTTTGTAACTCGCCGCCAGGTGAAACACAACCCCCCCCGACCGAGGCCTGACTTACGTGCTAAGTGTCTTGGCTGAAATGGAATCATCTGCTGAGTGTCCGGTTTTGGATATTCGGGTTTTCTGTCTACTTCATCCTTGAGAACAGGCACGATGGAAGGTGCAACCACAGGGTCTGGAATTATTGCTGCTAGCTTGGCACGGGAGACATCCTGAGAAAGGCAATCAGAGAGCGCTGAACTCGGCAGGACCACATGGCTGGTTTAAATTACAGAACAAAACATCTTGTCATCATTATAATTTCAGATGTCCTCTTACAAGACCATCTGGGCAGAACTTGCATGTTTTCATCAAGCATTTTAGTCCCAGCTGGGAGTGGAAACACTTGTTTCTGCTACTGAATGGGCCCGTGTTTGTCATTTTTGAGCGACCCCATTTTTAGGTTAAAAAGATTTAGGTGAACAGGTGCAGACCACTAGGCCTTCACAACTATCATTTCTCCCTCATTTCATTCCCTAGATTGCTTTAGCTGGATAAGAAATAAAGCATAAGGCAGTCAGCAGGCATGCAAAGCATCAGTTCAAACAGGATTACGTTTTGGCACGTTACAAGCAACAGGAATCAGCCCAAGGGCTGAACCATCTTAGGTACACACTGCCCTGCAGGCACCTCGCAAGAACTCTCTTGTACCCACACCTTTAACTTCAAAATAACTTTGTCCCCACTGCATTCAAAGGAAAGTGTTCAGTGGCTCAATGTGACTCTGATTTCCACCTATCAGATTATTTTACAGCTCCGTGATGAGCAACAATTCAGCTGCTTTGCTAACTTTGATGTCATCTGTATTTTTCATAAATTACTCTTTCTGTGTAAGAAATAACTGGAAGCTGAGGCACTGTTTTAGAGACGTAAATTGAAGGCCCTCTTCCTGTCCATGTAAATGGCAATCAGCTCTTTCTCTAGCAGCCTATTTACTTCACGCTTAAAAAAATATTACCCAACATTTTATCCTGTTCTATTGGTTTTGGAAGCGTTATGGCCTTCCACATGACTGAAATAGTAGTTAAAATATATGTGGTTAGAAACAAGACAGGAGACCACCAGATAACAGGGTCTGGCCCAGACTTTAAGTTCCAAATGGCAGCACCAAAGCACTTTAGCCATAACAACAGAAACAAGCAGGCAGCCACTGATCTCTGTGGACAGTTTTCCTCAGCCACTGGCAGCAAACACAAGGACTGCAGCCTGTTTGGTTTGATACAGTTCTCAGTGAAATGGGTGGAGTGTTGCCACCTTGGAGTGGAGGGACAGCCAGTGATGTTTCACACAGATGGCCCAATTCAAGAAACTTCTGAAAGAGTTTGGGTTTTTGAAAGAGCTCGGGCTTATGTCGGAAGTGGAGGCCTGTGCTGAGTGGTGATGGCACAAACACATCGACCTTTCCGTGGGAAGATGAAAGGTAAATATGAAGACATGAGGCTGCAGTCGTTAGTTGTGTTCCTGCTCCTTTCTGTCCTTGGCCCACTAAGCAAAGCCTGGCACTTTGCTGCCCAATGAGACAAGGAGGAGGAGAAGGCCTGTTTTACCTGCTTTTCCATCAGGGGGGAAAAGTGTAAGGCAAGTGCTAAACAAGGAATTCCTCAAGTTTACTGGGACTGAAAAGCACAACAGTAAATTGAAGTGTTCTTACCCACTTACCTTATAACCAAGGGCCTTGAGTTCACTAGCAGAGCAGGGGTACAAGTCCATGAACTTGTACCTGTCCACCAGCAGAGCTGTTTCTTTGCCCTCATATTCCTCCTTGAATGCTGTGAACCTCCTCTTCTCAACTTTCAGTATGCTGGCTAAATCACCAATGTTACTTTCAAAGGCTAAAAACCGAGCCCAGATTTCACTGTAAAAGAACAGACACAGTGACAGTTCCTGAAGGAGAAAGAATTACTGACCACAGCCCAGTTAAAGAACACAAAGGAAGGACTCAAAGGAGGTGATCTGGGAGCACGTGGCCATTTCTCTGATTTACTTCAGATGCACCTCACACATGCATTGCCATCCCAGTGCCTTATATATTTCTGTAAAAACTTTCAATCTAGTGGACTGCAAAGGACTTTGTTATGGAAAGGAAAGGATTACTGGTGTCAAGGATTTAGCATCTGAGGTAAGCTTTTCTCGATGTAAGACACACAAACACGTGTCAAGGACTTTTCAACATACATTATGATCTAGTTCTTCTGCACAGACCAACATATTCTGGCTGGCAAGAGCAGTAACCTGTGACACAGCAGGCACTGCTTCAGAATTTTACATAGTCCAAAAATATATATAATTACTGCAGATTTCTCTGTGGAAAATCTCATATATAACTTAAGCAACATCCAACCATTTTTCTGGACTTGATTCAACTTTCATTTTAGCCTTGGAATTCACCTTTGAAGATGATTCAGCTTTTAAATTCTTGGGTTTTCTCACTTTTAAAATGGACATAAATGTTATTTCTCACAAAAAGATCAGGATTAAAGTGCAGAATGAATATGTACAGCAGTGCCATGTTTGATTGCTTAGTTTTGATGCTTATGTCTATCAGAATAATACTGGTGACCACTCAGACTGCAAGGGCTGGGTAGGTTGTGGTTTTTTTGAGAAATCAACTTAAAAAGTAGCAAAGAAAATGTGGTGGTGAGTGGTTAATCCAAGTCTTGTCTAGTTTTTTTCCTATTTTATTTTCAGTTGGCTGAGAGGTGTTCAGCACCCTCCTCAATAAATTCCTGACTCACCTCCTCCGCTCAAACTATTGAATCCTTACTGCTCATTGAATCCCCCTGCTCAAACCACTGAATCTTTACTGCACAGGAGGATTTTGCACTTTATCCTCAACAATCCTGCATCAATGAGGTTTATAAAGTCAATAAACAAACGAATTTCACTAGAAGTGGGATAGGGACTTTCACAGATCTGTCACAGTTGTTGCTATTGTAGGCAGCACGAAGAGGGGAAGGAACATCTGTGCCTAATTTTGTCCTGCTGTTGATGTTTCTGATTTCTTTGGGATATTTATGGTTGAAAGGGGTTTTTAGCATAGTGAAACTGCTTCTGCAGACATACCCAGACTTCTCAGGTGGAAGGCTCCCTGAAGTTAAAACACGTTCAAACAACACTCTTGTATTGTTGTCCTCTAGAAAGACAAAAAGAAAAATCACACTAAGTAAAATACATTAAAGACAATTTAAAATCATGTCCTTTCAAAGAAATGTGTACATTGAATTAGATATGAGGCTGATATTCTGATACTTGGATTTGAATTTCAGTAAGTATAAAAAGAGATCTGAATGCCCACATAAAACTTTACTGATGTTAAATTCCATTGCAAATTTGTTCTTTGGAAGTTTATTTTTGTTGATAGCGACAAACTGATCCTAATCCAGGTTCTTCTATAACAGCACAGCAATTGCTTGGCATCTCTTCAGGATTTCTGGGTTGGTTTGTTTTTTTTTTTTCCATTTTCTTTAATTATCAGAATAGCATATCTTGGTAGATTTAAAGTTGGCCTTTCAATTCATTACTTCCCTTTTAAACTAGGGCTATATTAATATACTTGTATATTCCTCAGAAGCCCTCCCCAGACTATTAGGCCTGGTTCCCAACAAGCACTCAGTGTTTGTACGTTGCCAGCTGGGGCAATGGAGTGGTTGGTGGTTTTGTTCCCTAAAGTGCCAGCTTCTGCCCCAGGTATTTTACCATCCCTTACACTTACAGGAGTTCAGAGATCAGTTCCCTTGGTTTGCAGTAGCCTGCTGGATCATTAAAACAGAGCAATACACTAGGGAATTTTAAGAACTTTTTTTATTTCTGATGGCAACCTACAGAAAGGCATTGCAAATATTCATATAGACCCACAATAGTTTATTGCAAAATTAAATATACTGGAACTTGGGAAAGAAAAAAAATCTCTGTTTAAAACCTCCAAGCCTGTTCAAACTTTCAGAGCCTGAAAAACCCAAGTGCTGTAGTCTGACAGGAGACTCATGTGCCTAGTGCCTGCAGAAGACAGTGTAGGTTCAGGAGATGTGCAGCAGCACGACTGCCCACAGCCCCTGGCTCACACAGCAGAGTTACACCCACCCTGTGTTACACCTCTGGGCTGTTATGCCACAAACACTGAACCAGAGAATTGACTACTTGAAGAAATACCTGAAAAAATCTTAAAATCTAACGGGTACCAGACAGGACTGGGCAGAGGAAGACCCTGGGATGAACTGCTCCCTCTTCAATTCCCCATGAAACTTCCACACAAAGGTCTCTGTCAGCCCCTGCTCCCCCACAGCAGCCTGGTTTCTTGTAAGAGGGATATTCACTCCTTGCCTCAGGAAATCCCACACAGAGACCTTCCACCACCACCTCCACCTCCTGCCCGTGCCCTGCTCTTTCCAGTGCAGACCAGCTCCCTGGCAACTTCCAAGCAGGACTGATATGCACAATACTGATTTTGTATCTTGCTCATCTTATCTACCCCAGGAGAAGGAGTTTAAATTAATTCTAGTCAGGACCAGCTAATCCCTCACTCCTCTCACGCTGATTTTGAAGTCCTACAGATCTTTTTCCTCAAGATTTAGATTTCTCAGTGTCCTTCCCACCGTTCACAACAGATGCTGTAAAACTCCTGCAATGCCAGTGAGTTACAATTTGGAAAGTTCACTCTCCTCTAATCAGTAGCATCAGTATCTAATGTTCTGGAACTTCAATAAGGACAGAAGAACAGGTTTTGTTTTCAAATTAACTCCCAAATTTCATGAAGAGATTTCATTGCTCTTCAAGAAGAATTTTAAATACAAGGAACTTGGCCTGAACCTAAACTCACAGAGAAAGCAGATTCATGCTCCATTAGACCTCCCAAAGCTCAGAGCTTACCATTAAGGTGAGAAAGGTAGTCGATATATGCCAGCACATATTCTGGAATGTCCCCATATTTTTTCAGCCCTAGCTCGAAAATCTTAAAGGCCACAGACTTATCCTGCAAACGTTAAAAAAAACAAAAACAAAACCAAAAAAACAAACAGTTATTAGCTTCAGTGAGCTCCACACCCCCTGCTGACACTTGTGTGGTGTCAGACTGAGCACCTGTGATTACCTTACTACAGTAATACTCCATCAGAGCTGCTGTAACATAGACGTGGTGGCGGGTGCGGGCGTCCTCTCTCGCTTTCTTAAATATCGTTCTTCCAGATTTTATGCCCTCTGCTCTCCTTGCAAATTTCATATATTGGATATAAACCTAAAGGGGCATGTTAATATTGATACAGCATCACTGCTAACAAAGAATACCAGGATATCACCAAGTTTTTGTTTGTTTTTTTTTTTTTTACTGTATCTGAAATGATCTTCACTCACAAAATACAGCGAATAAGTCACAACAGAAACAAGGCTGGGTTGTGCCTCCGTGTTGTTTTGCTATAAATAATGAGGCAAACCTTTTTATGGATTTTTAAAAAAGAAACTGGACATACCTAAGACTGATTCCCTGAAAAGACAATAGTAAATACACAGATTTTTCAAGGAAGGGCAGGTAAGGAAATGAATGTAATTTACATAAGCTGTTGCCTTCAGAGAACTCAAGGATCAGTGTAAAGATGGTAACTTTCCAATAAAGCCAAGACATCCAAAAGGCTAAAGAGCAGTCAAAAGGTTTGATGAAGGATTTTACTGTACATTTATCCAAGATAAAAATAATCATCCAGTCTGCAAATATTTGTACCTGATCAAGGAAATTATGAATGTGCTGCTTAATTCAGTGGCCAATTTGTGGTTTGCCTTTCTTTGGGATTTAACTTTCCTTCACTCTGAGTTAGATCACAAATAACAGCATTCCTCAAGCAGGAGGAACCGGGACACAGTTTCTCATAAAATGTGCATTTGGGAAACATTATGATCTCTCTTTAAAGAATGGAAAATGTCAGTAAATGGATACCTTTCCTCTAACACTGACCTGTTGTTTCATTTTAGACCTCACACCTTCTTTTTCCTTCTAATGCTTTGATGTGTCTATTTATAAACTAAATTGCCTCTTGAGAGCAGGTTACTTCTCACACCACTTGTTCAGCACTACCACAGCTGGCACTAGGGACAATGTTTGTAACTTCAGCAGATGCACAGCAATACTCTTGGATACTTATATGGTGCATTACAGATTTACATACAAACTACAGGTACATAGGATGGTGTATTTTTATGTAGGGAGAACAACAGACAAAAGCAACGTGGTTTTAATCAGGTAAGGGGAGGCAAAGTGAAATTTTAGTTGAGACAAACGTACATCAGTTCTTAAGAGCTGTGTCATGAAATATTTTATATCTGTTTTAAGAGACTGTCCAAAGGAGACAGAGGAGGAGAATGCACATGACTCAGTGTATTAAGGTGAATTAAAGACTATACTTATCAACCTTCACGAAATTTTAATCTAATTCTGTCATCTCATTACTCCACCTGCTCCATCACCCTTGTGAGCCAAGGAACTCCTGTAAGCTCTTCCCCACTCTGTGCACGTGTTTGAGTGACTACCCATGTAAATGTGGGAAAACTCAACACCAGGCATCATCTTACCAGGGTGGGGTCAATGTCTTCGATAGCCAGGAGCCGGTTATATATGCTGTGCACTTTCTCATACTTCATTCGACTCTAAGTAAAAAGAAATACAGACTGCTTGGTAACACCATTCCACACCACCTCTGAGAATGCACAGCTCAATCTGAATTAAAAACTAGACCTTTTCCCCTTCCATTTTCCCCTGGTTGAACACTGTGCGTGTCAGTCCCTTTACTCGCGAGCGTTTTCTGTCTCGTGCAGTCATTTTTTTTTACTTCCCAACATTAATTTGCCAGTAGTGCTTATGCACATGCTTTTCAAGAGACTCTGAACTCTTTTTCTAATGTAGTAGTACTGCAGCAGAACTGTCATTGTAGGTGTTTGGGATAAGAAGACTGTTTCCTTTATCCCTGTCTAAAAGTAATGTGCAGACAGGTAGGAAAAGCACCTTCGCTCTCCAACCTACACATTTCAAATAATCCATTCAGTTCCCTGCCAGCTCCAGCCCTCCACGTTGTATTGTGCAGCCTTAAAAAAACAGGACACTTAGCATACAAGAAGCTGCACTGAAAGCCAAGGAAGGTTCTTTCTTTTAAGAGCAAAGGCTTTTTTTTTTTTTTCCCCTGTTGTCCTCACAATATTCCTGCAAAGATTCTTCCATGTTACAGTAAGTGGCAAACTACACCTCACAGAGGACTCCACAGTCCTCATCTGATCAGTGGGAAACAGCCTTTATTCCTGGTGGTTCATGTGCAAAACCACCCAGAAAGCTGCAATACAGGTGCCTCCCATCTTCCACCACAGCAAATACAAATATTAACCTCTCAGAACTAGATAGAAAAGATGCTCTTTATGCCCATTTTAAAAGTGAAGAAGCTGATGCTCTGGTAAATGTAAATTTATAAGCATTTCACCCTTATGACAATTTGAAAATTATAGTCCATATTTAAGTGGAAAGACAGTAGATTTTCAAAACTTTTGTAACTTATGCTATGAGATTTTCCTCTCCATTTCGTCAGCTCAGAAACCCTGAATGAGAGTAAGGCTGGAAGAATCAGCAAATTAATTCTACAGAATTCTGTGTATTAAGTATGTTTCAAATAAATGGCATTCTTGATGGGAGACATCTTTGGATTTTAAAGTCAGTACATCACTGTTTTTGCTTACCTCTTCATAATCTGCATATGCAAAATAAAGAAGCATATTCTTCTTTAATAAAGTGCTGATCGCTCTTTCATAAATATTAGCAGCCTCATCACTGAAGAGTTTGGCATTGTTCATGTCCTGTTATAAAATAAGTATAATAATGGAATTGTTCAGCATCTGTGACAATGAAGGTCAATTTATGGAATATCTCGTGTGTGACAAGTCCCAGTGAATTTCCATGCAGTGCTCCAATAAAGAGTTAATCATGTCCCCAGCATATAAGGAATCACAAAACCAGGCCAAAAAACTCCCCCAAACCTAAAAATGAAACCTAAAACTCCCTCAAACCTACCTTTACAAGACTGAAACTGTTTTTCATAATTCTTACCTCAAATAAAGAAATTTTTATTTCTTACATCAGGCCCGATTTTAAAATTCTGAACACGTCACAACTTATTGTACTACATATATTTTTCACACCCCCCCTCTTTGGTTCTTAAATATTTGACCCAAAAAAATAACAGTACACCATGTCAAAGCAATCAAATAAGAGAAAACCAGTGGCAACCTGCTTACCCCTTTCTCAGCCAGCAGCTTACTGGACTGCTCGAGGTACTGTGCTGCCTCATACCAGATGTCTGGGTGATGTCCCAGCACCAGGAGACATTGCTCGTAAGCAAACATCACTGTGGGCAAGAAATGTAGGAAACACTCCTAAATCACTGCAGAAATGGTACCATCTTGCACAGTGGAAGTGTGAAGTACAAAAATCATCAAATAAATCAGTGTTAACACTGACTGGCTCCAATGATCACAACTGCAGCCCTTTTATATTGCCAGAAACTTTGTGAATCATAACCAGCAGCTAAAATCTGCTGAAGAACAACTCATTCAATAACAGCCATAAAAACTAGGATGTGATCCACTGTTTCCTGACTTCCAATTGAAGTTCAGTGGCACATGACTATAGCACTGTCCCCCAAAATCCTGGTATTGCTTTGAGCTTGGCTTGAGTAAAACGTAGTTTGTTTTTTTAAAAGAACACTCACACAATTCCAGGAATACGATTAACTTCTGCTCCAGAGGGAATCCCGAACACCAAACGACGACATTATTTGTGCTGGAGGTCATTGATGAAGCCAAGGAAATATAATTCTACCTGTCCTAACAGTATCTAATTACCTCTTTTTGTTATAAGAGTTTGGTCTTCTGTTCGCAGCGGGTTGCTCTTTTCCCACTGGATGTACTTTTTCCACATGTCCACCTGCTGAGCCTCCTGGGGGGTGTTTTGAGGAGGGACAGAGGGAGCGTTGCGGTCCAGGCCTTTCATCACTGTCTCATATTCCTGAAGCAGAAGCAATGTTTTGAAGAGCAGACTTAAGTTTATTTTATTTACCTTATGCTTTCTAAAACAGATACAAATATTTTATCAGACCAACCTTATTAGTCTGACACAGCTTTATTTAAAATAAGGACCGATTTTAATGATGGCTTGTAGAATTAAAGAGAACAAAGGGAAGTCAACAGAAGGTTGTACCTTTGCAACGCGTCGTGCATTCATATAATCTCTACTCCTGTCTTCGATCATCTTCTTAGCTAAGTGAATATTGATGCCCTGGAGAAGGGTGAAAAAAAAGGAATTGGGAATTTGCAATTTCCCTTTGGAAATACGGAATCTTATTTTATACAGGGAAGAGTTTGAAAAGGGATGCAAATCTGAGCAAGGACAAAGTTATTTTAAAATACCAATCTCAAGAGGTACTGCATTTCTCCTAATAAAAGCGTGGGCAAGACCTTGTATCAGAGAACAAACTCACTACTAAAAATCAACTGACCTCAAGCGCCTCAGCATACTTTTAATTACTTTCAAAAATACTTTGCATAAACTGCTGGGGGCAAAAGTGGAAAGAATGCGTTTGTGATTTACAATTTTGCTTTTAAATGACGATTAGTACCTAGTCAGTCACAGCTCCCTGCCTTGCTGCTCACCAGGTGACAGCATATGAACAACTCCATTTTCTCGAACAAGAAGTAACACAGATTGACTTCCAGGCTCAAAGCTCTGCCTTCTCCTCTGCCCCTGAAGTGACAGCTTTTAAAAGAGGTTCTATTCAGCACACTCCCAGCTGTGTACCTTTGTCAGCTGAGAGGGACTCAAGATGTGTCACCACTGAGAGTGGCACCCCTCCAGGACTGCACACGTTGTGAGAGGGCCCTGCTGTGCTGCTGAGCAAGAGCAGAGGGGTTGGGAGCAGCTGGGCCCTGCTCACAGGGCCCTGGGCATGAACAAAACCACAAAGAACTGCTCTTACAGCAGGGTAAGAACCCCCCTTTTGCTGCTGCCTGTGTCCAGGTGGATTTTGCTGGCATAACTTGGCAAGACTTTGAGGAAGGTGGGCACAGCTTTCAGTCCTGTTCCAAACAGGCACCTAGGCTGGGTACTGACTCAGTAGGGAAGCAAAGGCACTGTCTGGGCTCGTGCAGGGTGCTGTGTGGGCTAGCACACAAACCCAGTAACGCCCCAGTTAACCCAGGACCAGGCTGAGGACGCAGCTGGATCCTCCAGGGATGCACTTCCAGCTCAGCAGCCATTCAGCTTGGTGAGCCAAAGACTGTCCCTTTGTCACTGGGACAGGGGACTCACCGGGGGGCATTGCCACTTCTGACCATTTAGTTAATTAAAGACAGTGGTGACTGACAGGCTGATATTGCTACGTGGTGGTGGCTACGGCTGAGCTGAAGGGAAGCTTGAGAATAGTCTCGAATTAGAGCAAAGAGCCATTAATCTTTCATACAGAGAAGTGTGTGATCACTGTGTTGTTGGGCTACTGATGTGGGGAATCACCTCCCCCTCAAAGAGCCCTTCTGGTGAGGAGCATTTCCCTGTGCCAGGACCCCTGCAAGCAGCAGCCCTTTCCCTTGAGGCCAGAGGCCAGTTTAGCCAGAACAGAAACCTGTGTCTGAGCAGAGCACTGGCCCTCATCTTCCTGCAGCTCTGAACAGCCTGAGGGACAGGTTTGAGTTACAGATGTCAGCCAGAGCTGCCTCAACTAGAAACTGGACAGGTTTGAGCTGTTGTTTTGACAGTCTCCCTATGTACTAATGAAAGGAGTGGGAACCAACAGTGACAGCCTCCATTTGCTGTGTGGGAGGGGAAGAGAAAAGGTTTACAGGGAAGTTGTATTGGGGATTTTCCTGCACAGGAGAAGGCACAGCACTGGATAACTTCCCTGGTGTCAGCAGGCTGGCTGTGGTGTCCCTGAACAACAGGGCGATGAGCTGTTACAGTACACACTTGTGGGTCTGGATGCCTGGAGTTCTCCCACCCAGAGGTCCTCCCATCCAGAGTTCTCCCACCCAGAGGTATTCCCACTTGCTAAGCACATCATGAGAGGTCATCAAGAGCATAACTTGCTTAATTAGCACCAAGGAAAGGGAAACTGGCCCTTCTTCCCTGCTCAGGGCACAGCTGCCCCACACACAATCAGCAGGAGAAGGGAGAGTGGTGGATGAGCATCCCTGCCTGGCAGTGCTGAGCACGAGGGCAGCTACACTCAGATCTGCATTCTCACTGCTGCTGACTGGGGCTGGTCAAACAGCTGTTAACAGATGTGTTTATAAATACACTGTAAAGGTGCAGCTACAACTTAGCCTGTAAGGCCAATGAGCTGAGGTCACACTTGCTGAAACTCATCTAATGGAGGCTGGAACGGCTTCAGGGAAAGGATGGTGAGGAGCATTTTATAAATACTTAAGACCACGTAACTTAATGCAGTGAAGGAAATCCAAACCATCACAGCTGAATGCCATTTCACCCTGTTCAACTCCAAGTGAAAGGAGGGGAGTGCCTCCTGGGGGACACCAGCCCTCACTGCCACCTGAGCTGCTCCAGCTTCCATCAGATACATTCCCCATCACTGGTGACAGCGATTTCTAACTCACTAGCAATTCCACTGGGCCAGCTGGGAAATGGGGCAGTCAAATTTATCTTATGGAGAGTCTTTGAAATAAATTTTAAAATTCACTCAGGTACCTGTAGAGTTTTGCCACAGGTCTTTGGTACAAACTGCACCCGCAAAAGGTGTTCGTGCTGCTGGTCACCTCTTTTACACATAATTATTTAATGGATATAGTTTGGGCACCACATTTGGCTGTTATTTCTTTCCTAATGTCACAAACAATCATGTTGTTGATTACCTCTTCGTATTTGTTATAATCTCTCCAGAGCTGCTCTATGTTTATCATTGGATTCACACAACCACGCTGGTAAACCCTACGGACAGCTGTTATCCTCTGGTTCTCTGCATAGGATCCTACTGCTTCTCTAAAGAGTGGGAGAGAAATTCATGTCAGGTCATCACTTGTGAACACCAGCAATTACATCAACTGAGCTTAAAAAAAAAAAAAAGTCTTTCAGAAGGTACTTACACGCCTTTCAAAAAATTGATGTAATCCACCCAGATCTACGTGAGAAAAAAATATTACATATAATGAATCCAATGTTCAGTTGTACTTGTTAAAAAATTAGAAATAAAATGCGCTTTGATTAAAAAAAAAAACATACCTGGTATGACATGATTTCCATGCCAATCTTATCCAGAGCAAAATCATATGCCTGAGCCATTTTTTCTCTGAGGAAAAGAACAAACCACAAAGACCATAGAACAAGTGTTTAGTATTTAAAAAATTCTTTATTTGAAGAGTATTCTTTTGGGCAGCAAATTCTAACCAAACATTGAGGAATGAGAAATATCATTCAACAGCTGAGAGCAAAACCTGGCATTCAGATAGCTTTAAATTCTGTATTTAGGTTATGTTGGGGTTTTGCCTATTTGTTTTATTTAAGAAAATGATTTAAAACTATTGGTGGCAATCCAGCATAATAACAGCTCCTGGTCCACCCTCCCAAGTCAGTGGAAACCCATGTATACTATGAGAAGTTGAGAAGACAGAAAAAACCTGCTCTCCACACCTTCTTAGCTGACAGATGCACCCATGGTTTCTTTTTTTTTTCCTTTTTCCCCTCAGATCTTTTTGCAATTCTCCAGAAACACCAAAACTCTGGGACAATTAGGATTAGCTCCCTTGTGTGGAAACTGATTTCTTGGTCCCCCAAATTCAAAGTATTTTCCTTCAGATTTAAAATGTTCACAGAATTTCCTTGGTTAAGTTTCAACTATGAGTGTTTTTTCTCCCTACCACTTCTCTCCCAGTTTCCTTCACTCAAACATAGTTCAGTACCTTATTACCTCCTTGACAAGATTAACAGGAAAAAGAGAAGAAAGTTAAACTGGATAAAAAGGTTGGGGATGGGGGAGTGGGCGTTTAAAACTGTTTCAAAACAGTCTTGTAAAATTAGAAAATCCTGCTTTTCCCCCTCTGTTAATGCACTATTTATCTTGCCAGTTATTGTGCAAAGAAATCATGGTGGGCTGGGGAAGAGAGATCTTATAGATGCTGGAAGTTACTGATATTTGCTGAAACTCAGACCATAATCAAGCAAAATGTAGTAACTGAAAAGGGATGAAGATTAATACACCCCAAAATTCAGACACCCTGAATTTTATGCTTTATTTTCTGCATTCTAAACCTTTTCTCTAAGGCCTGAACTATCTCCTATTACTGGTCAAATACAGTACAGCTGGAATCAATGCTGAATTTTGTGGAGATTGTAAACAGGACATTGAGGGCAGGGACAACAAAAGCACCAATCCCATCTGCAGGGAACTGCCATGGACACACCAGCTACCCCCCTGCTCTTGTCCAGCCTTGTTATATGAATCCAGATTAAGGCAGCAATTTTACCCGGGAAACTCAGTTAAAGGAACTTTAAAGAAAATGTTTTCTAAATGCAGATTATACATCAAACCTCCAATACTCCACCAGAATATCCCCAGACTGATTTGTCACACAGGTTCCTCCCCACCCCCTAGGGAAAAATGAAGAAGAAATTCACCATAAAACTAGAATAATTCAGAGCAACTCTGTTAACTTACTTGTAACTAGGCAGCTTCCCCTTGGTTTCTCGTACATAGGAAAGGTAACATTTCCATAAATCAATGTGTAAAACCTTCATAAGGCACCGCTGAAATAACTGTTTAATACATCAAGAAGACGTGATCAGGATTCCAGATACAGAAATTAGGTTTCTACTTTCAAAACTATACAGTGTGGATTAAAATAACCTTAGTAATTATGATTGAGATTTACAAGAAAGAGTAAATTAAACTACTCATTCTTTTGACTAAAGCATCTCTGTGCTATGCAAGGGAACTGGAGAGAATTAAGCAGAAAAATCCCCATGCACAATTCACTGATTACGGCTTATTATTATTATTATTATTGATTTGTTGTAGCAACAACAAATGAATTGTAATGATACTTTTTATCTGTGTCTTTGAACAGCACATTCAATGACAGCTGTGGCTTTTTTCAATCTGATACAGCCCAATCACAAGGTACTTTTTCTTGCTATAGAGATATATTACATATATTAATAGGACTCACCTTTTCCACTTTGTCATAATTTTTTGCTTTAATCTATAGGGAAGCAGAAAAAAACAAATCACTTAAGAAACTACTTTTGAATAGTAGGAATATATTCTTTATACAGCACTACAGCATTCCAATTTGTACTTTGGCTGCCTTGAACTAATTACACTGTAACAACACATAATGTTGCAAAAATATAATTAAACACACAAAAATCATGTACTTTGCATAGCTTTTGCAAAATTGGCAGCCTTTTTATTTTTATTTTTAATTCTTCACTTCCAAAATGTAGGTATCAGTAGGCAAAGTTGCTTTCCTGTATTCTGGTTTGAACAGCCAGACTTAACCTCTAATGTCAAGATATTCTATTGCCTCCAGTGCATACACTGACTTATGTACCAAAGGTTCTAGATCAAGATTCAGTAAATTAAGGGTAAAACACCATATTTACAAAACTACCAGGCTAATAAACCTATTACACTTGAAAATTTATTTCTTAAACTACACGTTGCTATAATATGGTGATGCTGCATCAGGGAATAATAAACATGGAGAACCTGTTTTTCAAGAGGTGCCCCAGCCCTGGTGCTCCCAGGAGGGACAAAACCACACTCACAGCTCGGCACCAGTTTCATTCACACAGCTCACACACCACAGGGGCAGAGGGTGAAAGCCAGCAACCAAGAGGCTGCCTTTCAGACAGGACAAAGAAAAGCACGAGACTGCTGAGGAGGACAGACTGGCATCCTTCATGTATTTATTAGCTCCAGTTACAGTAACGTGCCAGGCAATCTCTGGAGACACACCCCGAAGAAACAAGGAAAATCAACACCAGCCTTTAGAAGATGCTTATCTTCGTTGAAGTAAGGAATTTTTTAATGAAATAAGGATTCATTATGCTGTGTTGCATTTGTAAAGCATCAAACCTCCCCTTTAAATCTCATTCCTCTTCATTTACTTAGAGGATTCGAGCTCAGCAGGAGCAGTTCTGAAAGCCTTTCCCTCCACTTCCCCAAGGACCGTGGTGGCAGGCAGCAAACAGCACCCTCCTGCACCAGGTATTCATTATTTCACTTTACATCATTCCCACACTGAAGCACAACAGAATTTTTAATGGAAGCATTGGGAGACACCGACTCACGTGCAGGAGACCTAAAATAAGTAAGGCCTGTACTGCTCCGTGCACTGCCTTTTCTGCCTCCTCCTTCCCCAGTGTCCATACCCCCACAACACCCCAGTCCCCAGAGCATTGACATTTCCCTCACTCCTGAACAAGATCAATCAAAAACAAGAGAACTCGAACAGGTTTTGAAGAAAAACTTTAATGGCACACATGGCAGACTGGACCCTCATGTCAGTACCCCACTCCAACCGGAGCAGTATCCCGCCCAGTCTGAAAGACTTTCACAAAATCCAGGTCTGCAGAGAGTTAAGCTCAACCCTGTCTTGCACACACGAGTTTCACAGAGTCTTCCTGCAAACTCTTCAGTTAAAAGACAGCTGACCAGAGAAATGACCAAACAGACATAACACTGCTGTGAAGTAACACTTCACTAAAATCCAGAGGCGGCATTTCTGGAGAACACCTCTAACCCCTGGCAACACACCCCGACCCCACACGCTCTCAGGGACGTGTCCACATCCTACTGCCGCTTTCTCACAAACTTTCTGTGAGTTGAGCACATTCCTTCTGCCTTTAAAGAGCACTTCTAATAATTGTAGGGTTCTGGAGATGGAAGTTTCTTTTGTGGACACGAATTAAGGAGCCTGACGTTGCTCTGCTTCCAGCTGAAGGAAAAGTACATTCTTACATTTTAAATTTCTCATTCCTTTAGTGTCCAAAAGAAAGGAAGACATCTCCCATTTTTACTTCATCCTTTTTTTGACAGTAATTTTTCAGGTTCCTCAGCACATCTCTTATAATATGATGAAAAGGATTCAACTCTCACTAAAGAGAAAGAGCTCCCAGTCCATGCCTCCCACATCTGGCAATCTCCTTCTTCTGTCTTTGGTCACCACGTCAAAAAGAACAAATGAACCTTGGTTTGTATATCTTAGCACACAGCACAGCTGCCTGCACCTTTTTCCCTTGCACTTAACTCAATAAAGCCTTCATCAGGATGGGCAGAACTAATTTGTTTTTAATAGAGTGAGACAGGAGATAGCACGAATTCTTTTTTTTTTAGTGAAAATTAAATAAAATTAATTCATGGCTTTGTCACTGACAAAAGGCATCACCTTGTAGTCATTCAGGAACAAGATGAAAAATAATTCTTAGAAGCTCAGAATGAAAAGCTGTAAGCAGGCAGAGCAATAATGAGCGTAGCCATGTAAACAGTGCCACATAAGCCAAGACAATTCCTAAATGAAGCTGGGAATGCTCTCTGCCTGCTCAGCACTTCCCCTTGCTCCTCCAACACCCAAAAGCCCAGTGACAACCATTACTCAGCAGAAGTGAACTCCAGTGACCTCAGGAATTGCATCCAGCATCAGGTCATCCCATTTGCTTATAGAGCAGCTTTATTAGTGCCCTGGCAGCACTGTCACCAGGCAACAAAACACAGAGCACAAGGAATACATATCCACTGGGCTGCATGCACCTCCCATAACCAAACACCTTGAAAAGTTATTTTGCTAAGAAAAGTAGGTATATTCTTCATTTGCATGTGTTGTGGCTCAAAGCTAAGTATTTTCTACGTGAATTATCAGGTTACTGACAAGCTGCTGACCACATCGAGTCAGTGTTCTGTATTTGTTAAAGCCACACAAACGGTCTGACATCTGAAAATCCAGAAATCTTGGTACCAACAAAGTTAGGAGGTTGGAGACCAGTGGGATGTGTTAAAAAAAAATAAAGGAAAAGCAAAGCAACATTGGCCAATGCTTATTGGGTCTCTCAGTGGACAAGCAACTATTGCTTCTGCAGGAATTTGTTTGCCTTTCTTAGCTCACCACTCCCAAGCAAACATCGTGGCAGGCCTGGCTCAGGGATGCCACAGGAGTGGGGAAAGTCCACCCCCACCCAGGAAGGGCACATGCTGCCTCCAGGACCCATCACACACTCCTGTCACATTTCTTGTTTTTCCTATCACAGACACAGGAACAGGCAGTGAGTAGATGTGGAAAAGCATAAAGAATTGACATTATACTGTAATTTTGTCCTTAAAAGACAAACATGAAGTGAACTACAGAGATGTTTACAGCAGATTATCCTTTCATTTCTAAGGCTGCCTGGATTCCTATTCTGATTTCTTTAATTGAGGAGGTCGGTGTTACCCTCACAGAGGTTGACAAAGGAGTGGCTCCACCACGAGTCCACCTCTTATTAATGAGCTGAGACACTGCCATTCCAAGGTAAAATCCATACAGATGAGTGTCTCCCCTCCATCCTTGCAGACTACACAAATGCCACCCTGTCTGATCAGCCATACTTGGACACTCCTGAGCCTGCCTTCCTCTGCCTGTGGCAGTGAGAAATCCTGCCCCTTTTGCTGAAAGAGTAACTTTAAATTTGATGCTCTAATAGGAAATTTAAGTCACTACTGTATCAGCTTTGTACAAGGTGAATTCATAATAAGTCAAATTTCTTCCCAGAATATACAATGTAATTCCCCATAATGAGCTTCACCAACATTCAAAGGCAAAACTTAATCTACAGATTACACAGCACTTCACCCTTTTTAATAGACCTTTACCAGACATATGAACCACTTATGATCGTGCAAGGTACGTGATTTTACTAATCTTGGGACATAAAACTCTTTGTAGTTGCCTGGCAACATACAACACAAGCCTAAAAAGCATCCCAGTTTTGTTTTAATCTTTTCAGTGTTTCTTGCTTTCCATCAAGCTCCTAAGGAAGCAGAGTTAGTATGTGGTAATTAAGGACCAGCATGGCTTTTTCTGTCATCCATTTCCATATCCCAACTCCATCTTCCTTTTTTTCAAAGGTTATTTTCCAGGGAAAAAATGTGTTTCTCAGGCATAAAAATCTAACACTCCCTTATCCACTGCCTCCAGTTCTCCCCTTGGTGAGGCAGATCCTCTTGCTCTCTACCCACTGCCCTTGCACTTCTCAGGGGGTTTTTGTGCTTTTTTTGGAAGAGGGACCTGAAGAGAAACACTGTGCACCCCTGGCAGACTGCACCAGCTGACAAAGGGACAGGCTGGGAGAGAAGGAAACGCCCCAGCTGGGCAGGTGTTAACTTTCTGAGAATTTTCCTGAAATCTGGATTTGTTATAAATATTAACATGCAGGCACCATCCTTAACGTTAGCTGGGGGTTTTTTTGCTTGTTTGTTTTGAAAAAAACATACACAACATATGTTTCAGGGTACAAAATTACAACCAGACCCTAACATGTATGTATTTGGAAGTATTGCTCTTGTTTATCAGCTGAAGGGAACTCACTGTGAAAGACCTATATTCATTGGTAGTTAGACAAATAAAAGTTAACATTTTAAAAATAAAATCAGACTACCCAAAATCTATCATGACTGAACCCATTTGCCTTTTCTTTTTTTTTTACATCTTGGTTGCTAGAGGAAAAGAGTCAACTCCCAACCTCGAGCACAGTGGGATGTAATTTCCGTCTCTACCAGGACAGAACTGTGAGTGTAATCAAATACATTCACATTTCTCTAACCTGCTTCCAAAATACAGGCTAGGGCTGGCTGGAGAGATGTTCCCACTTTACTTGTAGAATAAATACAGCTTGGACCACAGCAGTTCAAACTTCTCAGACTGCCTCAAAGAAATGTCACCTTTGAAAGGATGGAGAGATGCTGATTCTCTGTTCTATCTTTAGCACATTTGGCCTTTTGCTATTTGCTGAGGCTCCCAGTCAGTGACTAATTTTGTGAGCACTTAATGTGACAAACTTGCTTTCCTACAGGTCAAGTAACAGCAATTAGCCTTGCAAATAACAAACCAAGTTCTGATAAAGGTAAAATGCAGGACTGACACTGCACTTCCACGTGGTCATTGACCCAGCGAGGCTGGATTATAACTGCCTAAATAACTGGATGTAAAACTTATCTAACATACGCCCAGCAAAGCACATATTTGATTTGTGCAAGATATTCCAGGGCTTAAGCAATGAAATGCTTTATTTAAAAGCATTAGCATATAATTGCAGATGCAGTTTCTGTAATACATTGTTTTACTACAATCTGTACCAGCTAAGGATTGAATGACTGGGTATTTCTGTAGTCTTCCTTTGGAGTTTTAATATTCCCTGTGAACACAGCTTTTATCTTGCTATTAGTAAAGCCTGCAAGGAAGAGGCAGGCAAGAAGTACACTGACTATGGGAAAACTCGTTTTCTCAAAAGGCAGTGAGATTCTACATGTTTTCATTCAGAACAGTGTAATGCCTCACATGCACATGGTTATGTGTCTCAATTTCAAAGTCTGCCATAAAATGGGATTTGAAAAGTTCCTTAAAAGTATTCTAAATTAAATGTCTCCAACTACTATTACAAGTATTATTTCCAGAGCTTCCTGAACCATGGTATTACACCGAAATTTAAAAGTCATGTTGTTTACACTAGATACATCATCACTTGGAAAACAGCTTTCAGTCATAGCTGCCAAAAAAATAGCTATAATGTAGATTGCACTACTGTGCAATCCATTTTTGAGGAAACCTAAGAATAGAGTATTTCAGGTGGAAGGAACCTACACTGGTCACCTTGTCCAACTGCCTGACCACTACAGGGCTGACCAAAAGCTCAAGCATGTTGTTAAGGGCACTGCCCAAATGACACTCAAACAACAACAGGTTTGGGGCATCAAACATGTCTCCAGGAAGCCAGTCCCAGTGTCTGACCACTGTGATCTTCCTGATCACAATCATCTTTTAGGTTTCACAGTTGTCTCCTGATTACCAAAAGACTGGTCTGTGACATACACTACTGTATATTTATAGTTACATATACTCTCGATTTGCTCACAGTATTTAGGAATAAAATAAATTTTACAGTAACTAAGATTATTGGTTCTGCTAATGAACAGAACCTGTAAATCTGCAAATCCAACTATCAGTTAATATCCTGCAGCAAGAACAGGCACCTCTGGAGCAGCTAGTGAAAAAGGTAACTTTTTATAGCAAAATTCTGAGCCACATTACCATTTTCAATAGCAAAAGGTGGTCATGTCTACATGTAAAGTGGAAACTAGTAAATGAAGGGCAGCAGTTCTCATAAGAAGCCAAGTTGCAGTGGGAAATGGGGACCAGTGGCAGAGCCAGAGAGAGCTGCTGCATGAACAGCCAGTAACAGGTAAGGCTGTTCCTCTGAACTTTTTGAAAATTGTCTTTACAGCCTCATCACCCCAAACTTTTAATAACCTTCAGGAGCATTAAACAAAGCTCACCAGGTTAACACACTCTACCCACATTTCTCCTCCCAGAGGCAGCAGCCTAGAGAGATCACTGCATGAACTTCTCCACCACCTGACTAATTAGATAAACAAAATAAAAAACAGGCGTGCCTGAAGACTTGAAAAGACTATTTTCAAAACTGTGAGCATAGAACTAGATTTATCTGGAAGTCTGGGATAAAAGAGACCCAGCTGCACCTGCCTGGGGGTGGCAAGGGAGCAGCTCAGAGCAGAAGTCTTCAGAAAAGAGTACAAAAGAAGACCTTGTGAAATGCGACTCTACAGGCAGAGCAACATGATCCAGTAAAGCAGTGTTAAGAGTCATTCTCAATTTAAAAAACCTATGTAAAGAAGTAATTACCAATTCAAAAAACCTGCAAGTGGAAGGTGTCTTTTTCTATTAAACTAAAAAACCCAGTACCTTTAATTTTCAGATGTATTAGGAAAGATACCAATCCCTACAAATATGTGAATAGAATATCCTAAGGTATGAGCAAACTGTCTGCTTTCTGCAAGTGCAGCAATACAAGTAAGCATTGATCTAGAAGTGATGAAAGATTGATGAGGCACTGCAACAAAGAAACTTAACTTTGCTACTAACAATATAGTGTGGGATGTTTAAGAAGTACCTACCCCATCTAATTCCTAAGTATCTACTCCAGTGTAAAGAACAAGGACTTTGTTAACAAGTAAGAGAGCTCAGAGACAGAGCTACTAAAATAGTTCCTGTGCTTCAGTTTATATCTTAGTGCAATTTGAGTAATTTTCACATACCAATAAATCTTCAGGACGTCTGACCCTACTCCCTCACAAAAAATGCTGCCTCTTAGTCCTGCAGGGAGGGCCTTCCTTCCTGGTAATCTTTGAAAAGTATGCAAAACTTTCAGGCACAACTATCAAGAGACCAGACAGAGGCTGTACAGAGAAATACTTATTTATAGGCAGCCTGAAAAAAACACTCATGGTGACAAAACTCTGATTTTTCCAGTTGGAGAATGAGACTGAATTGCAATCACTGATTCGCTCCCTACCTCATTGATTTCTGACCTCACATACACCTCTTTCCTTTGTCTTCAATCTGGATTATAAAAACAAAGAAGCAATTTTTTCAAGTGTATTTTCTCTTCCTTCCTATCTATGGCATTCTACTGCTATCTCGTCTCATTTTGTTTAAGTGTATTACTTCCTTTCCAAAACACTCTTTCAGGAAAAAAAAGGCAGATTTGCAGTTATGTCAAAACACCAAACCCACCTGTTACTACTTGCATTGCTATTGTCCTTCCTGACAAACTGAGCCCCATTATTGCAAACATCTCTTGTGGACTGATATAATTCGAGTGAAGCTGCAGGAACAGCCCTTTTCAAGTCATGACAAAAAGCATGCTCTGTGTTCTTCAAAAAGAAGACAGACAACTTCACTTATCTGTTACTTCACCACCCTACACATCTGACATTTAAAAATTGCCTAGAAATTGAGGGTGAAGAAGAGAACTGCTCCATGTCTAGGTTTTCTTTCCCTATGAGTAGCGCCTCAGTCTCCTGAACTGACTGTTCTCTGCTCTGCTGGGTGAAGCTCACAGATGCACAGCTCATATAAAGCAGCAGCACTACCAGCTTTTCTTCCTTGTTCTACTTCTACCCATTCTTTAATATCTGCTCCAAATTAGGAAAACTATCACCTTTTTTATTCAGGCAATTTGCCCATTATCAAATTCAATGTAATATTAGCCATTTGAAGTAGTTTATATATGCTGAGCATCCACTCCTTTCTACTTCATACCCGGATTCTCAATTTCTCCACAGATCTTATTTTAATGAAAAGTCAATTTTCAACCTGCCCTGTGGCTTGTCATTTCCTTTTCAATGTCACACTCCCTTTAAGCCACAGCAGAAAACACCCCCCTACACTCACACCCCTGCCAACTACCTTGCTTCCTTCCCAACTTAAGCATTTGGGTTCTTCCTATGCACTTTAGTCCACCTCTGCTTCTCATTCCTGTCTCTCAAGGTCTTTTGTATTTTACAGAAGCACTGGGAGGTTTTAAGACGTGTTTTCAGATGTCTAACATAAACAGACCTACTGGGATCCTTTGCAGTTCTTAGGAAGTGTGCCACTTCACAAAGCAGCAGTGCTTTTTCTCCCAGAACCCGCTTTATACTGTTTAATTCTCAAACTACAGGACTCAAAAAGCACACACACCACCCATGGATTGCAAGAGACATGACAAAATGCAATGAGATAAACGAAAGACTTGCTGGCTTATCTGTTGGCCAGATCATTAAAGTTAAAAAGTTAAATTAAGAGGGAAGCCTAAACCCAATGTATTTGGTCCATCTCATCAGGCTAGAGATCCCTAATTGGTGAACTCAGATAAATGACACTGCTTTTCTGCCTCAACCCCCTTTCATGAACAAACAGTCCCTCAGCAGGGGCAATGCAATTGGACATTTGCACTCCTCTAATCCTTTTTTTCCAGCTACATTTAGTGTCTTGCACAAGGTAGGCAGCCTGAGGAGCACAGACACACTGCAGTCTGCCAGTGAGGCATTACCCCATAACCCAACCTAAAAACTCCTTGCAACCCTAAGACCTTAAAAAACAAGGCAGGGATCAGACCACTGCAACAGATTACAAGTCATAAATGGGCTGTGAGGCATCACCACCCGAGGGAAAAATAAAACCAATTGTTCCACTACACAGATCTCACACCTTACAAGCCTCTAACTTAAGATCTAATTTATTAAGGCTCTGAATTTAAAATGATTCTTTTCACTTCTGTCAGAAATCAGTGTTCATTACAGTAACGCAGAGCTATTAGAAAAATCATTCCTCCTTGCACTTTGCTATACTCAATATACATCAGAAAGAGTAAGAGAGCAAAATTTGTTAAAAAGTGGCAATCTACTATTTAATTTGAGGTTGCAGCTTGGGAAAATAGGGTATTTTAGGGTGCATTAAGTTCCCCATTAGGTTTATAGTTTGATCATTTCTCACTATACCCATCACACCTACAAATATTCTTGTATAAAAGGCCAGAAAAGAATAAGTTAAATACCCATAATTTTTTCACACTGTCAATTATGGTATTTCAGGAAATTTGTTTCAGTAAAATATAGTTATCAAATAATAATAATTTTTGTAGAAGTTTTTAAGAAGTCTCTGTTCATTCACCAAGAATCTACATTAATAATACACCCAAACAATTTAGAATTTCAGAGAGCTTACTTTTTAAAGGGATCCTTGAATATCTGCTTTTCAAAAAAGCAAAACATCTACAAGGCAGAGGTCCCTCAAATGGCCTCCATACTGACTTAGCAAAAAGGGCTAAAAGCCCAAAGAACCCATTAAGACCAGAAGGAACGGCTGCCCTTTTGGGTGCTCAAATTCATTCACAGACCATGCATTAATGCCTCTCATTTGCCAGCATGGTATTGGTCTACTAAAAGCTCTCCTCAAAACAAAGACACCCAAACAAGCAATTCTCCTCAGGGAAAGGAACACAGGTGGCTCAAAGAGTAAAAAATGGTACTAGAAGATGTAAATATCATGCAGCATAATCTTCTTACTCCTGTCATATTAGCACAAGACCAGTTTGGCCCGTTAGCAGATGACAAAATGTTCTTAACTCTTTGTCTCTGCAACTAGAATGTCAAGAGCAGTTTTCCAATAATTTGTAGCAAAAATGGCCCCAAGAATGGCTCTCAAAAACCATCAGACTGCTCCTGAGTTCCAAAGGTGCCTGGGGGCTCTCATGTCGGACCACAGGAAACCAAGAACCAGAAACCTCCAAGGAAAAAGTGCAGATTAATGCTGAGGCACAAGTAATTCTCTGCAACTGCATCTCAGCATCGATATGCAGTTGACAAGGTGTACATTCCATTGCAAAACAAACCTTACTAAAGGTAAACTAAACCCAAAGCGAGCGCCCTTTAACCGCAATGCTACGGAAATAATCTTAGGGAGGGACGTGGTTCCTGGTTTTGCCATGGATTTGCTAGGAGGTCATGAAGAAACATTTATTACGTCAATAATTTACTAAACTGGCATAATAATCTGCTTCAGATAATGATTGAGCTGCTTTTGTTTTAACAGCAGTGAGGCACTCCTGCTGAAATTCTGGAAATAACCATATTTTTCTAACACGGGCAGCTGCCCTAATCAAAAATCCTCCTGCCAGAAATCAAGGACATTCTCTACGGTGTCTTTTATGAGAATGCATATTTTTAATCACAGTTACTGAAAGACTGTATTTGAAAAGTCAATTACAGAATTGAACACCCAGATTTCTGCCTTTTGGCAACAAAGAGAAAACAAAACTCACTAGAAAAAGTAGCATTTAGTGGTAAGAATTAATAGTTTCCTTCAAGACATGAGTTTTATTGCAGGGTTTTCTCAATATCTAGTTACCAAGTCTGGACTGATCACCAACCACCTAATCTGAAACCACATGAACAATGCAAATATTTTTGGTTAAAGACTTAATCCAAAAACACGTAGGTGCATAGGCTCTGCACAACTACACTGGCTCCTCTGCTTCCAGAATACTTGAATTTGAGTGCAATTACTATCCTAGCTAATGAGACTGCTTAGTACATTAAAAAAAAAAACAGGTTTCTAGAAGATTTAAATGCTATACTACTTTTCTCCATTTAAACACTATAAGTAGTTTTAAAAGTGGCTTCCCCTTCTCCTTGTCTTTTAAACTTCAGCTTCATGCCCTGCTGGGCTTCCATCTGTGGGAACAGTCTCACTTCATAAAACAGGGTTAAGACAAAAATATATGTATAGCTTTTTTAAGTCTGTCTGAGTTGATAGTAGTGCTTAGATAACACTAAATGACGTTACACTTGAATAATTGGCTACACAGAGATGCACTGAAGTTGGAAAATAAAACCACAGATCACACATTTCCATGCTTTAGAAATGAAAGCTATGTAGGTGACACTGCTGCTGAAAGGAGAGAGGGGTTAGCTCTACACTGACATCTAATTTTACAGGTCAGCTTAAAATAACTTACACTTTATGTGAGGTTGGTTTGTGTTCGTGGTTTTTTTATACACTCCATGCAATTAGAACTGTAAGATTAAACCCCATTTAAGACAGTTGTACTTGTAAGATAAAAGACTTGCACAGACAATTCATTATGTTGTTCCTATTTGAAATCCATTGGTTAGAGAGAAGAGCTGTTCTTCTGATGCCAGATTTCAATGTAACAAAGATCCCATGTGCTAACATTCATTTCCCATGCAGCCTTGGTAGGTGCATTTGCAGCTTATTTCACATCTTAGGGGAAAGATGAAATGTGGAAGCATGTCACAGAAGCAGTACAGAAACTCACAGCCCTTGTAGCCTGCACAAGAGCGAGACGGAATACAACGGAATTCCCAGTTTCCTCCCACCTCCCTCTCCCCATCTGAAGAAACACCAGGAGTTAGGGTCATGTATTTCAGCTAAAGATTCTGATTTGGGGGTAGTGAAAAGACACTGGCAAAGGCAAACCTCTAGACCTGCCAAAGAAAGGTTAGCCCTGACCTATATACTATAAACACCCTGCTCATGACCAGATATGTGCTACTGTTATGAACACCTGCACAGAACTAACAAATACCACTGGTAGTTCTGCCCCCTGTGCTAGAGAGCACTGGGAACAATTAGTTTCTTTTCAGTAAAGCCTTGTGTGGTACTAATCATCCCGTTCCTTTGTTGCTTTTCAGGGTGAAAAGTGTGTTTTCTTCTACACCCACCCACCACCAAGTGCTTGTCCATGCAGAACGAGGCATATTCTAGGCAACTGCTGTTTTGAGACACCAGAGATTCAGTTTGATATTTCTTTCCCCTCTCCCTCTAACTGAGCATTTTGTGGCTTCTCTGCTGTAGCTGAAGATCCAGAAACCCACGGTACAGTGTTCTAAAAGTTCCTGTAGAAAACAGCCTCTTTATGGCAGACAGAGAGCATGTATTTATTTGATTTGGACTGTGAGGACTTGACTTTAACTGCCAGGCTAGGTGGAATGTTATGTAAATACAGAATATATTCAGACAGCATTTGCATTAAAGAATGCTGCAAAATGATTGCAAAAAAAGTTTAAAATGTTAAAAATGGTATGCAGGCTCTCGACTAACTTCTTACATCTAATTTGCATAAAAGAACAGTAGGGATCTCAGAAACACTAAAACAGCCCTTTTTGTTATATTTTGCTGCTTTAAGCCAAGAGCAGCACTTGGTCTGATGTAAAGACACCAAGCACACAATACCAAACTGCTCTGTAAAACTGACACGTAACTAGCACAGCATCTCAACTGATAATCCCCATCACTGGCAGAAAATATTAAATATAAAACAGAGAACCTCTACCAAAACACAATGTA
The DNA here is from genome assembly GCF_025592945.1 of Manacus candei. Taxonomy (NCBI): domain Eukaryota; kingdom Metazoa; phylum Chordata; class Aves; order Passeriformes; family Pipridae; genus Manacus; species Manacus candei. The sequence goes on from NW_026138057.1 coordinate 8,488,883, forward strand.
AGCCACCTAAATTGAGAAAACACAGCTCAAGAAAAGGTGTGAACTCCCCCACGTTAGTGCTGGAAGACAACAGCGTTTGACTTGGTTTTGGTGCATGTTGAGTGGTGACCCAGTTGAAGCATCACTACAAAAGCCCTGTGATTGAATCAGCCAGCACTTGAGAACTGATTTCAAATATTGATTGCAGTAGGAAACTCTGCACACGGGTGAAAAACGTCACAGTCCAGATGTTAGTTCTTAGCACCTCTGCCAGCCTGGGAGGAAGGCAAACACAGCCAACACTACTGAGTTCAAGTAGCTGGTGTAGCTGAGCAGCTGGGCAACGTTTCTTTGCATTAGAGGCACAAAATACACTCCAAGAGCAATGAAAAATGTTTTGACTATGAAGCTTTTGCAGAAATGACAGACTGTTAGAAGTCTGTCATGCAGGCTAATCAGACCTCATCAGTACAGAGTCTTCCTTTGATTCAGTCCAAAGATCAGCTAGAATTATCAAACCTAATTATTTAGAAACACCCATATTTTTCTGATTAGTAAATTAAAAACCCCGTAGATTGACCTTATTCACAACTTTTCTAGGGCAAAACCCAAATTTTAAGAACATTACAATAACAAACGTGATATCTAATGTCATGCTTTTTTTTGGTTAAGTAGTTGAGATTTCTTATGCAACAGTAATTTTTTAACAGCTAAGACTACTAGCACAAAACTTACCTCCATCTGCTTAGTGCCAGAAAAATATTTCTGCTGAATTCAAGTCTGTCTGCTAATTTTAAAGTTCCACAGTACTTCCCTTTTATACCCATTTTGAACACATACAAAAAAGCATGTGCTATGTAATTTCTGAGTAAATTCAATCAAATTGAATTTAAAAAGTCAAAAACCCCAAAAACCTGAAGCCTGAATTCTATTTAGTCACAGCTTATGTAGGAGAAATTAAAGTTTTATCTTTTAAGGATAAACCAGACCATCTGTTTCCTGCTCAGGGTTACCAGCACTGACAGTTTACCAAGGGCAAATACTGTGGAATATTCTGAGGTATTTGCCCATCCTGCTCAAGTATTCCTGTGCAGAATTTCAGTTGATGTAAGTTTATTGGTAACATTTCCCTGAGGAATTCTAGCTAGTGGGGCAACAACAATGGGCAAGTAACATATACTTACCGGGGCAGCAATTTATTTTTTAGGGGATGGAGCAGGGATGGGGACCCTGCTCTGTATTAAACATGTTAACTTGCATACACAGCATTTTTTCAGGTAACTTGAATGAAAAAGCCATGCATTTGGGACTATGTTAAGAGTGCATTTTTAGAAAGGAAAGCTCAGTAGCTCGTAGGGTTTTCAGAGGCACCTACGTGTACTTTTTAACATTTATCCCAGTCTATTTAGAACCAGTCCACTTGAAACTTCACATTTTTCATTATAGATTAACTATACTTTTTTCTAGTCACCTTTTATATACCATCAGTCACCATCACTGTGATGTGCACATCTAGCACAATCTTACAGTTAGGCAGAATTCACAATTCCCAAACCATGGTCAGCCAGGACTAGAACGACAAAACCTCCCTAATGAAACGAAACCTGCTCGACTAAGGCTCTCAGTGTAGGGCCTTCCATTCAAATCTGGTATGAAGGATGTGTTTCTTCATGTATGAACCTGTCAGCACTGTCAGTTTAGGCAGGTAGACTCTAACTAAAACTATTAGTTACTCCAATGTCATGGAAAATCTGGGGAAAGGGGTCAATTGGCAGAGGCGGCGGAAGGAAACTGCAATCTGAGCTTCCATCAGCAAATGTGTTACAAAAGCAATTTTTTGCAAACTTATTCACTGACGCTCATCTTCAACTTGCATTAATTGCACATGAGAAGTGCAGAACACCTTTAAGTAGATGCAAGCCTACATATACTAAATTACCACCACTCCAGTGTCTGCAGTATTAACATCAATGACAGGGCTTCTTTTACCTCAAACTCCAGCATGATATAACGTGATCTTCTAAGTATTGTGATACAATGCAAAGGAGTAAACTATGGAGACTAACCAAACCAAGTTCCAGGGAAAGTTTAAAGGAAACTAATTCAGAACTGCTTCCACAATATCCTGCATATCACAGGCTGCTGAATGTGTTTGCATGCTTTACAAATGCAACACCATTACAATCTCACCAGCAGCTATTCAGTTGCATAAGCATAATTAAGAGTTGGTTAAGAGCACCAGATTTCTTCTGCAACAATTAGGATGCAAAAAAAGTTTGTCACGGGGTTAGTTTTACATTTCTTTTAAAAATAAAATCAGGAAAGTTACAGAAGGGCGACAAAAAGTTAATTATTTCATTACTAGGGAATCTCCCCTCACTCCACTCACTGCCCCATCAAAAATGGTCAGTACAATTCTGACACTTAAAGAAAATGTCTGAGCTGTCCCATCACAGCCTCCTGAGACCTCCTCATCATCTGAAAGGGGAACTGCAAGTGCCCATTGAAAGACATGGCCCAGAGCAATCCCTGAGAGCCCACAATCCTCACACCAAATATACTTCTACATCTGCCCACAAAAAACACACAAAAATAGTATTTTGATGGGTAGGGAGGAATGGAGAAAATGCAGGCCAATACTGGTTTCAAGACAACAAAAATAAAAATGAAATCTAGCTCTGTCTTTCCCACTCCTTTACATACAGCATCAAGTCATGTTTTTGCACTCAGGCTGAAGCTGCACATAATAAAATTCTTTTCACTGTTATTTTAAATATATTCTAAACAAATTATTTTTCTAAGTACCGATAAACTTTTAGGTAATCTGAGTAAATTACCTGTAGACAATTCACATTAACAAGCTCATACACCAACATTTCTATTCTATGATTTAAAAAGAACGTTAATTACGCGGTGTGACCTCATTACATAAACATGTATAGACACAAATGAGTATCTATACATGTACATATGTTGAGAGATTCCTGAGGAATCCACAGGCACAGAACCTAGTATGCCCTCATTTAACCATAAAAACTAATCAAAATCCTAAATTAGGAGAACATTTTAAACACAGTTTGACGTATAACTAGTTCCACTGAGCACAATGAAGCGAGCTCACATTCTAACTTCACCACATCTGTTTTATCTGCAGGATAACACACACATAACCACAAATCTGCCACCCCATTTTTGTCAATCTAAACAATTTCAATCTGAGGGTTCACTTTTATTTTGTTTCAGCAGTAAGAATAGTGTTTGAACACCTATACTTTCAGGGTGAACGACAGCTGACCGAAGTTGATGACTTTGTTGCAGTCTGGACATAGAAAATCCTACAAACTGAATAACTAGGCATCGTTTTAGTCCAAATGTAAGACTTGAGAAGTATTTTAAATAATGTTTTGATATTTATTCTCACATAAACCAAATACAGCAGTATCAGAATGTTTACAGCAAGAATGGATGGTTATGTCTTGTTCCAGTTTCATGCACTGGTTATTTCTTATTCTCTGTTTCATACATTAATGCAAACCATGGGGAACTAGAGAGAATAAGCTGCCGTCATTAGAAAGTCTAAGTTTTATCTAGATATATTACAGGAATCAAAGGAGGTAAGACAGTTGATCCTCCATCACACTACTAAACTTTTCAAATTAACTAATATGAATTCAGAGGAACAGCTTGAATTAGGAACAAAAACTATATAATTTAGATATACGTACAAGCTGTTCTGCTGAAACACAGAGCCAGCGTGAATGTATGAGTAAAATTCCCATGCAACCTCAGCACACTAACACTTCTCCCTCTCCTCCTTTTGGAGAAGCAGATGATGTTAAAAGTCTGAAAGCCTTTCCCCTGGCAGCCTAAAGGATCTTTGGTTAAATCACCTACTAATAGATCAGCAGTGTGCGCTCACTGGAACTTGTGCAAACTAAGGTTAGTGCAGAGCCTCTGCCACAGGGCTCAGAACAATCTGCTCCTAAAGGAACAGGCCCAGAGCCAGATGAACTGTTTACACTTCAGGTTAACAGTGGGTTCTATCAAACAGCCTTGCCTCAAGATGCAATAGGACTCCACTCCAGAAAAGTATTACTGAAAACCATGCACAACCCAAATTTAAAAAGAACATCTTTCTCCTTATCTGCCTGTCCTTAATGCCAAACATTTACCATGCCACAGTTCTAATGAACTCTGGACACGCTCCCAGGTTTCTACATTATGAATATTTGTCACTACCTATATCCAGCTAAACCCCAGTATGGATCAGATTCAAATAATTCTAAGATCTCATGTGTAATTAACTGCATGTATATAAATGTGCATTAAAAAAGTGAGTGCTGCTTGTGCAATGGTAGAGTTATGAACCAATGCCTGTCACTTCTCACTTTTGAATCGTTTTATGTAAGAAAGCAAAAAAAATATCATAGGGTGTTAGGTACACCACACAGAAATCCAAAACTGCTACTGGATATAGAGCACCTGAAGCCAGTGGTGAGAAAAAGCAAATCCTAATGAGGGGAAAACCAATGCACACTCTAAAATGAAGAGCATTTCTTCTACCAGGGCACAGGACTGTCACAGTGAATGCCTTCCCAGAGCTTCGAGCTAAGAGAAGCCACTGCATTTCATGACAGCCATGACTCAAAGCCTTTTCACAACCTAAAGAGACTCCACAGCGAATAAAGTAACATATTACTGTATGTAGTAGCACTGGTAGGAAAGGTTTAGCAGAGTGTTCTCTCAGCCATCACACTTCTCAAAATCTGAATAAAGAGTATCAGGAAACTCAACCAGCTAGAAGCTGGAAGAGATGCAGAAACGAATCAGAAATTAGGACTATAGCTCCCTCTCCCATGCAGAAGAAGATAATCAATCTGTAGCAAATACAGGGTACACAAGAAACCTCTGTTTTTACTTCTGGTTCTTTCAGGTTCAGACATAAGAAGCTCGAGTTTGTGCCTGACCTAACACACATATTCCCCCCTCAAAATATCAACAGGAGAATCAACGAATGACTTCAACAAAATAAAGCACACGATGAGAAAAGTTTTCACTGTCCTTGTTACATTTGAAAGTGAGACTTCAACAGTGTTGTGAACGAGAGTATACAGCTAACATTTCTAACAGGGATATTTCTGTCACCCCACATGGAAAGAATACAACAGAACAGGAAGCAGTTCGTGTTTATTCATGTGAAAACAGCAACACACGACAGAAGAGGGTTCATAGTCATCTCTTCATTAGGCATCGCTTCCACTTCAAAAAGGTCCTAAAAATTTCCCATGATATTTTCAATGATCAAATACAGAAAACAGAGTCACGAAGAAACCCACCAGTGTTGTACTGTGCATCTCCTGAAACTACAAGTGTCAGTGTGTGGGTAACTTTCTGATATTGTACAACTTGTAGGACCATGGCAACTATGCAAGATGTACAGCCTGTATTTACATATTGAGCAGAAGAGACAGGAAAGAAGTTGCATCCACCTTCTAGTGCAAGTCTACAATAATCACACAGACAGAACAACATTTATTAACAGGAATGGAACAAGTCCACACACGAATAAGAAAAGATCATAAATAATACAGTTGTAAAAAAGATTGAAAATCTCAGACTGAGGCAGTCAAGACTGTGCAATACAGGTATTTGTACAGAGCACCTGTACAGGAGTTTCTCAAAAGCAGAAGTTTACCATGAGAAATGTGGGAGGCTAGAGGGGTGGGCATGGATTATCATGGGAATGCCTTCCAGGCTCTCTTAACAAAGAGCAGCTGGTGAGACAGACAATATTTTCGGTTGAAAGCACCACTAAACACAACCTCAGCCAAGGAGTCTATTCTACTTTGACTTCTGATCACTCCGACTTCATCCTGACAGAAGTCAGTTCCCATTTTATCCCAAGCAGAATAATTTTGGTGGTATGTTCAACAGTTTTTTTTTCCTGAATTCATAACCAGATTAAAGTAAAGCAGGGGAAGAAAATGCTTTGAAGAAACACAAACATTTTAAACAAAAACAGTCATTTTTCTAAACAGTTTTATTTACATTTTTCATATACAAGTATGTTAAATGATACATTCTGACTAGTATCCACACCAGTGTGAATTACATGGATTAAAGATACTGATGTATTGCATATGATGAAATGCAAAAGAATCAACCCTAAGCTTTGGTCCCACCCACAGAATCTGGTTTGCTACAAGACATCTAAAATTCAAAGTGTTCATATCAAATAGAAGTTATGTAAACAAATGTATCTAGTTTCATTTCTTTGGAAAGAGCAACAACACAGGAATCTCAGTTGCAAAATTCTCGAGATGAAAAATACATATTAACAGCCCAACGCTTCACACGCACATTACCAGGTTTGTATTTATTGTTTCTAGACTTGGGGTGTTTGTCACAACTGTCTTGTACTTATGAATTTTAAATCTTTAATTATGGCAACCTTTTAACCCCCACTAACACCAGTTTAAGGTGACCACGATATAATGCAATATACTCAACAAAAAAAAAAAGATAAAAAGGTGTGGTGTGAACTGGCCTGAAGCATTCAGGACAATTACAGATGAAAGTTTCCATTCAGAGTAACTGGAACTAAAAATTCTTTAGCTCATTAAAAAAATGTTGCAAATACATGACCATAGTTTAATAAATGTGCTTAAGAGGATTTTCAACCTGGTGATTTCTCAAAGGAAAACTAGCAGAGAAAAAAGAGACAACTTCAAGTGTTGGCTTCAGAACTACTGAAGTATTTACGACACTGGTAATGTCAATGTTCTTTCATGTGCATGGAAAGCATTATCAAGTCTTTCTGTGTCTAAGAGATGGTTCAAACAGTCAAAGAGACAAAGAAAATAGTAACAGACAGCTGGGCCTATGGGATCATAGGGTATTAAATCAGAATTTATTTTTACATTCCTGTAGAACCTTTTAGCCAGATGCCAAAGCACTTTAATCACTATATCAAGCCTCACAACAACCCTGTGAGGTAGGTTGTTTTAATAATGGCAAAACAGGTTAAATAACTTACCCAAGAAGACACAGCACATCAGCAGAGCAGGCTAGAATCCAGACTGTGTGATCTATGGATTTAACATTATGGCACATTTGGCACTGAGACTTACATACTCCTTTATAAAAACTGGGAAAGAGGCACTGCCATGTGAATTGATTCAAGTTTTCTGGAAAGAGGTTTTTTTACGAGAAAGGTATCAAGAGAAAAACGTCCTTTAAGCAACTAGAGAAAACAAGAGCCTGAGAAAAGTGGCATTACTGTTCCACTTCCTAATTTTAAGAGATGTGCAATAGCAAGTTAACTATTTTACTTGCTAAAATATGTATCAAATCCCAAACTCTATTTAAAGTGTTCAAATACTATGACCCCAAAAAAGTTGTGAAATCGGAGTTGTTTCATCCAATTCTATTCTTTCTATGTCCTGCAATTCTTCTTTGAAGGTCAGAAGAAATAAGAACCAGTGTGAGAATCCAAACTTTTTCACCAATTCAAACTTTAATAGTATAATTCCCATTAAAAAACAGCCAAAGCATGCCCTTCCAAGTTAATTTCCATGTTCTACTGACTACCTAAGAGACCAGAGCACATAAATCGGTGCTTGGCACCCGAAATGCCAACATGAAGTATTTGGTTCCTTCAGCACAGTCTGTGTATCAGCTGCAGTGAGCTGGATGATACACCAGGTGCTGAGCACTGTTGGGCACTGTATTCCACTAGGGAACACAGTCATGCACAGAAAGGGAAGCAGTCAGGGAGCTGAAGAGTCATAAACCCAAGAGGGAATCACAGCAGTAAGGCCTGCACTTGGACGTTCTACGTTACAAAATGGACTGGCACATGCAGGGCAACGGTTTTTGTTCATATAAACAATGATTCCTATTGAAGTGACTAAAAAGAACACATTCCTTGAGTTAGGCAAACAGGAGTTTAAAGACTTCTAACAACTGTATCAATAGAGTACAACTGTTAAAGGGCTAATTTCATTTTCCTAAGGCCACAATCACAACCCTACTCCTGGCTAATCTCCCAGTAATAGCCCACAACTCGGCAATGCTTGCAGCTCTGACTTATGCCTTCCAGAGGACAAAATTCTCTAGCCAAAGACAACCTGCCAGAAAACAACCCCCACTTTCCTCTCCCTTTCTGTCTTTCTGTGAGGCAAAGAGGAAACATTACCATGTTAAAGAGTAAAATGCTTCTTTGACATCAGGAGAAATGCACTTACGGATGACTAAAGATTCAGCAATTTTCAGATTTCAATACTGAGGCAGTGAAAGCAAATCAAAAGCTATGCTGAAGACCTACCACAGGTTGACTTTCCCAACTCCAGGGTGAAAAGATCTATACTGAACAGTTCAAGAGAAACTTTCTAGCAGGAGGAGACTACTAAGATTTCCATGGAAAAGAAGTCCTTGGGAAATACCTTCCCTGTATTCTTTGTACATCTTAAGGCTGCAATCAAAGAAGTCTCAAAACAATTGCTCTACCTCAGGTAGCCTTCAAAAATTAATTGAAGACTTAATTTATACTCAACCACAGTGTTAAAAGAACGTGTGAGATAACATTTCATTTTAAATTTACTCTCAGATGAGCTGTTCATACGATATGCAACTTAAAACAACATTGACAAGAGCATCCAATTGTGTGAGTGTGTATATTTTTAGGGAGGAATTTGGAAATTAGAAGCTATTTCAACTTACAGCTACAAATGCTTACATATACTTAGAAGAAGCAGAGAAAATCATATTGCTGTGTAGATAAATCAGTCACTATATGAGTTCTGTGATATGCTACTGGAACCAGGAAAAAAAGGTTGAAAATTAAGTCATAACTGGGATTTTTAAAATTTGGCTGCTAAGATGGAAGATAAATTTCTAAAAAGTGCCCTCTTCCATTTCTTTCAAATATAATCCTCTCCAATTGTAACCTCTACCACAAATCTACAGCTCATATTTTTCCACTGTTTTGAATACCAGAATCATATTCCATATCCCTAATATCTGAAGTGTATTAATTAGGCAGACACAAAAGAACTTGTGATCATTAGGCCAATTCTCTCCTTCTCAAATTTACCTCATGTTACCTAGTTACCAAACCTGCTGAGAAGCAGCTGATCTTCCTTCCTTGAAGGAGCACAGAAAAAAATGATACCCTAGACTGTTACAAGCTTTGCCACTGTTAATGTTTCTAAATACTCTTAGATTATAGATCAGTTAAAAGGTATGGATTAAGGGAAGTAACACCTGTCAGTTCATCTCTGAATGTGGCTCAAGACAAGAAGGTTCACACTGGAAACAGGACTTTCTGCTGAAAGATCTACAATGTAGTACCAGCTTTCTGAGGTGTTCTTACTCTTAAACTTGAGGCATGGGAAAGGTAAAGGTTTTAAATAAGCACAGAAATCAGGTAACTTAATGTAAAAATGAAATTAGATGACATTCTAAAGACTGGAACCTGTAGCAAACGTTACAGGATACAAAAGGCTTAAGGATTTGGCTGCAGGGTCCCAATGGCAAAAATATGTATCTGCATGTTAGTCCATTCACAACCTCCCAAACATGTATAACCACCAACATTCTAACTCCCACTACAAACTGCTGGAAAAAAAAATAGTGAAAACTCTATTTAATTTGGTAACATCAATTCAGATTGCACTGTAACATCTTACTTCAAACTGCAATATAAAAATTTTTGTTAGATTCCTATCATCCCAATTTTATTTGTCTTCGAAATTTACTGCCAGGCATGTCTGGATATGTAAATTTAATGTAAAATAAGATATGATAACTATACAATGAAGTTTTGCCACTCAGATTGCTGCACAGCAAGTGTCACATGAAATGGAAAAATATTGAGCTCATTTCTCATCTACAGAACACAAGTCCCCACCCCTGTAGTTTAGCACATAGAAAATCTGTCCCAAGAAAAATGGGCAGCTGGAAGATGCTCACAAAAAGCATGTGCATTAGGATTAAATAACAACTACAGAAATGAATAAAACCAGAACCAACACTCCTCCCACCCCCCAGTCCTGCAGGGCATTCCATGGCATGTCATTAAACGTGGTCTAAATGACCAATGCACTGAGGGGTAACTCTTACACAGTTATGTAAACAAACACAATTTTGGTTGGGATTTTTAAAAGCTATTGAGTTGTGCTAATGCATTTTCCCCAGCATTTTCATTCCAGAAATTAGCTTCCACCCCACACCCTCCCTGCAAACACTGTTCACAGAAACACTCAATTCCCTAAGAAAGCAAAATAAAAGAAAAATAAAATCCAAATATTCAGAGAAAGTCATTCAAATAAGTTTGTATGTGTAAATAAAAAAAATAAGTCCTCTAAGTAAATGACACGGGAGGCAATAAATTGACACGACAAGCAAATAAAAGGCTAAAGCACTCCAATACCATTGAAACAGTTTTAATGTTGTTGCAATTCCATAATGCAACAATCATCAACTCATAAAAGACCCAATACTTTAGAATTCATTTTAATCATTCCTTTGTACCTATTTTACAAAATAAAGGCAAGGCATATTTAAAATCCCCTTTCCCCTAGATATTATGTGCCTATCTTAATCATGCTTATAAAAGTAGAAACTTAAAAACTCCTATTAAATGTCATATAAGAAAAAAACAAACAAACAAAAAAAAGTAAAAATATTAACCTCTGCTTCAATGTACAGTTTCCAGAATCTGCCAGAACTGGGGAACTGGGCAACAAGGCGTTCATAGGTCTTCCGTGCTTTGTCTATAGGCTGATTCTAAAAATTAAAAATCAAAACAGCATTTACAATATTATGACTTCTGTAAATGAATATGCTGATTTTTACTCCAGAACCAAATAGTGTGAGTGGACCATAGATAAGGAAATGTAATCCTATATCACTAAACCTGTGCCTCTCGAATGAGAATGCTCCAAGCGTCAAGGTCATATGGATTTTCTTCTAGTTTCTTTTCAGCTTTCTTCACTTTTTCTGGGACATATTCAGCAGTCTAGAAAAATCAAAAAGAAGACATAAGAGATCACAAGCAGTGTTTGAAAAGTTCTTGCCCCAGCCACGAAGTCAAGCCAACAATAACATTCTGACAACGTAACATTTCCCGAGCTCGGTTTTCAAGCTGGATTTCCTAAACTGTAATTTATGGGGCAAACAAGCTGGCCTGGGAAGATAATGCACTCTTAGCACAAGTTCTACCTTTGTGAAGATCCAGCAAAGAGTTAGACTAAAGAAACTACATGTTTCTAAAACACAAGAACAAATTTGAGTTTGCTGGAAAATTGACTTCACTCTGAATTTTAAACATTTTTACCACCCTTGAGCTTTTAAGATGCAATAAGTAAATTCAGACCAATATTTCTATTACAGACCCCAGAAAAACAAATCCCAGTTACTGCACAAGTCCATCAGTGTATGGAGAACAGTATTTTGTATCAGAAATTTAAGATATAAACTAGGAGATGACAGTTTTAGCAGGAACATATACATGCTATCCAAGCACAATTTCTTTGTTAACTTTCTGATCTCTCATCTTACAGTTGCCTTCCTGTAGTTTTGACACTAAACTATCCTTAAATTGCCCTTTTTCTAAAAAAGAAAAAACACTTTACCAAATTGAATGTGTACTTTGTTGACACAGTTACCATTAAAGAACAGGTTTAAGTCTTCTTTCAAAGACCTCTGAAAACAGATGCTTTATGATTTCCAGATATTTTTTCTAGATTTAACACTGTTATCACGAAGTAGATTAAAAACAAACTACAATCTGAAGATCACATACAGACACCCCTTAAACTACATGCTTCTTACAACCCTAAAGGATATGAAGTTTATTACTAAGCATAATCTGACCTGTATTCCAAATAGCTTATTTACAAACTTTCCAGATCTGACTCATTTTCAGGCAGTTGTTAGCAATCCAAAAATCATACCACCAACCAAACTCTTGCCTTTGTGAGATGCAACGGTAATAACCTCTAAGTCATTACTACAAGAGCTTGTTGGTGAAATTTTATTTACAAGTTAGCTACATAATTACTGTTAGAATATATAATTTTGTATTATATATTGTATATATATATATATAGTATATATATATTCTGCACTGATTTACCGTGCAGAAAAATTTCTAAAAGCCCCTGTCAACTGCTAAATGATTATTTCAAGGAAATAATTTTCATTGTTAACATTGGGTCTAGGTCACAGAATCACAGGATGGGGCAGCTTGGGAGGAACCACAGTGGATTGTCTGGTCCAACTTCCCTGGCCAAGCAGGGTTATCCCAGAGCACATGGCACAGGTCAGTGCATCCTTCTGAATTTAAAAACAATTTATTTTTTTAAAAAAATTTACTTATAAAATGGACAAATGATCAAAAATGTTGCAGAACTCTGAAATGGACATGTAATGGAAGATATGCATTAAAGGGAAAAGAAAAAAAAATCAAGTGGAAGGGCTTTATAGGAGTTTAAAGATCATTATTCTTTTTAATTTACTTTTCAAGTAATTCTTAACATTAATTGCTCAGTGCAAAGCAGTGTGGTTTGAAGGGAAGTATCAAGTCCCACATTAAACTATTACCAAATTAATTTGATTTAAAAAATCAAATTAAAAAGCAGTAACTCAAAACTGTCAGCTCAAAAGTAGTAAATTTATAAATTTACAGTTCAACTAATACAGGCTTGAGATGCAAAACGGTATAAAATGAACCAGTGTTTTTATTTCTTCTTTATGACATGCATAAACATATTTCAGCTTACAGAACATAGCCCTGGAGCTGAAATTTCCAAGGTTTAAGCACTGTCTCTAGAGGTGACCCAAAGTAGCAGCATGTCAGTACCATTAATGTCCCCTACAATAAAAAGGACCCCACCCTACAAAAACACAGGGTCCTGCACTGTAAAATACTGAATTTCAACAAGAAAAAGTAGAATGGGCCACTGAAGCACATTTCAACTATCTTAGTAGTAGTTTAGTTGTCTTATCTCAAACCTTCCAGTGTGACAAAAAAAAATAATTGTTTCACTGCAGTGTCAGCTGAGTGAAGACTTCCAGGAATTTGATTTCACCCGTGCTGATATAGAGTCATAAACTCAGGTTGAAATAGCTCATGAAAAAGGAGAAGTGGGTAAGATGCATAACTATAGCAATCCCAAGTTAATTTTGTACCTTTGATACAGGGCTCAGTGTGTGTAAGAAGCACAGTAAGCCCATTCTTTTGTTGGAAAATAAAAAAGACTATCATTTCCTAAATTGACAAATATTCCCTTAGCAGCAGCAGCAAAGAGTTCTCCACGCTCTACATGGGTGCTCTACAGAATTGAAAATAACTATATGTTCAGAGTTTTAAACTAGACTGCCTGAATGTGCTTCTACCTTATGTAAGAAAACACTTAATTTTCTACAGCCAGTGTGAACTCCCTCTCCTGTCCCTATCCATCTCCAGGATGTGTAGAAGCCATCCACATTTCATGGACATACTGCACTACAAGGAAATCAGTGTCCTGGTTCTACCTGAGGGAAAATAAGACCTCTTTACTTTGCATCTTCACAAATTATCACTCCTGATAGACTGGAGGAATCAACCCTTAGGATTTCCAGGATTGCCAGAACTGGGTGTGTGAGCAAACACACGTTGAGCCACACACCAAATCTGTGAGGACGAACACCCACTGCACACAGACAGCAAAAGGGAAGCAGGAGCTTGACTTCCAACCTAACTGAGCTAGAGGCAGAGAGACACGTGACCCCACTTTTGAGAGCTGCATGCTCACTGCACTCTGGGCTCACACCTGCTGTTAGCAGTTCAAGGCTACGTAGCTTTTATTTTTTTTCATTGTACAGCCTGCACAACCACCAATATCCCAAACTGTGAACATTTAGTTCTTGGGTGTTCACTGCCGTGATCCTGCCCCTAGATAAGCATTTGCACCTAATCTCATCCTGGAACAAGCCAGTTCCTCGAGTTAAATCAGCAGAAAAATAACCTCTCAGAAAAGTGATTAACTTTCTAACAGTTCAATCCCTTGATTTCAGGACCAGATTGATGCAGAATAAAGGATGCAAAACATTCAAGACCTCAGCAGTCCCAACTTAGATCAGCTTAAACTACTATAAAACTGAACCTAATCACAGATAGATACTGGCTTTTAACTTTTCTTTACTGCCTTAAAAAAAAGTGTCACAATGAATTACTGTAATTACTGTAAATTACTGTAAAAACACTTTTCCCTCTGTTTTTGATAGCTGTTTTCAGTATACATCCACATAATCAGGCTCCTGTCCCACAAGCAACCCTCTGAAGGTCATGGCATTATTTTAACACTTAGGGTTCTGTGTCTTCTTACCACCTAGTCCAGTTCACAGCTTCCCTTTTATTATTTATACACTGACAAATACCAACAGATTTTGGGTTTCACAGATACTAAAAGTGCAAAATGATCTTTCCAAAATCTGAAAAGATCTAAAACCAAATTATCTAGCAAAAAGTCTAGGAACTCCTTCCTGCAAAATACATCAACTGCACAAAATCCAAATCTAAATTCATAAAGAATGTCAGAGGGAAAAAAAAAATCAGAAGAAACAAAGTTGACTTCTAATATTTACTTAAAGTTATTTATCAATCACTTTCAAGGAAAAATTGTTTTATACCATCCAGGTAAAAGCAACAGTTTCCTCAGGCCTCTTGAATGAACCTCGATTCCAAAGAGTGTAAGAAAACACTTAGCTAAACACCTTTCAATTATTTGCACCACTTAATGCATCGAATTTCTTAAGGCATCCTCCTGTTTCCACAGAAGGATCTTCTGCAGGGAAAAGGAGATGTATTTAAACCAGCTGTTCCACCTGTGAAGTGGCCAGTTTAAGATGATTTAAAAACCAGTGCTAATTAGGAAATAAGAACTCCTACAAACAAGACACACAGGCTGTTGTACACGAAGAGGCAGGAATTTTAATGGCTGGTTTAGTAAAACTGGTTCAATATTCAAAAGGAAGTCTATGTCCATTCCACAGAAGCTACTGCCTGGTTTTGGTTGGCTATTGCAGTTTATCACAACCTGGACTGTAACAGACCCAATGCACACAATTTCAAACATATTAACACTCAACAAGCATTGTTACTTCCCCAGTTTGGTAAATTTACAGGTCTGCCAAGCCTAAGGGTTTTCTTTCCTGAAAGTTTATTTATAGCTGTATGTGCATAGAAGAAGTTTTAAAATCCTTTCCTCAGTAACACATCCCTTCACTACAGTTACAGCTTATCAAACCTTGCACTTTCTTAAATGTTTTTAATGCCTTGGCTTCTGTTCTGCTACTAAATGAATTTAACTGTGACCAGTCTTGAAAAAATGTTGTTCTTTAAGACTGGATCACTATGAGCAGATAAAGCCCAGCACATTCATCTCAAATAACTAAAAAAGGATACTTTTGTAAGTACTGCCCCAGCCCAACACATTCTGGGCTGTTTCAGAACTCTAGATAAACCAAGAGCTTTAGATTAGTAATGATTACTCTTCTTTCCTCACAGGACTGTTTCCCAAACTTTAGACTGACACATTTTCCACTTCAAGTTCTTGTTGTCATACCTGGAACTTACTGACTCTGGAAATGCACCTAAATCATAGTTTATTTACAACTGCATAAAAACTGGCATAAAACCACCACATTGCCAAGACACAAGTCTTCATCAATACTTGTGTTCATTCTGTTTACAACCTGTTTTACAGTAAACATTGACAATAAACCCAGTTTTACAGGTATCATATAAAATATGCTCTTAGAGAAGTTCCCTTCAAATGGCTCCTCCTGAGACGTTAAACCCACACAGTCCTGCAAGAATAACCTTCTGTTTTCAGCCTTGCACTCAATGACATATATTTTTAAAATGTTAAGCTAAAGTTAATTACAACATTTAGTATTGTAGAATTGTATTCAGGATGCAAAAACTTTCATGATGTACCACCTCAAACAGACACAAGACACGAACTTGAGAAAGGAGTAAAAAAAAAAAGGAGAAAGGAGTAAAAAAAAAAGGAGAAAGGAGTAAAAAAAAAAGGAGAAAGGAGTAAAAAAAAGGAGAAAGGAGTAAAAAAAAAAAGGAGAAAGGAGTAAAAAAAAAAAGGAGAAAGGAGTAAAAAAAAAAGGAGAAAGGAGTAAAAAAAAAAGGAGAAAGGAGTAAAAAAAAAAGGAGAAAGGAGTAAAAAAAAAAGGAGAAAGGAGTAAAAAAAAAAGGAGAAAGGAGTAAAAAAAAAAGGAGAAAGGAGTAAAAAAGGGAGAAAAGTACCAGCAAGAAATGAGAGTAGACTGTTCTAGAGATATCTTCTATAGTCACAGAGACAATACAAACATCTTTTTCCCCCAAGCTCAGTCTCCATATTCATATAACACATATACATCACACACACTGGGGGATGTGTCTTGGAAACAGTCACAGCAAGTTTGAAATGTGTGTTCCAGCCTTAAAAGATTAGAAGGTGCAGAGGTAAAGCAAACGTTGCATTGTCTTCAGGTAAAACTGATGCCTGGCAAATATATATTAAGTGGGGAAAAAAAGTGTTTGTGCCATGGTAAAAAGAGGGAGAAAGCACAATCACTTTAGGTCTTGTCAGAGAGTACATGAAACAGCCACGATTGAAATGGAACTAGATTTGTACATTAAGGTCCAAGAAATGTAAAGACAGACAGAGGTGCAAGCATGTGCTCTTTGTAAGCCTGACACAAGACTGGGAACAGCTTGTCAGGGAACTTGCTGGCCAACAGTGGCAGATGCAGCCTTCCAGTCTACAAATGTGCATGTCTATGATATGGAGAGGGCTGAGTGTTTGCTATTCCAAAAACTAACCCTGGAAAGTCTGGTTTGTTAAACATCATGTCTGGCAGGGGCCTAACAGATTTTAAGTCCTGACACCATTCAACTGGTTCTACAGAATTAAGTTGGATCCAGCACAGTTAACACAGTGCAAGAATTTAAAATCTACTAGAATAGTGATGGTTGCAGCTCCATCTTGTTCTACAATAACAATGTAAGGAGGAGACAACCTACATAAAACAGCTCAGGCTCCTGATCCACCCAGGAAAGCAGCCCAACAATTCCTGGTGCTAAACTTGGCCTAAATGCAGTAAGGCCACATTTCAGCTGCGCTGCCCCCAGTACAATAAAGCCTCCTAAAGCCCACCTAGTTCTTAAACCCTGTAATACCTTTACTCTCCTGCCCTCCCCACATCCAACATTCACCTCTGTCCTTCCTTTCTACACTGCCAGAGCCCTGTACTTGCTGGAGACAGCAGGACAATCTGTTATTCCCCTGGCTGCCTTTGGAAGTCCCCTCCAAAAGCTGAGCTCTGGGAAGCAAGACACAGACTCCCCTGCAGGTCAGTGAGTCAAACACTGACTTGTAAAAGAGCTTTAAACCTGCATCATGAACTACCACATTCCCAAAACCTCAGGAGCTGCTCGGGGAAGCAGAAAATGAAACCTGAAACAGGAAAGCCAGGTGCAACCCAACCTCTGCCCAGCTTCAGCCTCCCACAGAAGGGCACATTTACAGCCCTAAGAACACTGTGTTTGCTAAGTCAGAGTGCCCCACAGCAGCTGCTGGGTGGGGCAGGGCCAAGGCACAACTGCCCCACTCACAGGGCTCTGCTGCTCCTTTTCCCACAGACAGGTGGATTTGGGTCTCCCATGCCCTGCACACCCACAGCCAGGTTGGCACCCTGCTCACTGAAGGGACCTCCCTCCTACACCACGGGATGAGTGGGAGCTTCTGGTGCTGGAAACTCCATGGCAGTGTTGCTAAAGGCACAGAGATCAAGTTGTGGCTTGTTGTAACATTCAGAGTCAGAGACAGAAGTCTGTCAGGTAAGAAAAAAAGGCTGTGGAGGACAAGCTATTGAAGCTGAAGAAACCTGATGGAAGGGAGAAAAGTGGCTACAACAAAATTAGAGACTTGCAGGAAATCAAATCCATCATAAAGAGGATGAAGCAGCAAAAAAACGACAACAAAAATTAACCCAGTCTACAAAAGCTTTATATTTTATTTTTATTTAAAGTGCACCCAACATGAACACAGTAATCACAGGGGGAAAAAAAGATGAACCTTAACATGGACCAACCCCTAAGTCATATGTTAAACCAGGCGCTCTTGTGGGCTGCAAATAAACATTTACAGTTTTTTGAATGCTAGACCCCTCTGTGACGTGGCACAGCAACGCTGCAGCTGTTACTTCACAGAATAACTTTTACTTCACTCTACAGACAGTAATTCAGCCTTTTCTTGCATATCAAACACTCCCTTGCAAAACAAATTAAAACCTTAAGCCAGCATTGTTTAAGTTAAATAATAAGGCTTACAAGCTACAGAAACACACACACACTGCTTTGACCAACAGCTCAACTGTGCAATAAAACATCCATTATTTTATATATATATATATATAGGAATGCGAAGATTAAATGTGAAACATTACACACCAGGATTAACAGAACTTTGCTGTAGCATATTCTTACTTCTTTGCAGCCATGAAACGAACCATCCTGAAGAATCTCCTACTCAAAAACATACTCCAAAGTACACTTACTAACCTGATCAGCTTGGAGCACAAAGGCTGGCAATTTTGGGGATATTCTCCCAATGAGGCCAAACCCGGATATTTTACACTGTGTGCGTTTGTCTTTCCTACACCCACCCACCCCCTCCACCGGATTGGTGATTTTGTAAAATTTACACCCCCAGCCTTTCGGGGAAAAGGCCCAAACACAGAAAAATTAACCTGTTTTGGTAAAGAAAATTACGTTCTACAAAAAAAAAAAAAAAAAAAAGCTTCCTAAAGAAGCACTGAGTCATCAGCTTTAACTTGAAGTGTTTTTCAAGGCTACCGTGGCCACTAAGGCACGTGACTGTGTTATCAATCACTCCTCCCTCCGCCAGGAGCTTCCATCCCCACCTCTCTCACTGACACCGATTTTAAACCTAATCCCAATTACAAAAAAAAAAAAAAAAGCCAGTTTGGAGAAATTCTGCCAGCAAGCAGGAGACAGTACACAGTAACATAAGATTAAAACAGATTATGTACAACATCCTGACTGCACCTCCCTATAAAAATAACAAGTCATGGTAAATACGTATTTTAGTCTATTAAAAAAAAAAAAAACAAAACTAGGCCAAATTCCACTGAAACTGCAGCTGTTTTACGCTAGAGGAAATCTGTGCCGTACAATAAAGAAGTCTCGTAATCAAATAAGTGTATTTTAATTATTTTTTTTCTAATTTAAACGCGTTTTAATAACGCTTTTTCCCGGAAGAAAAACGTGTCGTTAAAGAGGCCTCGTTAATTAAACGGTAAGCACTCACTTCACCAAACACAGCAAATTATCTGCCTAAAAAAGCTTATCCGGGTCGGAATTTTCCTCTCGAGCGAGGCGCGCTCAAGGACTAGAAATAAGCGAGGCTCCCTCGCTCCCCTGGGCCCCGCGCCGCCCCGCTCCCCTGGTCGGCCGAGCTCACCCAGCTCCCCGCTCACCTGGTCGCCGGCGCTCCCCTCTCCGGACATGTCGCACTATAGGCCGGTCTTGGGGCGCGGGGGGCCCCGAGCGAGGTCAAACAAACCCCCTTTCAGGAGCTGCTCCCGCCGCTACCGCCGCGCCCGGACCCAGCAGCGACTGAGCGGCAAAATGGCGGCGGCGCCTGCGGGCCGGGGGCGGGGGGCGGAAGTGCGTCATCGCCGCGCGCGGGGGCGGGCGGAAGAGGCCGCAGAGGGGGCGGCCATGAGGGAAGCGCTGCCCGGATTTCCTTATTCGCTCCCTCCCAGCCCGGTTTTGCTCCCTCTCTCCCTCACCGGCGGCAGGGGCAGGATGCAGCCCGGGCGCCCGCCCCGGACCCGTACCTGAGGGGGTTCCCCGTTCCCTGGGAGGGCCTCGGAAACCGGGAGGCTTTGCTGTAGCCATTGCTCAGTGAATTTTCCACCGGCCTTCACAGTGTAAAAAATTAACAGCAGTAATGCTCCAAGGTTCAGCAGTTTTCTATCGGCCTCTACAATGTAAAAATAAGAGCAATAATTCTCAGTAAATTTTTGTCGGCCTTTACAATGTAAGTTTCTGTTAAGGTAGTAACAGAATAAGCCACGTTTCTGAATGCTTTAGTTAAAGCAAGGGTAACATAAGTATCCAGTTTTTGGCTAAGAAATGCTGAACAAAGACACTTTCCAATCAGCTGTAAATAGGCTGCTCACCGGGCAAGTTCTAGTAAAGTTCAAGCTCCAAACGACCACTAAGAGACCACCAGAACACCCTCTAGTGACCAAATTAGGACTTCTGAAGACAAACTTCTTAGACCTAATTAACATATGTATGAACTTTATGCGAGAAGGCGTGAATATGTAAGACCTTTGTTGAATATGTAGTATTGTAAGTAAACACACGCGATTAGAGGAGTGAGCCTCCTGTGTGGTCAGCGCTGACAATAAAAGAATGTCTGGCCACTAATGCTCTCAGATCGAGCCTTGGGGGCTTCTTGTTGCCGATTTACGGGAACAATTCCACCTCCCCCGAGCTCCTGCTCATCGAGGAGGCAACTTCAAAACACACGCTAAGAGGTCGCTGTCTCAACAGACCTCGAGAGCACAGGAGACAGCTCCCCCTAAAGCTGCTTAATTTTATTTACAAAATATTCACCCACCCTGACCGTGAGAGAAAGTCTTTGAATCAGCCGGTGCAGAAAAACTGTGCTGTGTGATTAAAAAAAAAAAAAAAAAAAAATCACTGGAGGAGGTTTTGGCAGGTACCAGGGTGAAAGCTGACTTAGCTGCCTCCACAGCAACAGTGTGATTTTAAAATCGTACAATAGTCACGCAGAAAGACGTGAAATATCTCAGTGCTGGTACTGTGGGTTCCTTTCTGCTTCATCTTCCAACAGCCACTTTCTTAAGCCACAGAAATGTGTGGAAAAAGGACACAAGGAAAACATCACATGCAACCTGAAGCTTTGCTTGAGAAAAGAAAAAGATAATAAACACTTACTTATCGGTGCAGTAACGTTTTTCTTCTCAGAATTTTGATTCTTCAGAACTCAAATACAAACATGCCTGTTAATCTGTGGTGATAAATAAGCTGTCCTGTTCTTGGAGAACGGTGATTTTGTGACATGGGCCTAATTTGTTGTTTCTTAGGGGCTATTACTTCCATGTCACAACAGACTCAGTTTTGAAAATATTTGATAAATAAATACAATTTCTTTCCCCAAAAACCTGCATTTCCAATTCATCAGTGCGTTGTTTTTCCATTTCCCACCTAGGAACCAGTTCCTTCAAAGTAATTGCTTAAAGCAGTGCTGGTGACACCCCTAATTAGACAATAGGTATATTATTCTAGGGCTGCAGAGTGTCAGCTGTCTCACTGGCCTGGTTGAATTTTTTTCTAGTTCTTTGGGTTGTTCTAATTTTAGCTGCTTCTGGTTTTGGGATTGACTCCTTCAGCTTCATAGAACAATAAAGGCGTTTTTGGAAGGCGACGGCACCAAGAGCATCTTGTCTAATGGAACAAGTTAGTGGATGAGCAAAATAAGTGATGCCTGATGTCATTAAGACTTTTGCTCCCTCATCCCACATAATAATAAAACAATGTGTCCTCTCTCAAACTGGTGCTGTTCTTGAATTCTGTGATTCCATCCATGGGACAGACCTGGGGCAAACCCCTGCTGCTGTAAATACAACTGGTGCTGTTCCCTTCATGCTGTGACAGCTTCAATGAGCCACAGCTCTAAGACATGCCCAGGCTGGCCCACCAACTGCACCAGAAAGCCAAAGCTTGCAGGCTTTCTGTCCTGGGGATAAGGGCTATTCTTTGCTTTTCTCACATCTGTGCAGAAAATACCAGCCCGACTCCCAAAGTTGCACATGGACGACAATTCCACCCAGACGAAACGTGCCACGACAGAAAGCTCTTACTATCCATAGAGTGCCCAGGCACCACCACCAACTACACCTGAAAGCCAAAGCTCACAGGCTTTCTGTCCTGGGGTACAGGGCTGCTGCCCCCTTTGGTCAGCCCCGGCCCGCCCCCCCCCCCAAAACCGATAGAAATAAGGATTCCTCGCAGGGAAAACGTGCCAGCACAGAAAGCCCTGGCTGCCCACGGAGTGCCCAGGCTGTGCCACACACTGCACCTGAAAGCCAAAGCTCACAGGCTTTCTGTCCCAGGAAACAGGGCTGCTATACGCTTTTTTCAGCCCGGTGCTCCAATTGCTGGTCCCCCTTCTCAAAAACTGAGACAAATTAAGATTCCTCCCAGATAAAAGGTTCCAGCACGGAGAAGTTTTCTACCCACAGAGTGCCCAGTCTGCTCCAGCACCTTCACCACAGAGTCAAAGGTTCCAGGATTTCCTTACTGGGGTAAAATTCTGCTCTTTGTTTTTCTCAGTTCTGCCTTGGGATTGGGGTCCCACATCCCCATAGTTTAATAAAAATGAAGATTCCTCCCAGGGAAAAAGTGCCACCACAGAAGGCTCTTGCTGCACACGGAATAGCAAGAATGTTCCTCCAGCTGAAAATAACAGACTTGTGGTAACAGTTTTCTTTCCAGTGTTGAACTGCCCTCAATCTGGTATTGAAAGTTTCCACTTAAATTACCAGGTTTACACCAGAAGAGGATTGTCCACCACAGACCTACCTCATAGGCCATGAAAGAGAGCTGGGAGGGAGGAAAGGAGGTAGAGCGGCTGTGGTTTTTCTGCTCCCCCTGCCTTGGTGACTTGCTGCCCAGAATGCCCAACCACACCCTCACATGCCACACCCTTGCTTGCTTACTCCTATTGGAGCAGTTTATATCACCCAGTAACAACCTGGACACCGTCTTCTTGTGAGCTGATTAGGCCTCGCAAGGCAGCTGGGCTGAGCTGGGAGTACTTTTTCCCTGCAGTTTAAATCTCCCACAAATGCCCTCAGCTTCATTCAATGATCAGATGATTAGAGCTTGCAGTGCAGCTGGATTGAGCTGGGCTGAGCTCGGAGGAGCTTCTCAATGGAGTATAAATCTCAAAGGAAGAACCTCAACTCCTCTCTTGGTTACCTCAGAAACTCTTCAAAAGCAGCTGAGCTGAGCTAGTCTGCTGAGATGCCAGGACACAGAGCGTTTGATGACCACGGAGCGTCTAAGCTAGCCCAGAAATTGTAACAGAAACAATGACGGTAAGGGTTTTCTTTACAAACAAAAAAGACTGATGTTTGCTTGCAGGAATCATGGAGCTGAAAAAGGTAGTCTAACACAAAAAATTGAATGTGGATGAGGATACTTCCCAGATATAAGATACCAAGATAGAAAGTAATTCCTGCCCACAGAGTACCAAGGCTGTCCAACCAATTGCAACACAAACCACAAAGGTAAGTGTTTTCTTACTTGTGGAAAAGCACTGTTCTTGAATTTGAGGAATCCTCTCCTGCAATGGCAAATCGGCCTCCAAAAATTTCACACGGAGGAAAATTCCTCCAAGACAGAAGGTGCCAGGACAGAAAGCTCTTGCTGCCATGGAGTACCCAGGCTGGCCCACAAAATCCACCCAAGAACCAATGGTTGCAGGCTTGCTTGGCTGGGGAGAAGGGCTCTTGGCTTTATACAGCTCCAGCTGCCAGTGCCACTTCCGAAATGGCGTACGGACGAAGATTCCTCCCAGAGCAAAGGGGCCAGGACAGAAAGCTCTTGCTGATATGGACTACCAAGGCTGGCCCACCAAATGCACCAGAGAGCCAAAGGTTGCAGGCTTGCTTGGCTGGGGAGAAGGGCTACTTGCTTTTTAGATCTCCAGCTGCCAGTGCCACTGCCCAAATGGCGTACGTTTGAAGATTCCTCCCAGAGCAAAGGGGCCAGGACAGAAAGCTCTTGCTGCCATGGAGTACCCAGGCTGGCCCACCAAATCCACCCAAGAGCCAAAGATTGCAGGCTTGCTTGGCTGGGGAGAATGGCTCTTGACTTCATACAGCTCCAGCTGCCAGTCCCACTGCCCAAATGGCGTACGTTTGAAGATTCCTCCCAGAGCAAAGGGGCCAGGACAGAAAGCTCTTGCTGCCATGGAGTACCCAGGCTGGCCCACCAAATGCACCAGAGAGCCAAAGGTTGCAGGCTTGCTTGGCTGAGGAGAAGGGCTCTTGGCTTTATACAGCTCCAGCTGCCAGTCCCACTGCCCAAAAGGCGCACGTTTGAAGATTCCTCCCAGAGCAAAGGGGACAGGACAGAAAGCTCTTGCTGTCCTAGAGTACCCAGGCTGGCCCACAAAATCCACCCAAGAGCCAAATGTTGCAGGCTTGCTTGGCTGGGGAGAAGGGCTCTTGGCTTTATACAGCTCCAGGTGCCAGTGCCACAGACCAAATGACGTACGGAAAAAGATTTCTCCCAGAGCAAAGGGACCAGGACAGAAAGCTCTTGCTGCCATGGAGTACCCAGGCTGGCCCACCAAATGCACCAGAGAGCCAAAGGTTGCAGGCTTGCTTGGCTGGGGAGAAGGGCTCTTGGCTTTATACAGCTCCAGCTGCCAGTTCCAATGCCCAAATCATGTACGGACGAAGATTTCTCCCAGAGCAAAGAGGCCAGGACAGAAAGCTCTTGCTGTCTTGGAGTACCCAGGCTGGCCCACAAAATCCATCCAAGAGGCAAAGCTTCCAGGCTTGCTTGGCTGGGGAGAATGGCTCTTGGCTTTATACAGCTCCAGCTGCCAGTCCCACTGCCCAAATGGCGCACGTTTGAAGATTCCTCCCAGAGCAAAGGGGCCAGGACAGAAAGCTCTTGCTGCCATGGAGTACCCAGGCTGGCCCACAAAATCCACCCAAGAGCCAAAGTTTGCAGGCTTGATTGGCTGGGGAGAAGGGCTCTTGGCTTTATACAGCTCCAGCTGCCAGTCCCATGGCCGAAATGGCGTATGTTTGAAGATTCCTCCCAGAGCAAAGGGGCCAGGACAGAAAGCTCTTGCTGCCATTGAGTACCCAGACTGGCCCACAAAATCCATCCAAGAGCCAAAGGTTACAGGCTTGCTTGGCTGGGGAGAAGGGCTCTTGGCTTTATACAGCTCCAGCTGCCAGTCCCACAGCCCAAATCATGTACGGACGAAGATTTCTCCCAGAGCAAAGAGGCCAGGACAGAAAGCTCTTGCTGTCTTGGAGTACCCAGGCTGGCCCACAAAATCCACCCAAGAGCCAAAGGTTGCAGGCTTGCTTGGCTGGGGAGAAGGGCTCTTGGCTTTATACAGCTCCAGCTGCCAGTCCCACGGCCCAAATGGTGTACGTTTGAAGATTCCTCCCAGAGCAAAGGGGCCAGGACAGAAAGCTCTTGCTGCCATGGAGTACCCAGGCTGGCCCACAAAATCCACCCAAGAGCTAAATGTTGCAGGCTTGCTTGGCTGGGGAGAAGGGCTCTTGGTTTATACAGCTCCAGCTGCCAGTGCCACAGACCAAATGACGTACGGAAAAAGATTCCTCCCAGAGCAAAGGGGCCAGCACAGAAAGCTCTTGCTGTCTTGGAGTACCCAGGCTGGCCCACAAAATCCACCCAAGAGCCAAAGGTTGCAGGCTTGCTTGGCTGGGGAGAAGGGCTCTTGGCTTTATACAGCTCCAGGTGCCAGTGCCACTGCCCAAATGGCGTACGTTTGAAGATTCCTCCCAGAGCAAAGGGTCCAGGACAGAAAGCTCTTGCTGCCATGGAGTACCCAGGCTGGCCCACCAAATGCACCAGAGAGCCAAAGGTTGCAGTCTTGCTTGGCTGGGGAGAAGGGCTCTTGGCTTTATACAGCTCCAGCTGCCAGTTCCAATGCCCAAATCATGTACGGACGAAGATTTCTCCCAGAGCAAAGAGGCCAGGACAGAAAGCTCTTGCTGTCTTGGAGTACCCAGGCTGGCCCACAAAATCCATCCAAGAGGCAAAGCTTCCAGGCTTGCTTGGCTGGGGAGAATGGCTCTTGGCTTTATACAGCTCCAGCTGCCAGTCCCACTGCCCAAATGGCGCACGTTTGAAGATTCCTCCCAGAGCAAAGGGGCCAGGACAGAAAGCTCTTGCTGCCATGGAGTACCCAGGCTGGCCCACAAAATCCACCCAAGAGCCAAAGGTTGCAGGCTTGATTGGCTGGGGAGAAGGGCTCTTGGCTTTATACAGCTCCAGCTGCCAGTCCCATGGCCGAAATGGCGTATGTTTGAAGATTCCTCCCAGAGCAAAGGGGCCAGGACAGAAAGCTCTTGCTGCCATTGAGTACCCAGACTGGCCCACAAAATCCATCCAAGAGCCAAAGGTTACAGGCTTGCTTGGCTGGGGAGAAGGGCTCTTGGCTTTATACAGCTCCAGCTGCCAGTGCCACTGCCCAAATGGCGTACGTTTGAAGATTCCTCCCAGAGCAAAGAGGCCAGGACAGAAAGCTCTTGCTGCCATGGAGTACCCAGGCTGGCCCACCAAATGCACCAGAGAGCCAAAGGTTGCAGGCTTGCTTGGCTGGGGAGAAGGGCTCTTGGCTTTATACAGCTCCAGCTGCCAGTCCCACAGCCCAAATCATGTACGGACGAAGATTTCTCCCAGAGCAAAGAGGCCAGGACAGAAAGCTCTTGCTCTCTTTGAGTACCCAGGCTGGCCCACAAAATCCACCCAAGAGCCAAAGGTTGCAGGCTTGCTTGGCTGGGGAGAAGGGCTCTTGGCTTTATACAGCTCCAGCTGCCAGTCCCACTGCCCAAATGGTGTACGTTTGAAGATTCCTCCCAGAGCAAAGGGGCCAGGACAGAAAGCTCTTGCTGCCATGGAGTACCCAGGCTGGCCCACAAAATCCACCCAAGAGCTAAATGTTGCAGGCTTGCTTGGCTGGGGAGAAGGGCTCTTGGCTTTATACAGCTCGAGCTGCCAGTGCCACAGACCAAATGACGTACGGAAAAAGATTCCTCCCAGAGCAAAGGGGCCAGGACAGAAAGCTCTTGCTGTCTTGGAGTACCCAGGCTGGCCCACAAAATCCACCCAAGAGCCAAAGGTTGCAGGCTTGCTTGGCTGGGGAGAAGGGCTACTTGCTTTATAGATCTCCAACAGTCAGTCCCAATGCCAAAATGACGAACGGACGAAGATTTCTCCCAGAGCATAGAGGCCAGGACAGAAAGCTCTTGCTGCCATGGAGTACCCAGGCTGGCCCACAAAATCCATCCATGAGGCAAAGCTTCCAGGCTTGCTTGGCTGGGGAGAATGGCTCTTGGCTTTATACAGCTCCAGCTGCCAGTGCCATTGCCCAAATGGCATACGTTTGAAGATTCCTCCCAGAGCAAAGGGGCCAGGACAGAAAGCTCTTGCTGATATGGACTACCAAGGCTGGCCCACCAAATGCACCAGAGAGCCAAATGTTGCAGGCTTGCTTGGCTGGGGAGAAGGGCTACTTGCTTTTTAGATCTCCAGCTGCCAGTGCCACAGACCAAATGACGTACGGACGAAGATTTCTCCCAGAGCAAAGGGGCCAGGACAGAAAGCTCTTGCTGCCATGGAGTACCCAGGCTAGCCCACCAAATGCACCACAGAGCCAAAGGTTGCAGTCTTGCTTGGCTGGGGAGAAGGGCTCTTGGCTTTATACAACTCCAGCTGCCAGTCCCACTGCCCAAATGGCGCACGTTTGAAGATTCCTCCCAGAGCAAAGGGGCCAGGACAGAAAGCTCTTGCTGCCATGGAGTACCCAGGCTGGCCCACCAAATGCACCAGAGAGCCAAAGGTTGCAGTCTTGCTTGGCTGGGGAGAAGGGCTACTTGCTTTTTAGATCTCCAGCTGCCAGTCCCACGGTCTAAATGGCGTACGTTTGAAGATTCCTCCCAGAGCAAAGGGGCCAGGACAGAAAGCTCTTGCTGCCATGGAGTACCCAGGCTGGCCCACCAAATGCACCAGAGAGCCAAAGGTTGCAGGCTTGCTTGGCTGGGGAGAAGGGCTCTTGGCTTTATACAGCTCCAGCTGCCAGTTCCAATGCCCAAATCATGTACGGACGAAGATTACTCCCAGAGCAAAGAGGCCAGGACAGAAAACTCTTGCTGTCTTGGAGTACCCAGGCTGGCCCACCAAATCCACCCAAGAGCCAAAGGTTGCAGGCTTGCTTGGCTGGGGAGAAGGGCTCTTGACTTTATACAGCTCCAGCTGCCAGTGCCACTTCCGAAATGGTGTACGTTTGAAGATTCCTCCCAGAGCAAAGGGGCCAGGACAGAAAGCTCTTGCTGCCATGGAGTACCCAGGCTGGCCCACCAAATGCACCAGAGAGCCAAAGGTTGCAGGCTTGCTTGGCTGGGGAGAAGGGCTACTTGCTTTATAGATCTCCAACAGTCAGTCCCAATGCCAAAATGACGAACGGACGAGGATTTCTCCCAGAGCATAGAGGCCAGGACAGAAAGCTCTTGCTGCCATGGAGTACCCAGCCTGTCCCACCAAATGCACCAGAGAGCCAAGGATTGCAGGCTTGCTTGGCTGGGGAGAAGGGCTCTTGGCTTTATACAGCTCCAGCTGCCAGTGCCACTTCCCAAATGGTGTACGTTTGAAGATTCCTCCCAGAGCAAAGAGGCCAGGACAGAAAGCTCTTGCTACCATGGAGTACCCAGGCTGGCCCACAAAATCCATCCAAGAGCCAAAGGTTGCAGGCTTGCTTGGCTGGGGAGAAGGGCTCTTGGCTTTATACAGCTCCAGCTGCCAGTGCCACTGCCCAAATGGCGTACGTTTGAAGATTCCTCCCAGAGCAAAGGGACCAGGACAGAAAGCTCTTGCTGCCATGGAGTACCCAGGCTGGCCCACCAAATGCACCAGAGAGCCAAAGGTTGCAGGCTTGCTTGGCTGAGGAGAAGGGCTCTTGGCTTTATACAGCTTCAGCTGCCAGTCCCACTGCCCAAATGGCGCACGTTTGAAGATTCCTCCCAGAGCAAAAGGGCCAGGACAGAAAGCTCTTGCTGTCCTAGAGTACCCAGGCTGGCCCACAAAATCCACCCAAGAGCCAAAGGTTGCAGGCTTGCTTGGCTGGGGAGAAGGGCTCTTGGCTTTATACAGCTCCAGCTGCCAGTGCCACAGACCAAATGACGTACGGAAAAAGATTTCTCCCAGAGCAAAGGGGCCAGGAGAGAAAGCTCTTGCTGCCATGGAGTACCCAGGCTGGCCCACCAAATGCACCAGAGAGCCAAAGGTTGCAGGCTTGCTTGGCTGGGGAGAAGGGCAACTTGCTGTATAGAACTCCAGCTGCCAGTCCCACGGTCTAAATGGCGTACGTTTGAAGATTCCTCTCAGAGCAAGGGGCCAGGACAGAGAGCTCTTGCTGCCATGGAGTATCCAGGCTGGCCCACAGAATCCATCCAAGAGGCAAAGCTTCCAGGCTTGCTTGGCTGGGGAGAATGGCTCTTGGCTTTATACAGCTCCAGCTGCCAGTGCCATGGCCCAAATGGCGTACGTTTGAAGATTCCTCCCAGAGCAAAGGGGCCAGGACAGAAAGCTCTTGCTGATATGGACTACCAAGGCTGGCCCAACAAATGCACCACAGAGCCAAATGTTGCAGGCTTGCTTGGCTGGGGAGAAGGGCTACTTGCTTTTTAGATCTCCAGCTGCCAGTGCCACAGACCAAATGACGTACGGAAAAAGATTTCTCCCAGAGGAAAGAGGCCAAGACAGAAAGCTCTTGCTGCCATGGAGTACCCAGGCTGGCCCACCAAATGCACCAGAGAGCCAAAGGTTGCAGGCTTGCTTGGCTGAGGAGAAGGGCTCTTGGCTTTATACAGCTCCAGCTGCCAGTCCCATTGCCGAAATGGCGCACGTTTGAAGATTCCTCCCAGAGCAAAGAGGCCAGGACAGAAAGCTCTTGCTGCCATGGAGTACCCAGGCTGGCCCACCAAATGCACCAGAGAGCCAAAGTTTGCAGGCTTGCTTGGCTGAGGAGAAGGGCTCTTGGCTTTATACAGCTCCAGCTGCCAGTGCCACAGACCAAATGACGTACGGAAAAAGATTTCTCCCAGAGGAAAGAGGCCAGGACAGAAAGCTCTTGCTGCCATGGAGTACCCAGGCTGGCCCACCAAATGCGCCAGAGAGCCAAAGTTTGCAGGCTTGCTTGGCTGGGGAGAAGGGCAACTTGATTTATAGAACTCCAGCTGCCAGTCCCACTGCCCAAATGGCGTACGTTTGAAGATTCCTCCCAGAGCAAGGGGGCCAGGACAGAG
Organism: Manacus candei; assembly: GCF_025592945.1. Taxonomy (NCBI): domain Eukaryota; kingdom Metazoa; phylum Chordata; class Aves; order Passeriformes; family Pipridae; genus Manacus; species Manacus candei. The sequence continues at coordinate 8,519,048 of NW_026138057.1, forward strand.
AGCTCTTGCTGCCATGGAGTACCCAGGCTGGCCCACCAAATGCACCACAGAGCCAAAGGTGTCAGGCTTGCTTGGCTGGGGGGAAGCGCTGTTGGCTTTACAGAGCTCCAGCGACCAGTGCCACGGCCCAAATGGCGTATGTTTGAAGATTCCTCCCAGAGCAAAGGGGCCAGGACAGAAAGCTCTTGCTGCCATGGAGTACCCAGGCTGGCCCACCAAATGCACCAGAGAGCCAAAGGTTGCAGGCTTGCTTGGCTGGGGAGAAGGGCTCTTGGCTTTATACAGCTCCAGCTGCCAGTGCCATGGCCCAAATCATGTACGGACGAAGATTTCTCCCAGAGCAAAGAGGCCAGGACAGAAAGCTCTTGCTGCCATGGAGTACCCAGGCTGGCCCACAAAATCCACCCAAGAGCCAAAGATTGCAGGCTTCCTTGGCTGGGGAGAAGGTCTACATGCTTTATAGATCTCCAACTGCCAGTCCCACTGCCCAAATGACGAAACGATGAAGATTCCTCCCAGAGCAAAGGGGCCAGGACAGAAAGCTCTTGCTGCCATGGAGTACCCAGGCTGGCCCACAAAATCCATCCAAGAGCCAAAGATTGCAGGCTTGCATGGCTGAGGAGAATGGCTCTTGACTTTATACAGCTCCAGCTGCCAGTGCCACTGCCGTAATGGCGTATGTTTGAAGATTCCTCCCAGAGCAAAGGGGCCAGGACAGAAAGCTCTTGCTGCCATGGAGTACCCAGGCTGGCCCACCAAATGCACCAGAGAGCCAAAGGTTGCAGGCTTGCTTGGCTGAGGAGAAGGGCTCTTGGCTTTATACAGCTTCAGCTGCCAGTCCCACTGCCCAAATGGCGCACGTTTGAAGATTCCTCCCAGAGCAAAAGGGCCAGGACAGAAAGCTCTTGCTGTCCTAGAGTACCCAGGCTGGCCCACAAAATCCACCCAAGAGCCAAAGGTTGCAGGCTTGCTTGGCTGGGGAGAAGGGCTCTTGGCTTTATACAGCTCCAGCTGCCAGTGCCACAGACCAAATGACGTACGGAAAAAGATTTCTCCCAGAGCAAAGGGGCCAGGAGAGAAAGCTCTTGCTGCCATGGAGTACCCAGGCTGGCCCACCAAATGCACCAGAGAGCCAAAGGTTGCAGGCTTGCTTGGCTGGGAAGAAGGGCAACTTGCTGTATAGAACTCCAGCTGCCAGTCCCACGGTCTAAATGGCGTACGTTTGAAGATTCCTCTCAGAGCAAGGGGGCCAGGACAGAGAGCTCTTGCTGCCATGGAGTACCCAGGCTGGCCCACAGAATCCATCCAAGAGGCAAAGCTTCCAGGCTTGCTTGGCTGGGGAGAATGGCTCTTGGCTTTATACAGCTCCAGCTGCCAGTGCCATGGCCCAAATGGCGTACGTTTGAAGATTCCTCCCAGAGCAAAGGGGCCAGGACAGAAAGCTCTTGCTGATATGGACTACCAAGGCTGGCCCAACAAATGCACCACAGAGCCAAATGTTGCAGGCTTGCTTGGCTGGGGAGAAGGGCTACTTGCTTTTTAGATCTCCAGCTGCCAGTGCCACAGACCAAATGACGTACGGAAAAAGATTTCTCCCAGAGGAAAGAGGCCAAGACAGAAAGCTCTTGCTGCCATGGAGTACCCAGGCTGGCCCACCAAATGCACCAGAGAGCCAAAGGTTGCAGGCTTGCTTGGCTGAGGAGAAGGGCTCTTGGCTTTATACAGCTCCAGCTGCCAGTCCCATTGCCGAAATGGCGCACGTTTGAAGATTCCTCCCAGAGCAAAGAGGCCAGGACAGAAAGCTCTTGCTGCCATGGAGTACCCAGGCTGGCCCACCAAATGCACCAGAGAGCCAAAGTTTGCAGGCTTGCTTGGCTGAGGAGAAGGGCTCTTGGCTTTATACAGCTCCAGCTGCCAGTGCCACAGACCAAATGACGTACGGAAAAAGATTTCTCCCAGAGGAAAGAGGCCAGGACAGAAAGCTCTTGCTGCCATGGAGTACCCAGGCTGGCCCACCAAGTGCACCAGAGAGCCAAAGTTTGCAGGCTTGCTTGGCTGGGGAGAAGGGCAACTTGATTTATAGAACTCCAGCTGCCAGTCCCACTGCCCAAATGGCGTACGTTTGAAGATTCCTCCCAGAGCAAAGGGGCCAGGACAGAAAGCTCTTGCTGCCATGGAGTACCCAGGCTGGCCCACCAAATGCACCAGAGAGCCAAAGGTTGCAGGCTTGCTTGGCTGGGGAGAAGGGCTCTTGGCTTTATACAGCTCCACTGCCAGTGCCATGGCCCAAATCATGTACGGACGAAGATTTCTCCCAGAGCAAAGAGGCCAGGACAGAAAGCTCTTGCTGCCATGGAGTACCCAGGCTGGCCCACAAAATCCACCCAAGAGCCAAAGGTTGCAGGCTTGCTTGGCTGGGGAGAAGGTCTACATGCTTTATAGATCTCCAACTGCCAGTCCCACTGCCCAAATGACGAAACGATGAAGATTCCTCCCAGAGCAAAGGGGCCAGGACAGAAAGCTCTTGCTGCCATGGAGTACCCAGGCTGGCCCACAAAATCCATCCAAGAGCCAAAGATTGCAGGCTTGCATGGCTGAGGAGAATGGCTCTTGACTTTATACAGCTCCAGCTGCCAGTGCCACTGCCGTAATGGCGTATGTTTGAAGATTCCTCCCAGAGCAAAGGGGCCAGGACAGAAAGCTCTTGCTGCCATGGAGTACCCAGGCTGGCCCACCAAATGCACCAGAGAGCCAAAGTTTGCAGGCTTGCTTGGCTGAGGAGAAGGGCTCTTGGCTTTATACAGCTCCAGCTGCCACTGCCACAGACCAAATGACGTACGGAAAAAGATTTCTCCCAGAGCAAAGGGGCCAGGACAGAAAGCTCTTGCTGCCATGGAGTACCCAGGCTGGCCCACCAAATGCACCAGAGAGCCAAAGGTTGCAGGCTTCCTTGGCTGGGGAGAAGGGCTACTTGCTTTATAGATCTCCAACAGTCAGTCCCAATGCCAAAATGACGAACGGACGAGGATTTCTCCCAGAGCATAGAGGCCAGGACAGAAAGCTCTTGCTGCCATGGAGTACCCAGGCTGGCCCACAAAATCCATCCAAGAGGCAAAGCTTCCAGGCTTGCTTGGCTGGGGAGAATGGCTCTTGGCTTTATACAGCTCCAGCTGCCAGTGCCATGGCCCAAATGGCGTACTTTTGAAGATTCCTCCCAGAGCAAAGGGGCCAGGACAGAAAGCTCTTGCTGATATGGACTACCAAGGTTGGCCCACCAAATGCACCAGAGAGCCAAATGTTGCAGGCTTGCTTGGCTGGGGAGAAGGGCTACTTGCTTTTTAGATCTGCAGCTGCCAGTGCCACAGACCAAATGACGTACGGACGAAGATTTCTCCCAGAGCAAAGGGGCCAGGACAGAAAGCTCTTGCTGCCATGGAGTACCCAGGCTGGCCCACCAAATGCACCACAGAGCCAAAGGTTGCAGTCTTGCTTGGTTGGTGAGAAGGGCTCTTGGCTTTATACAACTCCAGCTGCCAGTCCCACTGCCCAAATGGCGCACGTTTGAAGATTCCTTCCAGAGCAAAGGGGCCAGGACAGAAAGCTCTTGCTGTCCTAGAGTACCCAGGCTGGTCCACAAAATCCACCCAAGAGCCAAAGGTTGCAGGCTTGCTTGGCTGGGTAGAAGGGCTCTTGGCTTTATACAGCTCCAGCTACCACTCCCATTGCCGAAATGGCGTACGTTTGAATATTCCTCCCAGAGCAAGGGGGCCAGGACAGAAAGCTCTTCCTGCCATGGAGTACCCAGGCTGGCCCAACAAATGCACCAATGGCCAAATGTTGCAGGCTTGCTTGGCTGGGGAGAAGGGCAACTTGATTTATAGAACTCCAGCTGCCAGTCCCACGGTCCAAATGGCGTACGTTTGAAGATTCCTCCCAGAGCAAAGAGGTCAGGATAGAAAGCTCTTGCTGTCTTGGAGTACCCAGGCTGGCCCACAAAATCCACCCAAGAGCCAAAGGTTGCAGGCTTGCTTGGCTGGGGAGAAGGGCTCTTGGCTTTATACAGCTCCAGCTGCCAGTCCCATGGCCCAAATGGCGTATGTTTGAAGATTCCTCCCAGAGCAAAGGGGCCAGGACAGAAAGCTCTTGCTGCCATGGAGTACCCACGCTGGCCCACCAAATGCACCGGAGAGCCAAAGGTTGCAGGCTTGCTTGGCTGAGGAGAAGGGCTCTTGGCTTTATACAGCTCCAGCTGCCAGTGCCACTGCCCATATGGCGTACGTTTGAAGATTCCTCCCAGAGCAAAGAGGCCAGGACAGAAAGCTCTTGCTGCCATGGAGTACCCAGGCTGGCCCACCAAATGCACCAGAGAGCCAAAGTTTGCAGGCTTGCTTGGCTGAGGAGAAGGGCTCTTGGCTTTATACAGCTCCAGCTGCCAGTGCCACAGACCAAATGACGTACGGAAAAAGATTTCTCCCAGAGGAAAGAGGCCAGGACAGAAAGCTCTTGCTGCCATGGAGTACCCAGGCTGGCCCACCAAATGCACCAGAGAGCCAAAGTTTGCAGGCTTGCTTGGCTGGGGAGAAGGGCAACTTGATTTATAGAACTCCAGCTGCCAGTCCCACTGCCCAAATGGCGTACGTTTGAAGATTCCTCCCAGAGCAAGGGGGCCAGGACAGAGAGCTCTTGCTGCCATGGAGTACCCAGGCTGGCCCACCAAATGCACCACAGAGCCAAAGGTGTCAGGCTTGCTTGGCTGGGGGGAAGCGCTGTTGGCTTTACAGAGCTCCAGCGACCAGTGCCACGGCCCAAATGGCGTATGTTTGAAGATTCCTCCCAGAGCAAAGGGGCCAGGACAGAAAGCTCTTGCTGCCATGGAGTACCCAGGCTGGCCCACCAAATGCACCAGAGAGCCAAAGGTTGCAGGCTTGCTTGGCTGGGGAGAAGGGCTCTTGGCTTTATACAGCTCCACTGCCAGTGCCATGGCCCAAATCATGTACGGACGAAGATTTCTCCCAGAGCAAAGAGGCCAGGACAGAAAGCTCTTGCTGCCATGGAGTACCCAGGCTGGCCCACAAAATCCACCCAAGAGCCAAAGGTTGCAGGCTTGCTTGGCTGGGGAGAAGGTCTACATGCTTTATAGATCTCCAACTGCCAGTCCCACTGCCCAAATGACGAAACGATGAAGATTCCTCCCAGAGCAAAGGGGCCAGGACAGAAAGCTCTTGCTGCCATGGAGTACCCAGGCTGGCCCACAAAATCCATCCAAGAGCCAAAGATTGCAGGCTTGCATGGCTGAGGAGAATGGCTCTTGACTTTATACAGCTCCAGCTGCCAGTGCCACTGCCGTAATGGCGTATGTTTGAAGATTCCTCCCAGAGCAAAGGGGCCAGGACAGAAAGCTCTTGCTGCCATGGAGTACCCAGGCTGGCCCACCAAATGCACCAGAGAGCCAAAGTTTGCAGGCTTGCTTGGCTGAGGAGAAGGGCTCTTGGCTTTATACAGCTCCAGCTGCCAGTGCCACAGACCAAATGACGTACGGAAAAAGATTTCTCCCAGAGCAAAGGGGCCAGGACAGAAAGCTCTTGCTGCCATGGAGTACCCAGGCTGGCCCACCAAATGCACCAGAGAGCCAAAGGTTGCAGGCTTCCTTGGCTGGGGAGAAGGGCTACTTGCTTTATAGATCTCCAACAGTCAGTCCCAATGCCAAAATGACGAACGGACGAGGATTTCTCCCAGAGCATAGAGGCCAGGACAGAAAGCTCTTGCTGCCATGGAGTACCCAGGCTGGCCCACAAAATCCATCCAAGAGGCAAAGCTTCCAGGCTTGCTTGGCTGGGGAGAATGGCTCTTGGCTTTATACAGCTCCAGCTGCCAGTGCCATGGCCCAAATGGCGTACTTTTGAAGATTCCTCCCAGAGCAAAGGGGCCAGGACAGAAAGCTCTTGCTGATATGGACTACCAAGGTTGGCCCACCAAATGCACCAGAGAGCCAAATGTTGCAGGCTTGCTTGGCTGGGGAGAAGGGCTACTTGCTTTTTAGATCTGCAGCTGCCAGTGCCACAGACCAAATGACGTACGGACGAAGATTTCTCCCAGAGCAAAGGGGCCAGGACAGAAAGCTCTTGCTGCCATGGAGTACCCAGGCTGGCCCACCAAATGCACCACAGAGCCAAAGGTTGCAGTCTTGCTTGGTTGGTGAGAAGGGCTCTTGGCTTTATACAACTCCAGCTGCCAGTCCCACTGCCCAAATGGCGCACGTTTGAAGATTCCTTCCAGAGCAAAGGGGCCAGGACAGAAAGCTCTTGCTGTCCTAGAGTACCCAGGCTGGTCCACAAAATCCACCCAAGAGCCAAAGGTTGCAGGCTTGCTTGGCTGGGTAGAAGGGCTCTTGGCTTTATACAGCTCCAGCTACCACTCCCATTGCCGAAATGGCGTACGTTTGAATATTCCTCCCAGAGCAAGGGGGCCAGGACAGAAAGCTCTTCCTGCCATGGAGTACCCAGGCTGGCCCAACAAATGCACCAATGGCCAAATGTTGCAGGCTTGCTTGGCTGGGGAGAAGGGCAACTTGATTTATAGAACTCCAGCTGCCAGTCCCACGGTCCAAATGGCGTACGTTTGAAGATTCCTCCCAGAGCAAAGAGGTCAGGATAGAAAGCTCTTGCTGTCTTGGAGTACCCAGGCTGGCCCACAAAATCCACCCAAGAGCCAAAGGTTGCAGGCTTGCTTGGCTGGGGAGAAGGGCTCTTGGCTTTATACAGCTCCAGCTGCCAGTCCCATGGCCCAAATGGCGTATGTTTGAAGATTCCTCCCAGAGCAAAGGGGCCAGGACAGAAAGCTCTTGCTGCCATGGAGTACCCACGCTGGCCCACCAAATGCACCGGAGAGCCAAAGGTTGCAGGCTTGCTTGGCTGAGGAGAAGGGCTCTTGGCTTTATACAGCTCCAGCTGCCAGTGCCACTGCCCATATGGCGTACGTTTGAAGATTCCTCCCAGAGCAAAGAGGCCAGGACAGAAAGCTCTTGCTGCCATGGAGTACCCAGGATGGCCCACAAAATCCATCCAAGAGCCAAAGGTTACAGGCTTGCTTGGCTGGGGAGAAAGGCTCTTGGCTTTCTACAGCTCCAGCTGCCAGTGCCACTTCCGAAATGGCGTACGTTTGAAGATTCCTCCCAGAGCAAAGAGGCCAGGACAGAAAGCTCTTGCTGCCATGGAGTACCCAGGCTGGCCCACCAAATGCACCAGAGAGCCAAAGGTTACAGGCTTGCTTGGCTGGGGAGAAGGGCTCTTGGCTTTATACAGCTCCAGCTGCCAGTCCCACAGCCCAAATCATGTACGGACGAAGATTTCTCCCAGAGCAAAGAGGCCAGGACAGAAAGCTCTTGCTGTCTTGGAGTACCCAGGCTGGCCCACAAAATCCACCCAAGAGCCAAAGGTTGCAGGCTTGCTTGGCTGGGGAGAAGGGCTCTTGGCTTTATACAGCTCCAGCTGCCAGTCCCACAGCCCAAATCATGTACGGACGAAGATTCCTCCCAGAGCAAAGGGGCCAGGACAGAAAGCTCTTGCTGCCATGGAGTACCCAGGCTGGCCCAGAAAATCCACCCAAGAGCCAAAGGTTGCAGGCTTGATTGGCTGGGGAGAAGGGCTACTTGCTTTTCAGATCTCCAGCTGCCAGTTCCAATGCCCAAATGACGTACGGACGAAGATTTCTCCCAGAGCAAAGAGGCCAGGACAGAAAGCTCTTGCTGCCATGGAGTACCCAGGCTGGCCCACCAAATGCACCACAGAGCCAAAGGTTGCAAGCTTGCTTGGCTGAGGAGAAGGGCTCTTGGCTTTATACAGCTCCAGCTGCCAGTGCCACTGCCCAAATGGCGCACGTTTGAAGATTCCTCCCAGAGCAAAGGGGCCAGGACAGAAAGCTCTTGCTGCCATGGAGTACCCAGGCTGGCCCACCAAATGCACCAGAGAGCCAAAGGTTGCAGGCTTGCTTGGCTGGGGAGAAGGGTCTAGGCTTTATACAGCTCCAGCTGCCACTCCCATTGCCCAAATGTCGTACGGACGAAGATTCCTCCCAGAGCAAAGGGGCCAGGACAGAAAGCTCTTGCTGCCATGGAGTACCCAGGCTGGCCCACAAAATCCACCCAAGAGCCAAAAGTTGCAGGCGTGCTTGGCTGGGGAGAAGGGCTCTTGGCTTTATACAGCTCCAGCTGCAAGTGCCACTTCCCAAATGGCTTATGTTTGAAGATTCCTCCCAGAGCAAAGGGGCCAGGACAGAAAGCTCTTGCTGCCATGGAGTACCCAGGCTGGCCCACCAAATGCACCAGAGAGCCAAAGGTTGCAGGCTTGCTTGGCTGGGGAGAAGGGTCTAGGCTTTATACAGCTCCAGCTTCCACTCCCATTGCCCAAATATCGTACGGACGAAGATTTCTCCCAGAGCAAACAGACCAGGATGGAAAACTCTTGCTGCCATGGAGTACCCAGGCTGGCCCACCAAATCCACCCAAGAGCCAAAGGTTGCAGGTTTGCTTTGCTGGGGAGAAGCGCTCTTGGCTTTATACAGCTCCAGCTGCCAGTCCCACAGCCCAAATCATGTACGGACGAAGATTTCTCCCAGAGCAAAGAGGCCAGGACAGAAAGCTCTTACTGCCATGGAGTACCCAGGCTGACCCACCAAATGCACCACAGAGCCAAAGGTTGCAAGCTTGCTTGGCTGAGGAGAAGGGCTCTTGGCTTTATACAGCTCCAGCTGCCAGTGCCACTGCCCAAATGGCGCACGTTTGAAGATTCCTCCCAGAGCAAAGGGGCCAGGACAGAAAGCTCTTGCTGCCATGGAGTACCCAGACTGGCCCACCAAATGCACCACAGAGCCAAAGGTTGCAGGCTTGCTTGGCTGAGGAGAAGGGCTCTTGGCTTTATACAGCTTCAGCTGCCAGTCCCACTGCCCAAATGGCGCACGTTTGAAGATTCCTCCCAGAGCAAAGGGGCCAGGACAGAAAGCTCTTCCTGCCATGGAGTACCCAGGCTGGCCCACAAAATCCACCCAAGAGCCAAAGGTTGCAGGCTTGCTTGGCTGGGGAGAAGGGTCTAGGTTTTATACAGCTCCAGCTGCCAGTGCCACAGACCAAATGACGTACGGAAAAAGATTTCTCCCAGAGCAAAGGGGCCAGGACAGAAAGCTCTTGCTGCCATGGAGTACCCAAGCTGGCCTACCAAATGCACCAGAGAGCCAAAGGTTGCAGGCTTGCTTGGCTGGGGAGAAGGGCAACTTGCTGTATAGAAATCCAGCTGCCAGTCCCACGGTCTAAATGGCGTACGTTTGAAGATTCCTCCCAGAGCAATGGGGCCAGGACAGAAAGCTCTTGCTGCCATGGAGTACCCAGGCTGGCCCACCAAAAGCAACACAGACCCAAAGGCTGGAGGCTTCGTTGGCTGGGGAGAAGGGCTCTTGGCTTTATACAGCTCCAGCTGCCAGTGCCACTGCCCAAACGGCGTACTTTTGAAGATTCCTCCCAGAGCAAAGGGGCCAGGACAGAAAGCTCTTGCTGCCATGGAGTACCCACGCTGGCCCACCAAATGCACCAGAGAGCCAAAGGTTGCAGGCTTGCTTGGCTGGGGAGAAGGGCAACTTGCTGTATAGAACTCCAGCTGGCAGTACCACGGTGTAAATGGCGTACGTTTGAAGATTCCGCCCATAGCAAGGGGGCCAGGACAGAAAGCTCTTGCTGCCATGGAGTACCCAGGCTGGCCCACCAAATGCACCAGAGAGCCAAAGGTTGCAGGCTTGCTTGGCTGGGGAGAAGGGCAACTTGCTGTATAGAACTCCAGCTGCCAGTACCATGGTGTAAATGGCGTACGTTTGAAGATTCCTCCCAGAGCAAAGGGGCCAGGACAGAAAGCTCTTGCTGCCATGGAGTACCCAGGCTGGCCCACCAAATGCACCAGAGAGCCAAATGTTGCAGGCTTCGTTGGCTGGGGAGAAGCGCTCTTGGCTTTCTTCAGCTCCAGCTGCCATTCCCACTGCCCAAATGGTGTACGTTTGAAGATTCCTCCCAGAGCAAAGGGGCCTGGACAGAAAGCTCTTGCTGTCACAGAGTACCCAGGCTGGTCCACAAAATCCACCCGAGAACCAATGGTTGCAAACTTGCTTGGCTGGGGAGACGGGCTCTTGGCTTTATACAGCTCCAGCTGCCAGTGCCACTTCGGAAATGGCGTACGTTTGAAGATTCCTCCCAGAGCAAAGCGGCCAGGACAGAAAGCTCTTGCTGCCATGGAGTACCCAGGCTGGCCCACCAAATGCACCAGAGAGCCAAATGTTGCAGGCTTCCTTGGCTGGGGAGAAGGGCTAGTTGCTTTTTAGATCTCCGGCTGCCAGTCCCACTGCCCAAATGACGTACGGAGGAAGATTCCTCCCAGAGCAAAGAGGCCAGGACAGAAAGCTCTTGCTGCCATGGAGTACCCAGGCTGGCCCACCAAATCCACCCAACAGCCAAAGATTGCAGACTTCGTTGGCTGGGGAGAAGCGCTCTTGGCTTTATACAGCTCCAGCTGCCAGTCCCACTGCCCAAAAGGCATACGTTTGAAGATTCCTCCCAGATCAAAGGGGCCAGGACAGAAAGCTCTTGCTGCCATGGAGTACCCAGGCTGGCCCACGAAATCCACCCAAGAACCGATGGTTGCAGGCTTGCTTGGCTGGGGAGAAGGGCTCTTGGCTTTATACAGCTCCAGCTGCCAGCTGCCACTTGCGAAATGGCGTAGGTTTGAAGATTCCTCCCAGAGCAAAGGGGCCAGGACAGAAAGGTCTTGCTGCCATGGAGTACCCAGGCTGGCCCACCAAATGCACCAGAGAGCCAAAGGTTGCAGGCTTGCTTGGTTAGTGAGAAGGGCTCTTGGCTTTATTCAGCGGCAGCTACCAGTGCCACTTCCGAAATGGCGTACGTTTGAAGATTCCTCCCAGAGCAAAGAGGCCAGGACAGAAAGCTCTTGCTGCCATGGAGTACCCAGGCTGGCCCACCAAATGCACCGGGGAGCCAAAGGTTGCAGGCTTGCTTGGTAGGTGAGAAGGTCTCTTGGCTTTATACAGCTCCAGCTGCCAGTGCCACTGCCCAAATGGCGTAGGTTTGAAGATTCCTCTCAGAGCAAGGGGGCCAGGACAGAAAGCTCTTGCTGCCATGGAGTACCCACGCTGGCCCACCAAATGCACCAGAGAGCCAAAGGTTGCAGGCTTGCTTGGCTGGGGAGAAGGGCAACTTGTTGTATAGAACTCCAGCTGCCAGTCCCACGGTGTAAATGGCGTACGTTTGAAGATTCCTCCCAGAGCAAAGGGGCCAGGACAGAAAGCTCTTGCTGCCATGGAGTACCCAGGCTGGCCCACCAAATGCACCTGAGAGCCAAATGTTGCAGGCTTCGTTGGCTGGGGAGAAGCGCTCTTGGCTTTCTTCAGCTCCAGCTGCCAGTCCCACTGCCCAAATGGCGTACGTTTGAAGATTCCTCCCAGAGCAAAGGGGCCAGGACAGAAAACTCTTGCTGTCACAGAGTACCCAGGCTGGTCCACAAAATCCACCCGAGAACTAATGGTTGCAAACTTGCTTGGCTGGGGAGACGGGCTCTTGGCTTTATACAGCTCCAGCTGCCAGTGCTACTTTCGAAATGGCGTACGTTTGAAGATTCCTCCCAGAGCAAAGGGGCCAGGAGAGAAAGCTCTTGCTGCCATGGAGTACCCAGGCTGGCCCACCAAATGCACCAGAGAACTGAAGGTTGCAGGCTTTCTTGGCTTTATATAGCTCCAGCTGCCATTCCCACGGCCAAAATGGCGTACGTTTGAAGATTCCTCCCAGAGCAAAGGGGCCAGGACAGAAAGCTCTTGCTGCCATGGAGTACCCAGGCTGGCCCACCAAATGCACCAGAGAGCCAAAGGTTGCAGGCTTGCTTGGTTGGTGAGAAGGGCTCTGGGCTTTATACAGCTCCAGCTGCCCGTCCCACTGCCGAAATGGCGTACGTTTGAAGATTCCTCCCAGAGCAAAAGGGCCAGGACAGAAAGCTCTTGCTGCCATGGAGTACCCAGGCTGGTCCAAAAAATCCACCCAAGAGCCAATGGTTGCAGGCTTGCTTGGCTGGGGAGACGGGCTCTTGGCTTTATACAGCTCTAGCTGCCAGTGCCACTCCTGAAATGGCGTACGTTTGAAGATTCCTCCCAGAGCAAAGGGGCCAGGACAGAAAGCTCTTGCTGCCATGGAGTACCCAGGCTGGCCCACCAAATGCACCAGAGAGCCAAAGGTTGCAGGCTTGCTATGCTGGGGAGAAGCGCTCTTGGCTTTATACAGCTCCATCTGCCAGTGCCACGTCCGTAATGGCGTACGTTTGAAGATTCCTCCCAGATCAAAGGGGCCAGGATAGAAAGCTCTTGCTGCCATGGAGTACCCAGGCTGGCCCACCAAATGCACCTGAGAGCCAAAAGTTACAGGCTTCCTTGGCTGGGGAGAAGCGCTCTTGGCTTTATACAGCTCCAGCTGCCATTGCCAGGGCCTAAATGTCGTACGTTTGAAGATTCCTCCCAGAGCAAAGGGGCCAGGACAGAAAGCTCTTGCTGCCATGGAGTACCCAGGCTGGCCCACCAAATGCACCAGGGAGCCAAAGGTTGCAGGCTTGCTTGGTTGGTGAGAAGGGCTCTGGGCTTTATACAGCTCCAGCTGCCCGTCCCACTGCCGAAATGGCGTACGTTTGAAGATTCCTCCCAGAGCAAAAGGGCCAGGACAGAAAGCTCTTGCTGCCATGGAGTACCCAGGCTGGTCCAAAAAATCCACCCAAGAGCCAATGGTTGCAGGCTTGCTTGGCTGGGGAGACGGGCTCTTGGCTTTATACAGCTCTAGCTGCCAGTGCCACTCCTGAAATGGTGTACGTTTGAAGATTCCTCCCAGAGCAAAGGGGCCAGGACAGAAAGCTCTTGCTGCCATGGAGTACCCAGACTGGCCCACAAAATGCACCAGAGAGCCAAAGGTTGCAGGCTTCCTTGGCTGGGGGGAAGCGCTCTTGGCTTTATACGGCTCCAGTTGCCAGTGCCACTTCCGAAATGGCGTACGTTTGAAGATTCCTCCCAGAGCAAAGGGGCCAGGACAGAAAGCTCTTGCTGCCATGGAGTACCCAGGCTGGCCCACAAAATGCACCAGAGAGCCAAAGGTTGCAGGCTTCCTTGGCTGGGGGGAAGCGCTCTTGGCTTTATACAGCTCCAGTTGCCAGTGCCACTTCCGAAATGGCGTACGGACGAAGATTCCTCCCAGAGCAAAGGGGCCAGGACAGAAAGCTCTTGCTGCCATGGAGTACCCAGGCTGGCCCACCAAATGCACCAGAGACTCAAATGTTGCAGGCTTCCTTGGCTGGGGAGAAGCGCTCTTGGCTTTATACAGCTCCAGCTGCCAGTGCCACTTCCGTAATGGCGTACGATTGAAGATTCCTCCAAGATCAAAGGGGCCAGGACAGAAAGCTCTTGCTGCCATGGAGTACCCAGGCTGGCCCACCAAATCCACCCAAGAGCCAAAGGTTGCAGGCTTCGTTGGCTGGGGAGAAGCGCTCTTGGCTTTATACAGCTCCAGCTGCCAGCTGCCACTTCCGAAATGGCGTAGGTTTGAAGATTCCTCCCAGAGCAAAGGGGCCAGGACAGAAAGCTCTTGCTGCCATGGAGTACCCAGGCTGGCCCAACAAATGCACCAGGGAGCCAAAGGTTGCAGGCTTGCTTGGTTGGTGAGAAGGGCTCTGGGCTTTATACAGCTTCAGCTGCCAGTCCCACTGCCGAAATGGCGTACGTTTGAAGATTCCTCCCAGAGCAAAGGGGCCAGGACAGAGAGCTCTTGCTGCCATGGAGTACCCAGGCTGGCCCACCAAATGCACCAGAGAGCCAAAGGTTGCAGGCTTCCTTGGCTGGGGAGAAGGGCTCTTGGCTTTTGGCAGCTCCAGCTGCCAGTGCCACTTCCGAAATGGCGTATGTTTGAAGATTCCTCCCAGAGCAAAGGGGCCAGGACAGAAAGCTCTTGCTGTCATAGTGTACCCAGGCTGGTACACAAAATCCACCCAAGAACCAATGGTTGCAGGCTTGCTTGGCTGGGGAGACGGGCTCTTGGCTTTATACAGCTCCAGCTAGCAGTCCCAGGGCCCAAATGGCGTACGTTTGAAGATTCCTCCCAGAGCAAAGGGGCCAGGACAGAAAGCTCTTGCTGCCATGGAGTACCCAGGCTGGCCCACCAAATCCACCGAAGAGCCAAAGGTTGCAGGCTTCCTTGGCTGGGGAGAAGCGCTCTTGGCTTTATACAGCTCAGCTGCCAGTCCCACTGCCCAAATGGCGTACGTTTGAAGATTCCTCCCAGAGCAAAGGGTCCAGGACAGAAAGCTGTTGCTGTCATAGAGTACCCCGACTGGTCCACAAAATCCACCCAAGAACCAATGGTTGCAGGCTTGCTTGGCTGGGGAGAATGTCTCTTGGCTTTATAAAGCTCCAGCTGCCAGTGCCATTTCCGAAATGGCGTATGTTTGAAGATTCCTCCCAGAGCAAAGGGGCCAGGACAGAAAGCTCTTGCTGCCATGGAGTACCCAGGCTGGCCCACCAAATGCACCTGAGAACCAAAGGTTGCAGGCTTGCTTGGCTGGGGAGAAGGGCTCTGGGCTTTATACAGCTCCACCTGCCAGTGCCACTTCCAAAATGGCGTACGGACGAAGATTCCTCCCAGAGCAAAGGGGCCAGGACAGAAAGCTCTTGCTGCCATGGAGTACCCAGGCTGGCCCACCAAATGCACCTGAGAGCCAAAGGTTGCAGGCTTCCTTGGCTGGGGAGAAGCGCTCTTGGCTTCATACAGCTCCAGCTGCCATTCCCACTGCCCAAATGGCGTACGTTTGAAGATTCCTCCCAGAGCAAAGGGTCCAGTACAGAAAGCTGTTGCTGTCATAGAGTACCCCGACTGGTCCACAAAATCCACCCAAGAACCAATGGTTGCAGGCTTCCTTGGCTGGGGAGAATGTCTCTTGGCTTTATAAAGCTCCAGCTGCCAGTGCCACTTCCGAAATGGCGTAGGTTTGAAGATTCCTCCCAGAGCAAAGGGGCCAGGACAGAAAGCTCTTGCTGCCATGGAGTACCCAGGCTGGCCCACCAAATGCACCAGAGAGCCAAAGGTTGCAGGCTTGCTTGGTGGGTGAGAAGGGCTTTTGGCTTTATACAGCTCCAGCTGCCAGTCCCATTGCCCAAATGGCGTATATTTGAAGATTCCTCCCAGAGCAAAGGGGCCAGGAAAGAAAGCTCTTGCTGCCATGGAGTACCCAGGCTGGCCCACCAAAAGCAACATAGAGCCAAAGGTTGCAAGTTTGCTTGGCTGGGGAGAAGCGCTCATGGCATTATACAGCTCCAGCTGCCATTCCCACGGCCAAAATGGCGTACGTTTGAAGATTCCTCCCAGAGCAAAGGGGCCAGGACAGAAAGCTCTTGCTGCCATGGAGTACCCAGGCTGGCCCACAAAATCCATCCAAGAGCCAAAGATTGCAGGCTTGCATGGCTGAGGAGAATGGCTCTTGACTTTATACAGCTCCAGCTGCCAGTGCCACTGCCGTAATGGCGTATGTTTGAAGATTCCTCCCAGAGCAAAGGGGCCAGGACAGAAAGCTCTTGCTGCCATGGAGTACCCAGGCTGGCCCACCAAATGCACCAGAGAGCCAAAGGTTGCAGGCTTCCTTGGCTGGGGAGAAGGGCTACTTGCTTTATAGATCTCCAACAGTCAGTCCCAATGCCAAAATGACGAACGGACGAGGATTTCTCCCAGAGCATAGAGGCCAGGACAGAAAGCTCTTGCTGCCATGGAGTACCCAGGCTGGCCCACAAAATCCATCCAAGAGGCAAAGCTTCCAGGCTTGCTTGGCTGGGGAGAATGGCTCTTGGCTTTATACAGCTCCAGCTGCCAGTGCCATGGCCCAAATGGCGTACTTTTGAAGATTCCTCCCAGAGCAAAGGGGCCAGGACAGAAAGCTCTTGCTGATATGGACTACCAAGGTTGGCCCACCAAATGCACCAGAGAGCCAAATGTTGCAGGCTTGCTTGGCTGGGGAGAAGGGCTACTTGCTTTTTAGATCTGCAGCTGCCAGTGCCACAGACCAAATGACGTACGGACGAAGATTTCTCCCAGAGCAAAGGGGCCAGGACAGAAAGCTCTTGCTGCCATGGAGTACCCAGGCTGGCCCACCAAATGCACCACAGAGCCAAAGGTTGCAGTCTTGCTTGGTTGGTGAGAAGGGCTCTTGGCTTTATACAACTCCAGCTGCCAGTCCCACTGCCCAAATGGCGCACGTTTGAAGATTCCTTCCAGAGCAAAGGGGCCAGGACAGAAAGCTCTTGCTGTCCTAGAGTACCCAGGCTGGTCCACAAAATCCACCCAAGAGCCAAAGGTTGCAGGCTTGCTTGGCTGGGTAGAAGGGCTCTTGGCTTTATACAGCTCCAGCTACCACTCCCATTGCCGAAATGGCGTACGTTTGAATATTCCTCCCAGAGCAAGGGGGCCAGGACAGAAAGCTCTTCCTGCCATGGAGTACCCAGGCTGGCCCAACAAATGCACCAATGGCCAAATGTTGCAGGCTTGCTTGGCTGGGGAGAAGGGCAACTTGATTTATAGAACTCCAGCTGCCAGTCCCACGGTCCAAATGGCGTACGTTTGAAGATTCCTCCCAGAGCAAAGAGGTCAGGATAGAAAGCTCTTGCTGTCTTGGAGTACGCAGGCTGGCCCACAAAATCCACCCAAGAGCCAAAGGTTGCAGGCTTGCTTGGCTGGGGAGAAGGGCTCTTGGCTTTATACAGCTCCAGCTGCCAGTCCCATGGCCCAAATGGCGTACGTTTGAAGATTCCTCCCAGAGCAAAGGGGCCAGGACAGAAAGCTCTTGCTGCCATGGAGTACCCACGCTGGCCCACCAAATGCACCGGAGAGCCAAAGGTTGCAGGCTTGCTTGGCTGAGGAGAAGGGCTCTTGGCTTTATACAGCTCCAGCTCCCAGTGCCACTGCCCATATGGCGTACGTTTGAAGATTCCTCCCAGAGCAAAGAGGCCAGGACAGAAAGCTCTTGCTGCCATGGAGTACCCAGGATGGCCCACAAAATCCATCCAAGAGCCAAAGGTTACAGGCTTGCTTGGCTGGGGAGAAAGGCTCTTGGCTTTCTACAGCTCCAGCTGCCAGTGCCACTTCCGAAATGGCGTACGTTTGAAGATTCCTCCCAGAGCAAAGAGGCCAGGACAGAAAGCTCTTGCTGCCATGGAGTACCCAGGCTGGCCCACCAAATGCACCAGAGAGCCAAAGGTTGCAGGCTTGCTTGGCTGGGGAGAAGGGTCTAGGCTTTATACAGCTCCAGCTGCCACTCCCATTGCCCAAATGTCGTACGGACGAAGATTCCTCCCAGAGCAAAGGGGCCAGGACAGAAAGCTCTTGCTGCCATGGAGTACCCAGGCTGGCCCACAAAATCCACCCAAGAGCCAAAAGTTGTAGGCGTGCTTGGCTGGGGAGAAGGGCTCTTGGCTTTATACAGCTCCAGCTGCAAGTGCCACTTCCCAAATGGCTTATGTTTGAAGATTCCTCCCAGAGCAAAGGGGCCAGGACAGAAAGCTCTTGCTGCCATGGAGTACCCAGGCTGGCCCACCAAATGCACCAGAGAGCCAAAGGTTGCAGGCTTGCTTGGCTGGGGAGAAGGGTCTAGGCTTTATACAGCTCCAGCTTCCACTCCCATTGCCCAAATATCGTACGGACGAAGATTTCTCCCAGAGCAAACAGACCAGGATGGAAAACTCTTGCTGCCATGGAGTACCCAGGCTGGCCCACCAAATCCACCCAAGAGCCAAAGGTTGCAGGTTTGCTTTGCTGGGGAGAAGCGCTCTTGGCTTTATACAGCTCCAGCTGCCAGTCCCACAGCCCAAATCATGTACGGACGAAGATTTCTCCCAGAGCAAAGAGGCCAGGACAGAAAGCTCT
Organism: Manacus candei; assembly: GCF_025592945.1. Taxonomy (NCBI): domain Eukaryota; kingdom Metazoa; phylum Chordata; class Aves; order Passeriformes; family Pipridae; genus Manacus; species Manacus candei. The sequence continues at coordinate 8,537,025 of NW_026138057.1, forward strand.
TGCTGCCATGGAGTACCCAGGCTGACCCACCAAATGCACCACAGAGCCAAAGGTTGCAAGCTTGCTTGGCTGAGGAGAAGGGCTCTTGGCTTTATACAGCTCCAGCTGCCAGTGCCACTGCCCAAATGGCGCACGTTTGAAGATTCCTCCCAGAGCAAAGGGGCCAGGACAGAAAGCTCTTGCTGCCATGGAGTACCCAGACTGGCCCACCAAATGCACCACAGAGCCAAAGGTTGCAGGCTTGCTTGGCTGAGGAGAAGGGCTCTTGGCTTTATACAGCTTCAGCTGCCAGTCCCACTGCCCAAATGGCGCACGTTTGAAGATTCCTCCCAGAGCAAAGGGGCCAGGACAGAAAGCTCTTCCTGCCATGGAGTACCCAGGCTGGCCCACAAAATCCACCCAAGAGCCAAAGGTTGCAGGCTTGCTTGGCTGGGGAGAAGGGTCTAGGTTTTATACAGCTCCAGCTGCCAGTGCCACAGACCAAATGACGTACGGAAAAAGATTTCTCCCAGAGCAAAGGGGCCAGGACAGAAAGCTCTTGCTGCCATGGAGTACCCAAGCTGGCCTACCAAATGCACCAGAGAGCCAAAGGTTGCAGGCTTGCTTGGCTGGGGAGAAGGGCAACTTGCTGTATAGAAATCCAGCTGCCAGTCCCACGGTCTAAATGGCGTACGTTTGAAGATTCCTCCCAGAGCAATGGGGCCAGGACAGAAAGCTCTTGCTGCCATGGAGTACCCAGGCTGGCCCACCAAAAGCAACACAGACCCAAAGGCTGGAGGCTTCGTTGGCTGGGGAGAAGGGCTCTTGGCTTTATACAGCTCCAGCTGCCAGTGCCACTGCCCAAACGGCGTACTTTTGAAGATTCCTCCCAGAGCAAAGGGGCCAGGACAGAAAGCTCTTGCTGCCATGGAGTACCCACGCTGGCCCACCAAATGCACCAGAGAGCCAAAGGTTGCAGGCTTGCTTGGCTGGGGAGAAGGGCAACTTGCTGTATAGAACTCCAGCTGGCAGTACCACGGTGTAAATGGCGTACGTTTGAAGATTCCGCCCATAGCAAGGGGGCCAGGACAGAAAGCTCTTGCTGCCATGGAGTACCCAGGCTGGCCCACCAAATGCACCAGAGAGCCAAAGGTTGCAGGCTTGCTTGGCTGGGGAGAAGGGCAACTTGCTGTATAGAACTCCAGCTGCCAGTACCATGGTGTAAATGGCGTACGTTTGAAGATTCCTCCCAGAGCAAAGGGGCCAGGACAGAAAGCTCTTGCTGCCATGGAGTACCCAGGCTGGCCCACCAAATGCACCAGAGAGCCAAATGTTGCAGGCTTCGTTGGCTGGGGAGAAGCGCTCTTGGCTTTCTTCAGCTCCAGCTGCCATTCCCACTGCCCAAATGGTGTACGTTTGAAGATTCCTCCCAGAGCAAAGGGGCCTGGACAGAAAGCTCTTGCTGTCACAGAGTACCCAGGCTGGTCCACAAAATCCACCCGAGAACCAATGGTTGCAAACTTGCTTGGCTGGGGAGACGGGCTCTTGGCTTTATACAGCTCCAGCTGCCAGTGCCACTTCGGAAATGGCGTACGTTTGAAGATTCCTCCCAGAGCAAAGCGGCCAGGACAGAAAGCTCTTGCTGCCATGGAGTACCCAGGCTGGCCCACCAAATGCACCAGAGAGCCAAATGTTGCAGGCTTCCTTGGCTGGGGAGAAGGGCTAGTTGCTTTTTAGATCTCCGGCTGCCAGTCCCACTGCCCAAATGACGTACGGAGGAAGATTCCTCCCAGAGCAAAGAGGCCAGGACAGAAAGCTCTTGCTGCCATGGAGTACCCAGGCTGGCCCACCAAATCCACCCAACAGCCAAAGATTGCAGACTTCGTTGGCTGGGGAGAAGCGCTCTTGGCTTTATACAGCTCCAGCTGCCAGTCCCACTGCCCAAAAGGCATACGTTTGAAGATTCCTCCCAGATCAAAGGGGCCAGGACAGAAAGCTCTTGCTGCCATGGAGTACCCAGGCTGGCCCACGAAATCCACCCAAGAACCGATGGTTGCAGGCTTGCTTGGCTGGGGAGAAGGGCTCTTGGCTTTATACAGCTCCAGCTGCCAGCTGCCACTTGCGAAATGGCGTAGGTTTGAAGATTCCTCCCAGAGCAAAGGGGCCAGGACAGAAAGGTCTTGCTGCCATGGAGTACCCAGGCTGGCCCACCAAATGCACCAGAGAGCCAAAGGTTGCAGGCTTGCTTGGTTAGTGAGAAGGGCTCTTGGCTTTATTCAGCGGCAGCTACCAGTGCCACTTCCGAAATGGCGTACGTTTGAAGATTCCTCCCAGAGCAAAGAGGCCAGGACAGAAAGCTCTTGCTGCCATGGAGTACCCAGGCTGGCCCACCAAATGCACCGGGGAGCCAAAGGTTGCAGGCTTGCTTGGTAGGTGAGAAGGTCTCTTGGCTTTATACAGCTCCAGCTGCCAGTGCCACTGCCCAAATGGCGTAGGTTTGAAGATTCCTCTCAGAGCAAGGGGGCCAGGACAGAAAGCTCTTGCTGCCATGGAGTACCCACGCTGGCCCACCAAATGCACCAGAGAGCCAAAGGTTGCAGGCTTGCTTGGCTGGGGAGAAGGGCAACTTGTTGTATAGAACTCCAGCTGCCAGTCCCACGGTGTAAATGGCGTACGTTTGAAGATTCCTCCCAGAGCAAAGGGGCCAGGACAGAAAGCTCTTGCTGCCATGGAGTACCCAGGCTGGCCCACCAAATGCACCTGAGAGCCAAATGTTGCAGGCTTCGTTGGCTGGGGAGAAGCGCTCTTGGCTTTCTTCAGCTCCAGCTGCCAGTCCCACTGCCCAAATGGCGTACGTTTGAAGATTCCTCCCAGAGCAAAGGGGCCAGGACAGAAAACTCTTGCTGTCACAGAGTACCCAGGCTGGTCCACAAAATCCACCCGAGAACCAATGGTTGCAAACTTGCTTGGCTGGGGAGACGGGCTCTTGGCTTTATACAGCTCCAGCTGCCAGTGCTACTTTCGAAATGGCGTACGTTTGAAGATTCCTCCCAGAGCAAAGGGGCCAGGAGAGAAAGCTCTTGCTGCCATGGAGTACCCAGGCTGGCCCACCAAATGCACCAGAGAACTGAAGGTTGCAGGCTTTCTTGGCTTTATACAGCTCCAGCTGCCATTCCCACGGCCAAAATGGCGTACGTTTGAAGATTCCTCCCAGAGCAAAGGGGCCAGGACAGAAAGCTCTTGCTGCCATGGAGTACCCAGGCTGGCCCACCAAATGCACCAGAGAGCCAAAGGTTGCAGGCTTGCTTGGTTGGTGAGAAGGGCTCTGGGCTTTATACAGCTCCAGCTGCCCGTCCCACTGCCGAAATGGCGTACGTTTGAAGATTCCTCCCAGAGCAAAAGGGCCAGGACAGAAAGCTCTTGCTGCCATGGAGTACCCAGGCTGGTCCAAAAAATCCACCCAAGAGCCAATGGTTGCAGGCTTGCTTGGCTGGGGAGACGGGCTCTTGGCTTTATACAGCTCTAGCTGCCAGTGCCACTCCTGAAATGGCGTACGTTTGAAGATTCCTCCCAGAGCAGTGGGGCCAGGACAGAAAGCTCTTGCTGCCATGGAGTACCCAGGCTGGCCCACCAAATGCACCAGAGAGCCAAAGGTTGCAGGCTTGCTATGCTGGGGAGACGGGCTCTTGGCTTTATACAGCTCCAGCTGCCAGTGCCACTTCCGAAATGGCGTACGTTTGAAGATTCCTCCCAGATCAAAGGGGCCAGGACAGAAAGCTCTTGCTGCCATGGAGTATCCAGGCTGGCCCACAAAATCCACCCAAGGACCAATGGTTTCAGGCTTCCTTGGCTGGGGAGACGGGCTCTTGGCTTTATACAGCTCCAGCTGCCAGTGCCACTCCTGAAATGGCAAACGTTTGAAGATTCCTCTCAGAGCAAAGGGGCCAGGACAGAAAGCTCTTGCTGCCATGGAGTACCCAGGCTGGCCCACCAAATGCACCAGAGAGCCAAAGGTTGCAGGCTTGCTATGCTGGGGAGACGGGCTCTTGGCTTTATACAGCTCCAGCTGCCAGTGCCACTTCCGAAATGGCGTACGTTTGAAGATTCCTCCCAGATCAAAGGGGCCAGGACAGAAAGCTCTTGCTGGCCCACCAAATGCACCAGGGAACCAAAGGTTTCAGGCTTGCTTGGTTGGTGAGAAGGGCTCTTGGCTTTATACAGCTCCAGCTGCCAGTCCCACGGCCCAAATGTCGTACGTTTGAAGATTCCTCCCAGAGCAAAAGGGCCAGGACAGAAAGCTCTTGCTGCCATGGAGTATCCAGGCTGGCCCACAAAATCCACCCAAGGACCAATGGTTTCAGGCTTCCTTGGCTGGGGAGACGGGCTCTTGGCTTTATACAGCTCCAGCTGCCAGTGCCACTCCTGAAATGGCAAACGTTTGAAGATTCCTCTCAGAGCAAAGGGGCCAGGACAGAAAGCTCTTGCTGCCATGGAGTACCCAGGCTGGCCCACCAAATGCACCAGAGAGCCAAAGGTTGCAGGCTTGCTATGCTGGGGAGACGGGCTCTTGGCTTTATACAGCTCCAGCTGCCAGTGCCACTTCCGAAATGGCGTACGTTTGAAGATTCCTCCCAGATCAAAGGGGCCAGGACAGAAAGCTCTTGCTGGCCCACCAAATGCACCAGAGAGCCAAAGGTTGCAGGCTTGCTTGGTAGGTGAGAAGGTCTCTTGGCTTTATAGAGCTCCAGCTGCCAGTGCCACTGCCCAAATGGCGTACGTTTGAAGATTCCTCTCAGAGCAAAGGGACCAGGACAGAAAGTTCTTGCTGTCATGGAGTACTCAGGCTGGTCCACAAAATCCACCCAAGAACCAATGGTGGCAGGCTTGCTTGGCTGGGGAGAAGGGCTACTTACTTTATAGAGCTCCAGGTACCAGTCCCACTGTCTAAATAGCGTACGTTTGAAGATTCCTCCCAGAGCAAAGGGGCCAGGACAGAAAGCTCTTGCTGCCATGGAGTACCCAGGCTGGCCCACAAATTGCACCTGAGAGCCAAAGGTTGCAGGCTTCGTTGGCTGGGGAGAAGCGCTCTTGGCTTTATACAGCTCCAGCTGCCAGTGCCACTTCCGAAATGGCGTACGTTTGAAGATTCCTCCCAGATCAAAGGGGCCAGGACAGAAAGCTCTTGCTGCCATGGAGTACGCAGGCTGGCCCACCAAATGCACAAGAGACTCAAATGTTGCAGGCTTCCTTGGCTGGGGAGAAGCGCTCTTGGCTTTATACAGCTCCATCTGCCAGTGCCACGTCCGTAATGGCGTACGTTTGAAGATTCCTCCCAGATCAAAGGGGCCAGGATAGAAAGCTCTTGCTGCCATGGAGTACCCAGGCTGGCCCACCAAATGCACCTGAGAGCCAAAAGTTACAGGCTTCCTTGGCTGGGGAGAAGCGCTCTTGGCTTTATACAGCTCCAGCTGCCATTGCCAGGGCCTAAATGTCGTACGTTTGAAGATTCCTCCCAGAGCAAAGGGGCCAGGACAGAAAGCTCTTGCTGCCATGGAGTACCCAGGCTGGCCCACCAAATGCACCAGGGAGCCAAAGGTTGCAGGCTTGCTTGGTTGGTGAGAAGGGCTCTGGGCTTTATACAGCTCCAGCTGCCCGTCCCACTGCCGAAATGGCGTACGTTTGAAGATTCCTCCCAGAGCAAAAGGGCCAGGACAGAAAGCTCTTGCTGCCATGGAGTACCCAGGCTGGTCCAAAAAATCCACCCAAGAGCCAATGGTTGCAGGCTTGCTTGGCTGGGGAGACGGGCTCTTGGCTTTATACAGCTCTAGCTGCCAGTGCCACTCCTGAAATGGCGTACGTTTGAAGATTCCTCCCAGAGCAAAGGGGCCAGGACAGAAAGCTCTTGCTGCCATGGAGTACCCAGACTGGCCCACAAAATGCACCAGAGAGCCAAAGGTTGCAGGCTTCCTTGGCTGGGGGGAAGCGCTCTTGGCTTTATACAGCTCCAGTTGCCAGTGCCACTTCCGAAATGGCGTACGTTTGAAGATTCCTCCCAGAGCAAAGGGGCCAGGACAGAAAGCTCTTGCTGCCATGGAGTACCCAGGCTGGCCCACAAAATGCACCAGAGAGCCAAAGGTTGCAGGCTTCCTTGGCTGGGGGGAAGCGCTCTTGGCTTTATACAGCTCCAGTTGCCAGTGCCACTTCCGAAATGGCGTACGGACGAAGATTCCTCCCAGAGCAAAGGGGCCAGGACAGAAAGCTCTTGCTGCCATGGAGTACCCAGGCTGGCCCACCAAATGCACCAGAGACTCAAATGTTGCAGGCTTCCTTGGCTGGGGAGAAGCGCTCTTGGCTTTATACAGCTCCAGCTGCCAGTGCCACTTCCGTAATGGCGTACGATTGAAGATTCCTCCAAGATCAAAGGGGCCAGGACAGAAAGCTCTTGCTGCCATGGAGTACCCAGGCTGGCCCACCAAATCCACCCAAGAGCCAAAGGTTGCAGGCTTCGTTGGCTGGGGAGAAGCGCTCTTGGCTTTATACAGCTCCAGCTGCCAGCTGCCACTTCCGAAATGGCGTAGGTTTGAAGATTCCTCCCAGAGCAAAGGGGCCAGGACAGAAAGCTCTTGCTGCCATGGAGTACCCAGGCTGGCCCAACAAATGCACCAGGGAGCCAAAGGTTGCAGGCTTGCTTGGTTGGTGAGAAGGGCTCTGGGCTTTATACAGCTTCAGCTGCCAGTCCCACTGCCGAAATGGCGTACGTTTGAAGATTCCTCCCAGAGCAAAGGGGCCAGGACAGAGAGCTCTTGCTGCCATGGAGTACCCAGGCTGGCCCACCAAATGCACCAGAGAGCCAAAGGTTGCAGGCTTCCTTGGCTGGGGAGAAGGGCTCTTGGCTTTTGGCAGCTCCAGCTGCCAGTGCCACTTCCGAAATGGCGTATGTTTGAAGATTGCTCCCAGAGCAAAGGGGCCAGGACAGAAAGCTCTTGCTGTCATAGTGTACCCAGGCTGGTACACAAAATCCACCCAAGAACCAATGGTTGCAGGCTTGCTTGGCTGGGGAGACGGGCTCTTGGCTTTATACAGCTCCAGCTAGCAGTCCCAGGGCCCAAATGGCGTACGTTTGAAGATTCCTCCCAGAGCAAAGGGGCCAGGACAGAAAGCTCTTGCTGCCATGGAGTACCCAGGCTGGCCCACCAAATCCACCGAAGAGCCAAAGGTTGCAGGCTTCCTTGGCTGGGGAGAAGCGCTCTTGGCTTTATACAGCTCAGCTGCCAGTCCCACTGCCCAAATGGCGTACGTTTGAAGATTCCTCCCAGAGCAAAGGGTCCAGGACAGAAAGCTGTTGCTGTCATAGAGTACCCCGACTGGTCCACAAAATCCACCCAAGAACCAATGGTTGCAGGCTTGCTTGGCTGGGGAGAATGTCTCTTGGCTTTATAAAGCTCCAGCTGCCAGTGCCATTTCCGAAATGGCGTATGTTTGAAGATTCCTCCCAGAGCAAAGGGGCCAGGACAGAAAGCTCTTGCTGCCATGGAGTACCCAGGCTGGCCCACCAAATGCACCTGAGAACCAAAGGTTGCAGGCTTGCTTGGCTGGGGAGAAGGGCTCTGGGCTTTATACAGCTCCAGCTGCCAGTGCCACTTCCAAAATGGCGTACGGACGAAGATTCCTCCCAGAGCAAAGGGGCCAGGACAGAAAGCTCTTGCTGCCATGGAGTACCCAGGCTGGCCCACCAAATGCACCTGAGAGCCAAAGGTTGCAGGCTTCCTTGGCTGGGGAGAAGCGCTCTTGGCTTCATACAGCTCCAGCTGCCATTCCCACTGCCCAAATGGCGTACGTTTGAAGATTCCTCCCAGAGCAAAGGGGCCAGGACAGAAAGCTGTTGCTGTCATAGAGTACCCCGACTGGTCCACAAAATCCACCCAAGAACCAATGGTTGCAGGCTTCCTTGGCTGGGGAGAATGTCTCTTGGCTTTATAAAGCTCCAGCTGCCAGTGCCACTTCCGAAATGGCGTAGGTTTGAAGATTCCTCCCAGAGCAAAGGGGCCAGGACAGAAAGCTCTTGCTGCCATGGAGTACCCAGGCTGGCCCACCAAATGCACCAGAGAGCCAAAGGTTGCAGGCTTGCTTGGTGGGTGAGAAGGGCTTTTGGCTTTATACAGCTCCAGCTGCCAGTCCCATTGCCCAAATGGCGTATATTTGAAGATTCCTCCCAGAGCAAAGGGGCCAGGAAAGAAAGCTCTTGCTGCCATGGAGTACCCAGGCTGGCCCACCAAAAGCAACATAGAGCCAAAGGTTGCAAGTTTGCTTGGCTGGGGAGAAGCGCTCATGGCATTATACAGCTCCAGCTGCCATTCCCACGGCCAAAATGGCGTACGTTTGAAGATTCCTCCCAGAGCAAAGGGGCCAGGACAGAAAGCTCTTGCTTTCATAGAGTACCCAGGCTGGCCCACAAAATCCACCCAAGAGCCAAAGGTTGCAGGCTTGCTTGGCTGGGGAGAAGGGCTACTTGCTTTATAGAGCTCCAGGTGCCAGTGCCACTGCCCAAATGGCGTACGTTTGAAGATTCCTCCCAGAGCAAAGTGGCCAGGACAGAAAGCTCTTGCTGCCATGGAGTACCCAGGCTGGCCCACAAAATCCACCCAAGACCCAAAGGTTGCAGGCTTCCTTGGCTGGGGAGAAGCTCTCTTGGCTTTATACAGCTCCAGCTGCCAGTCCCACTGCCTAAATGGCGTACGTTTGAAGATTCCTCCCAGAGCAAAGGGGCCAGGACAGAAAGCTCTTGCTGCGATGGAGTAACCAGACTGGCCCACCAAATGCACCAGAGTGGCAAAGGTTGCAGGCTACCTTGGATGGGGAGAAGGGCTACTTGCTTTTTAGAGCTCCAGGTGCAAGTGCCTCTGCCCAAATGGCGTACGTTTGAAGATTCCTCCCAGAGCAAAGGGGCCAGGACAGAAAGCTCTTGCTGCCATGGAGTACCCAGGCTGGCACACAAAATGCACCTGAGAGCCAAATGTTGCAGGCTTGCTTGGCTGGGGAGAAGGGCTACTTGCTTTTTAGATCTCCAGCTGCCAGTCCCACTGCCCAAATGACTTACGGAGGAAGATTCCTCCCAGAGCAAAGAGGCCAGGACAGAAAGCTCTTGCTGCCATGGAGTACCCAGGCTGGCCCAACAAATGCACCAGAGAGCCAAAGGTTGCAAGCTTCCTTGGCTGGGGAGAAGCTCTCTTGGCTTTATACAGCTCCAGCTGCCAGTCCCACTGCCCAAATGGCGTACGTTTGAAGATTCCTCCCAGAGCAAAGGGTCCAGGACAGAAAGCTGTTGCTGTCATAGAGTACCCCGACTGGTCCACAAAATCCACCCAAGAACCAATGGTTGCAGGCTTCCTTGGCTGGGGAGAATGTCTCTTGGCATTATAAAGCTCCAGCTACCAGTCCCAGGGCCCTAATGGCGTACGTTTGAAGATTCCTCCCAGAGCAAAGGGGCCAGGACAGAAAGCTCTTGCTGCCATGGAGTACCCATACTGGTCCACCAAATGCACCAGAGAGGCAAAGGTTGCAGGCTTGCTTGGCTGGGGAGAAGGACTAGTTGCTTTTTAGAGCTCCAGGTGCAAGTGCCACTGCCCAAATGGCGTACGTTTGAAGATTCCTCCCAGAGCAAAGGGGCCAGGACAGAAAGCTCTTGCTGCCATGGAGTACCCAGGCTGGCCCACAAAATCCACCCAAGAACCAATGGTTGCAGGCTTGCTTGGCTGGGGATTAGGGCTCTTGGTTTTATAGATCTCCAGCTACTAGTGCCAGTGCCCAAATGTTGTACGTTTGAAGATTCCTCCCAGAGCAAAGAGGCCAGGACAGAAAGCTCTTGCTGCCATGGAGTACCCAGGCTTGCCTACCAAATGCACCAGAGAGCCAAATGTTGCAGGCTTGCTTGGCTGGGGAGAAGCGCTCTTGGCTTTATACAGCTCCACCTGCCAGTGCCACTTCCAAAATGGCGTAGGTTTGAAGATTTCTCCCAGAGCAAAGAGGCCAGGACAGAAATCTCTTGCTGTCATAGAGTACCCAGGCTGGCCCAAAAAATCCACCAGAGAGCCAAAGATTGCAGGCTTGCTTGGCTTGGGAGAAGGGCTACTTGCTTTTTAGATCTCCAGCTGCCAGTCCCACTGCCCAAATGACGTACGGACGAAGATTTCTCCCAGAGCATAGAGGCCAGGACAGAAAGCTCTTGCTGCCATGGAGTACCCAGGCTGGCCCACCAAATGCACCAGAGAGCCAAAGATTGCAGGCTTCCTTGGCTGGGGAGAAGCGCTCTTGGCTTTATACAGCTCCAGATGCCAGTGCCACGGCCCAAATGGCGTATGTTTGAAGATTCCTCCCAGAGCAAAGGGGCCAGGACAGAAAGCTCTTGCTGCCATGGAGTACCCAGGCTGGCCCACAAAATCCACCCAAGAGCCAAAGGTTGCAGGCTTTCTTGGTTGGGGAGAAGGGCTCTTGGCTTTATACAGCTCCAGCTGCCAGTCCCACGGCCCAAATGGCGTACGTTTGAAGATTCCTCCCAGAGCAAAGCAGCCAGGACAGAAAGCTCTTGCTGCCATGGAGTACCCAGGCTGGCCCACAAAATCCATCCAAGAGCCAAATGTTGCAGGCTTGCTTGGCTGGGGAGAAGGGCTACTTGCTTTTTAGATCTCCAGCTGCCAGTCCCACTGCCCAAATGGCGTACATTTGAAGATTCCTCCCAAAGCAAAAGGGCCAGGACAGAAAGCTCTTGCTGTCATAGAGTACCCAGGCTGGCCCACAAAATCCACCCAAGAGACAAAGGTTGCAGGCTTGCTTGGCTGGGGAGAAGGGCTCTTGGCTTTATAGATCTCCAGCTGCCAGTGCCACTGGCCAAATGTTGTAGGTTTGAAGATTCCTCCCAGAGCAAAGGGACCAGGACAGAAAGGTCTTGCTGCCATGGAGTACCCAGGCTGGCCCACCAAATGCACCAGAGAGCCAAAGATTGCAGGCTTCGTTGGCTGGGGAGAAGCGCTCTTGGCTTTATACAGCTCCAGATGCCAGTGCCACGGCCCAAATGGCGTATGTTTGAAGATTCCTCCCAGAGCAAAGGGGCCAGGACAGAAAGCTCTTGCTGCCATGGAGTACCCAGGCTGGCCCACAAAATGCACCAGAGAGCCAAAGGTTGCAGGCTTTCTTGGTTGGGGAGAAGGGCTCTTGGCTTTATACAGCTCCAGCTGCCAGTGCCACGGCCCAAATGGCGTACGTTTGAAGATTCCTCCCAGAGCAAAGCAGCCAGGACAGAAAGCTCTTGCTGCCATGGAGTACCCAGGCTGGCCCACAAAATCCATCCAAGAGCCAAATGTTGCAGGCTTGCTTGGCTGGGGAGAAGGGCTACTTGCTTTTTAGATCTCCAGCTGCCAGTCCCACTGCCCAAATGGCGTACATTTGAAGATTCCTCCCAAAGCAAAAGGGCCAGGACAGAAAGCTCTTGCTGTCATGGAGTACCCAGGCTGGCCCACAAAATCCACCCAAGAGACAAAGGTTGCAGGCTTGCTTGGCTGGGGAGAAGGGCTCTTGGCTTTATAGATCTCCAGCTGCCAGTGCCACTGGCCAAATGTTGTAGGTTTGAAGATTCCTCCCAGAGCAAAGGGACCAGGACAGAAAGGTCTTGCTGCCATGGAGTACCCAGGCTGGCCCACCAAATGCACCAGAGAGCCAATGGTTGCAGGCTTGCTTGGTTGGGGAGAAGCGCTCTTGGCTTTATACAGCTCCAGCTGCCAGTCCCAGGGCCCAAATGGCGTACGTTTGAAGATTCCTCCCAGAGCAAAGGGGCCAGGACAGAAAGCTCTTGCTGCCATGGAGTACCCAGGCTGGCCCACAAAATCCATCCAAGAGCCAAATGTTGCAGGCTTGCTTGGCTGGGGAGAAGGGCTACTTGCTTTTTAGATCTCCAGCTGCCAGTCCCACTGCCCAAATGGCGTACGTTTGAAGATTCCTCCCAGAGCAAAGCGGCCAGGACAGAAAGCTCTTGCTGCCATGGAGTACCCAGGCTGGCCCAACAAATGCACCAGAGAACCAAAGGTTGCAGGCTTCCTTGGCTGGGGAGAAGCTCTCTTGGCTTTATACAGCTCAGCTGCCAGTCCCACTGCCCAAATGGCGTACGTTTGAAGATTCCTCCCAGAGCAAAGGGTCCAGGACAGAAAGCAGTTGCTGTCATAGAGTACCCCGACTGGTCCACAAAATCCACCCAAGAACCAATGGTTGCAGGCTTCCTTGGCTGGGGAGAATGTCTCTTGGCTTTATAAAGCTCCAGCTGCCAGTGCCATTTCCGAAATGGCGTATGTTTGAAGATTCCTCCCAGAGCAAAGGGGCCAGGACAGAAAGCTCTTGCTGCCATGGAGTACCCAGGCTGGCCCACCAAATGCACCAGAGAGGCAAAGGTTGCAGGCTTGCTTGGCTGGGGAGAAGGGCTACTTGCTTTTTAGATCTCCAGCTGCCAGTCCCACTGCCCAAATGACGAACGGTCGTAGATTTCTCCCAGAGCAAAGAGGCCAGGACAGAAAGCTCTTGCTGCCATGGAGTACCCAGGCTGGCCCACAAATTGCACCTGAGAGCCAAAGGTTGCAGGCTTCGGTGGCTGGGGAGAAGCGCTCTTGGCTTTATACAGCTCCGTCTGCCAGTGCCACTTCCGAAATGGCGTACGGACGAAGATTCCTCCCAGAGCAAAGGGGCCAGGACAGAAAGCTCTTGCTGCCATGGAGTACCCAGGCTGGCCCACAAAATCCACCTAAGAACCAAAGGTTGCAGGCTTGCTTGGCTGGGGAGAAGGGCTCTTGGCTTTATACAGCTCCAGCTGCCAGTGCCACTTCCGAAAAGGCGTACGTTTGAAGATTTCTCCCAGAGCAAAGGGGCCAGGACAGAAAGCTCTTGCTGCCATGGAGTACCCAGGCTGGCCCACCAAATGCACCAGAGACCCAAAGGCTGCAGGCTTCCTTGGCCTGGGAGAAGCGCTCTTGGCTTTATACAGCTCCAGCTGACAGTCCCAGGGCCCAAATGGCGTACGTTTGAAGATTCCTCCCAGAGCAAAGGGGCCAAGAGAGAAAGCTCTTGCTGCCATGGAGTACCCAGGCTGGCACACAAAATGCACCTGAGAGCCAAATGTTGCAGGCTTGCTTGGCTGGGGAGAAGGGCTACTTGCTTTTTAGATCTCTAGCTGCCAGTCCCACTGCCCAAATGACTTACAGAGGAAGATTCCTCCCAGAGAAAAGAGGCCAGGACAGAAAGCTCTTGCTGCCATGGAGTACCCAGGCTGTCCCACAAAATGCACCAGAGAGCCAAAGATTGCAGGCTTCGTTGGCTGGGGAGAAGCGCTCTTGGCTTTATACAGCTCCAGCTGCCAGTGCCACTGCCCAAAAGGCGTACGTTTGAAGATTCCTCCCAGAGCAAAGGGGCCAGGACAGAAAGCTCTTGCTGCCATGGAGTACCCAGGCTGGCCCACAAAATCCACCCAAGAACCAATGGTTGCAGGCTTGCTTGGCTGGGGAGAAGGGCTCTTGGCTTTATAGATCTCCAGCTACCAGTGCCAGTGCCCAAATGTTGTATGTTTGAAGATTCCTCCCAGAGCAAAGGGGCCAGGACAGAAAGCTCTTGCTGCCATGGAGTACCCAGGCTCGCCTACCAAATGCACCAGAGAGCCAAATGTTGCAGGCTTGCTTGGCTGGGGAGAAGCGCTCTTGGCTTTATACAGCTCCAGCTGCCAGTGTCACAGCCCGAATGGCGTACGTTTGAAGATTCCTCCCAGAGTAAAGGGGCCAGGACAGAAAGCTCTTGCTGCCATGGAGTACCCAGGCTGGCCCACCAAATGCACCAGAGACCCAAAGGTTGCAGGCTTGCTTGGTGGGTGAGAAGGGCTCTTGGCTTTATACAGCTCCAGCTGCCATTCCCACTGCCCAAATGGCGTACGTTTGAAGATTCCTCCCAGAGCAAAGGGGCCAGGACAGAAAGCTCTTGCTGCCATGGAGTACCCAGGCTGGCCTACAAGATCAACCAAAGAGCCCAACGTTGCAGGCTTCCTTGGCTGGGGAGAAGGGCTCTTGGCTTTATACAGCTCCAGCTGCCAGTCCCATGGCCGAAATGACGTACGGACGAAGATTTCTCCCAGAGCAAAGAGGCCAGGACAGAAAGCTCTTGCTGTCATAGAGTACCCAGGCTGGCCCAAAAAATCCACCAGAGAGCCAAAGATTGCAGGCTTCCTTGGCTGGGGAGAAGGGCTACTTGCTTTTTAGATCTCCAGCTGCCAGTCCCACTGCCCAAATGACGTACGGACGAAGATTTCTCTCAGAGCATAGAGGCCAGGACAGAAAGCTCTTGCTGCCATGGAGTACCCAGGCTGGCCCACCAAATGCACCACAGAGCCAAAGATTGCAGGCTTCGTTGGCTGGGGAGAAGGGCTCTTGGCTTTATACAGCTCCAGATGCCAGTGCCACGGCCCAAATGGCGTATGTTTGAAGATTCCTCCCAGAGCAAAGGGGCCAGGACAGAAAGCTCTTGCTGCCATGGAGTACCCAGGCTGCCCCACAAAATCCACCCAAGAACCAATGGTTGCAGGTTTGCTTGGCTGGGGAGAAGGGCTCTTGGCTTTATACAGCTCCATCTACCAGTACCACTTCCATAATGGTGTACGTTTGAAGGTTTCTCCCAGATTAAAGGGGCCAGGAGAGAAAGCTCTTGCTGCCATGGAGTACCCAGGCTGGCCCACCAAATGCACCTGAGAGCCAAAGGTTGCAGGCTTGCTTGGCTTCGGAGAAGCGCTCTTGGTTTTATACAGCTCCAGCTGCCAGTGCCACTTCCGAAATGGCGTACGTTTGAAGATTCCTCCCAGAGCAAAGGGGCCAGGACAGAAAGCTCTTGCTGCCATGGAGTACCCAGGCTGGCCCACCAAATGCACCAGAGACCCAAAGGCTGCAGGCTTCCTTGGCTGGGGAGAAGCGCTCTTGGCTTTATACAGCTCCAGCTGCCAGTCCCAGGGCCCAAATGGTGTACGTTTGAAGATTCCTCCCAGAGCAAAGGGTCCAGGACAGAAAGCTGTTGCTGCCATGGAGTACCCAGGCTGGCCCACAAAATCCACCCAAGAACCAATGGTTGCAGGCTTGCTTGGCTGGGGAGACGGACTCTTGGTTTTATACAGCTCCAGCTGCCAGTGCCACTTCCGAAATGGCGAACGTTTGAAGATTCCTCCCAGAGGAAAGCGGCCAGGACAGAAAGCTCTTGCTGCCATGGAGTACCCAGGCTGGCCCACCAAAAGCCACATAGAGCCAAAGGTTGCAGGTTTGCTTGGCTGGGGAGAAGCGCTCATGGCATTATGCAGCTCCAGCTGCCATTCCCACTGCCCAAATGGCGTACGTTTGAAGATTCCTCCCAGAGCAAAGGGGCCAAGACAGAAAGGTCTTGCTGTCATAGAGTACCCAGGCTGGTACACAAAATCCACCCAAGAACCAAAGGTTGCAGGCTTGCTTGGCTGGGGAGAAGGGCTACTTGCTTTATAGAGCTCCAGGTGCCAGAGCCACTGCCGAAATGGCGTACGTTTGAAGATTCCTCCCAGAGCAAAGAGGCCAGGACAGAAAGCTCTTGCTGCCATGGAGTACCCAGGCTGCCCTACAAAATCCACCCAAGAACCAATGGTTGCAGGTTTGCTTGGCTGGGGAGAAGGGCTCTTGGCTTTATACAGCTCCATCTACCAGTACCACTTCCGTAATGGCGTACGTTTGAAGGTTTCTCCCAGATTAAAGGGGCCAGGAGAGAAAGCTCTTGCTGCCATGGAGTACCCAGGCTGGGCCACCAAATGCACCTGAGAGCCAAAGGTTGCAGGCTTGCTTGGCTTCGGAGAAGCGCTCTTGGTTTTATATAGCTCCAGCTGTCAGTGCCACTTCCGAAATGGCGTACGTTTGAAGATTCCTCCCAGAGCAAAGGGGCCAGGACAGAAAGCTCTTGCTGCCATGGAGTACCCAGGCTGGCCCACCAAATGCACCAGAGACCCAAAGGCTGCAGGCTTCCTTGGCTGGGGAGAAGGGCTACTTGCTTTTTAGAGCTCCAGGTGCAAGTGCCACTGCCCAAATGGCGTACGTTTGAAGATTCCTCCCAGAGCAAAGGGTCCAGGACAGAAAGCTGTTGCTGTCATAGAGTACCCCGACTGGTCCACAAAATCCACCCAAGAACCAATGGTTGCAGGCTTCCTTGGCTGGGGAGAATGTCTCTTGGCTTTATAAAGCTCCATCTGCCAGTGCCACTTCCGAAATGGCGTATGTTTGAAGATTCCTCCCAGAGCAAAGGGGCCAGGACAGAAAGCCCTTGCTGCCATGGAGTACCCAGGCTCGCCTACCAAATGCACCAGAGAGCCAAATGTTGCAGGCTTGCTTGGCTGGGGAGAAGCACTCTTGGCTTTATACAGCTCCAGCTGCCAGTCCTACTGCCCAAATGGCGTACGTTTGAAGATTCCTCCCAGAGCAAAGGGGCCAGGACAGAAAGCTCTTGCTGCCATGGAGTACCCAGGCTGGCCCACCAGATGCACCAGAGACCGAAAGGTTGCAGGCTTGCTTGGTGGGTGAGAAGGGCTCTTGGCTTTATACAGCTCCAGCTACCAGTCCCAGGGCCCTAATGGCGTACGTTTGAAGATTCCTCCCAGAGCAAAGGGGCCAGGACAGAAAGCTCTTGCTGCCATGGAGTACCCAGACTGGCCCACCAAATGCACCAGAGAGGCAAAGCTTGCAGGCTTCCTTGGCTGGGGAGAAGGGCTACTTGCTTTTTAGAGCTCCAGGTGCAAGTGCCACTGTCCCAATGGCGTACGTTTGAAGATTCCTCCCAGAGCAAAGGGGCCAGGACAGAAAGCTCTTGCTGCCATGGAGTACCCAGGCTGGCCCACAAAATCCATCCAAGAGCCAAATGTTGCAGGCTTGCTTGGCTGGGGAGAAGGGCTACTTGCTTTTTATATCTCCAGCTGCCAGTCCCACTGCCCAAATGGCGTACGTTTGAAGATTCCTCCCAGAGCAAAGGGTCCAGGACAGAAAGCTCTTGCTGTCATAGAGTACCCAGGCTGGCCCACCAAAAGCAACATAGAGCCAAAGGTTGCAGGTTTGAGTGGCTGGGGAGAAGCGCTCTTGGCTTTATACAGCTCCAGCTGCCAGTGCCACTTCCGAAATGGCGTACGTTTGAAGATTCCTCCCAGAGCAAAGGGGCCAGGACAGAAAGCTCTTGCTGTCATAGCGTACCCAGGCTGGTACACAAAATCCACCCAAGAACCAAAGGTTGCAGGCTTGCTTGGCTGGGGAGAAGGGCTCTTGGCTTTATACAGCTCCAGCTGCCAGTCCCACTGCCCAAATGACGTACGGACCAAGATTTCTCTCAGAGCATAGAGGCCAGGACAGAAAGCTCTTGCTGCCATGGAGTACCCAGGCTGGCCCACCAAATGCACCAGAGAGCCAAAGATTGCAGGCTTCCTTGGCTGGGGAGAAGCGCTCTTGGCTTTATACAGCTCCAGATGCCAGTGCCACGGCCCAAATGGCGTATGTTTGAAGATTCCTCCCAGAGCAAAGGGGCCAGGACAGAAAGCTCTTGCTGCCATGGAGTACCCAGGCTGGCCCACAAAATGCACCAGAGAGCCAAAGGTTGCAGGCTTTCTTGGTTGGGGAGAAGGGCTCTTGGCTTTATACAGCTCCACCTGCCAGTGCCACGGCCCAAATGGCGTACGTTTGAAGATTCCTCCCAGAGCAAAGCAGCCAGAACAGAAAGCTCTTGCTGCCATGGAGTACCCAGGCTGGCCCACAAAATCCATCCAAGAGCCAAATGTTGCAGGCTTGCTTGGCTGGGGAGAAGGGCTACTTGCTTTTTAGATCTCCAGCTGCCAGTCCCACTGCCCAAATGGCGTACATTTGAAGATTCCTCCCAAAGCAAAAGGGCCAGGACAGAAAGCTCTTGCTGTCATAGAGTACCCAGGCTGGCCCACAAAATCCACCCAAGAACCAATGGTTGCAGGCTTCCTTGGCTGGGGAGAAGCGCTCTTGGCTTTATACAGCTCCAGATGCCAGTGCCACGGCCCAAATGGCGTATGTTTGAAGATTCCTCCCAGAGCAAAGGGGCCAGGACAGAAAGCTCTTGCTGCCATGGAGTACCCAGGCTGGCCCACAAAATGCACCAGAGAGCCAAAGGTTGCAGGCTTTCTTGGTTGGGGAGAAGGGCTCTTGGCTTTATACAGCTCCACCTGCCAGTGCCACGGCCCAAATGGCCTACGTTTGAAGATTCCTCCCAGAGCAAAGCAGCCAGAACAGAAAGCTCTTGCTGCCATGGAGTACCCAGGCTGGCCCACAAAATCCATCCAAGAGCCAAATGTTGCAGGCTTGCTTGGCTGGGGAGAAGGGCTACTTGCTTTTTAGATCTCCAGCTGCCAGTCCCACTGCCCAAATGGCGTACATTTGAAGATTCCTCCCAAAGCAAAAGGGCCAGGACAGAAAGCTCTTGCTGTCATAGAGTACCCAGGCTGGCCCACAAAATCCACCCAAGAACCAATGGTTGCAGGCTTGCTTGGCTGGGGAGAAGGGCGCTTGGCTTTATAGATCTCCAGCTGCCAGTGCCGCTGGCCAAATGTTGTAGGTTTGAAGATTCCTCCCAGAGCAAAGGGACCAGGACAGAAAGGTCTTGCTGCCATGGAGTACCCAGGCTGGCCCAACAAATGCACCAGAGAGCCAAAGGTTGCAGGCTTCGTTGGCTGGGGAGAAGCTCTCTTGGCTTTATACAGCTCAGCTGCCAGTCCCACTGCCCAAATGGCGTACGTTTGAAGATTCCTCCCAGAGCAAAGGGTCCAGGACAGAAAGCTGTTGCTGTCATAGAGTACCCCGACTGGTCCACAAAATCCACCCAAGAACCAATGGTTGCAGGCTTCCTTGGCTGGGAAGAATGTCTCTTGGCTTTATAAAGCTCCAGCTGCCAGTGCCATTTCCGAAATGGCGTATGTTTGAAGATTCCTCCCAGAGCAAAGGGGCCAGGACAGAAAGCTCTTGCTGCCATGGAGTACCCAGGCTGGCCCACAAAATCCACCCAAGAACTAATGGTTGCAGGCTTACTTGGCTGGGGAGAAGGGCTCTTGGCTTTATACAGCTCCATCTATCAGTGCCACTTCCGTAATGGCGTACGTATGAAGGTTTCTCTCAGATTAAAGGGGCCACGACAGAAAGCTCTTGCTGCCATGGAGTACCCAGGCTGGCCCACCAAATCCACCCAAGAACCAATGGTTGCAGGCTTGCTTGGCTGGGGAGAAGGGCTCTTGGCTTTATACAGGTCCAGCTGCCAGTGCCACTTCCGTAATGGCGTACGTATGAAGGTTTCTCCCAGATTAAAGGGGCCAGGACAGAAAGCTCTTGCTGCCATGGAGTACCCAGGCTGGCCCACCAAATGCACCTGAGAGCCAAAGGTTGCAGGCTTGCTTGGCTTCGGAGAAGCGCTCTTGGCTTTATACAGCTCCAGCTGCCAGTGCCATCTCCGAAAAGGCGTACGGACGAAGATTCCTCCCAGAGCAAAGGGGCCAGGACAGAAAGCTCTTGCTGCCATGGAGTACCCAGGCTGGCCCACCAAATGCACCAGAGACCCAAAGGCTGCAGGCTTCCTTGGCTGGGGAGAAGCGCTCTTGGCTTTATACAGCTCTAGCTGCCAGTCCCAGGGCCCAAATGGCGTACGTTTGAAGATTCCTCCCAGAGCAAAGAGGCCAGGACAGAAAGCTCTTGCTGCCATGGAGTACCCAGGCTGCCCCACAAAATCCACCCAAGAACCAATGGTTGCAGGCTTGCTTGGCTGGGGAGAAGGGCTCTTGGCTTTATACAGCTCCAGCTGCCAGTGCCACTTCCGTAATGGCGTACGTATGAAGGTTTCTCCCAGATTAAAGGGGCCAGGACAGAAAGCTCTTGCTGCCATGGAGTACCCAGGCTGGCCCACCAAATGCACCTGTGAGCCAAAGGTTGCAGGCTTGCTTGGCTGGGGAGAAGCGCTCTTGGCTTTATACAGCTCCAGCTGCCAGTGCCACTTCCGAAAAGGCGTACGGACGAAGATTCCTCCCAGAGCAAAGGGGCCAGGACAGAAAGCTCTTGCTGCCATGGAGTACCCAGGCTGGCCCACCAAATGCACCAGAGACCCAAAGGCTGTAGGCTTCCTTGGCTGGGGAGAAGCGCTCTTGGCTTTATACAGCTCCAGCTGCCAGTCCCAGGGCCCAAATGGCGTACTTTTGAAGATTCCTCCCAGAGCAAAGGGGCCAAGAGAGAAAGCTCTTGCTGCCATGGAGTACCCAGGCTGGCACACAAAATGCACCTGAGAGCCAAATGTTGCAGGCTTGCTTGGCTGGGGAGAAGGGCTACTTGCTTTTTAGATATCCAGCTGCCAATCCCACTGCCCAAATGACTTACGGAGGAAGATTCCTCCCAGAGCAAAGAGGCCAGGACAGAAAGCTCTTGCTGCCATGGAGTACCCAGGCTGGCCCACCAAATGCACCAGAGAGCCAAAGGTTGCAGGCTTCCTTGGATGGGGATTAGCTCTCTTGGCTTTATACAGCTCCAGCTGCCAGTCCCACTGCCCAAATGGCGTACGTTTGAAGATTCCTCCCAGAGCAAGGGGTCCAGGACAGAAAGCTGTTGCTGTCATAGAGTACCCCGACTGGTCCACAAAATCCACCCAAGAACCAATGGTTGCAGGCTTCCTTGGCTGGGGAGAATGTCTCTTGGCTTTATAAAGCTCCAGCTACCAGTCCCAGGGCCCTAATGGCGTACGTTTGAAGATTCCTCCCAGAGCAAAGGGGCCAGGACAGAAAGCTCTTGCTGCCATGGAGTACCCATACTGGCCCTCCAAATGCACCAGAGAGGCAAAGGTTGCAGGCTTGCTTGGCTGGGGAGAAGGGCTAGTTGCTTTTTAGAGCTCCAGCTCCAAGTGCCACTGCCCAAATGGCGTACGTTTGAAGATTCCTCCCAGAGCAAAAGGGCCAGGACAGAAAGCTCTTGCTGCCATGGAGTACCCAGGCTGGCCCACCAAATGCACCAGAGAGCCAAATGTTGCAGGCTTCCTTGGCTGGGGAGAAGCGCTCTTGGCTTTATAGAGCTCCAGTGCCATAGCCCGAATGGCGTACGTTTGAAGATTCCTCCCAGAGCAAAGGGGCCAGGATAGAAAGCTCTTGCTGTCCTAGAGTACCCAGGCTGTTCCATAAAATCCACCCAAGAACCAATGGTTTCAGGCTTCCTTGGCTGGGGAGAAGAGCTCTTGGCTTTATAGAGCTCTAGCTGCCAGTCCCACGGCCCAAATGGCGTACGTTTGAAGATTCCTCCCAGAGTAAAGGGGCCAGGACAGAAAGCTCTTGCTGCCAGGGACTACTCAGGCTGGCCTAAAAAATCCACCCAAGACCCAAAGGTTGCAGGCTTGCTTGGCTGGGGAGAAGGGCTACTTGCTTTATAGATCTCCAGCTACCGGTCCCACGGCCCAAATGGCGTACGGACGAAGATTTCTCCCAGAGCAAAGGGGCCAGGACAGAAAGCTCTTGCTGCCATGGAGTACCCAGGCTGGCCCACCAAATCCACCGAAGAGCCAAAGGTTGCAGGCTTCCTTGGCTGGGGAGAAGCGCTCTTGGCTTTATACAGCTCCAGCTGCCATTCCCACGGCCAAAATGGCGTACGTTTGAAGATTCCTCTCAGAGCAAAGAGCCCAGGACAGAAAGCTCTTGCTGCCATGGAGTACCCAGGCTGGCCCACCAAATGCACCGGAGAACCAAAGGTTGCAGGCTTCCTTGGCTGGGGAGAAGGGCTCTTGGCTTTATACAGCTCCAGCTGCCAGTCCTACTGCCCAAATGGCGTACGTTTGAAGATTCCTCCCAGAGCAAAGGGGCCAGGACAGAAAGCTCTTGCTGCCATGGAGTACCCAGGCTGGCCCACCAAATCCACCCAAGAGCCAAAGGTTGCAGGCTTCCTTGGCTGGGGAGAAGCGCTCTTGGCTTCATACAGCTCCAGCTGCCATTCCCACGGCCAAAATGGCGTACGTTTGAAGATTCCTCCCAGAGCAAAGAGGCCAGGACAGAAAGCTCTTGCTGCCATGGAGTACCCAGGCTGGCCCACCAAATGCACCAGAGAGCCAAAGGTTGCAGGCTTCCTTGGCTGGGGAGAAGGGCTCTTGGCTTTATACAGCTCCAGCTGCCAGTCCTACTGCCCAAATGGCGTACGTTTGAAGATTCCTCCCAGAGCAAAGGGGCCAGGACAGAAAGCTCTTGCTGCCATGGAGTAACCAGGCTGGCCCACCAAATCCACCCAAGAGCCAAAGGTTGCAGGCTTGCTTGGTTGGTGATAAGGTCTCTTGGCTTTATACAGCTCCAGCTGTCAGTGCCACTGCCCAAATGGCGTACGTTTGAAGATTCCTCCCAGAGCAAAGGGGCCAGGACAGAAAGCTCTTGCTGTCATAGAGTACCCAGGCTGGCCTACAAAATCCACCCAAGACCCAAAGGTTGCAGGCTTGCTTGACTGGGGAGAAGGGCTACTTGCTTTATAGATCTCCAGCTGCCAGTCCCACTGGCCAAATGTTGTAGGTTTGAAGATTCCTCCCAGAGCAAAGGGGCCAGGACAGAAAGCTCTTGCTGCCATGGAGTACCCAGGCTGGCCCACAAAATCCATCCAAGAGCCAAATGTTGCAGGCTTGCTTGGCTGGGGAGAAGGGCTACTTGCTGTATAGAACTCCAGCTGCCAGTCCCACGGTCTAAATGGCGTACGTTTGAAGATTCCTCCCAGAGCAAAAGGGCCAGGACAGAAAGCTCTTGCTGCCATGGAGTACCCAGGCTGGCCCACCAAATGCACCAGAGAGCCAAATGTTGCAGGCTTCCTTGGCTGGGGAGAAGCGCTCTTGGCTTTATAGAGCTCCAGCTGCCAGTGCCACAGCCCGAATGGCGTACGTTTGAAGATTCCTCCCAGAGCAAAGGGGCCAGGACAGAAAGCTCTTGCTGTCCTAGAGTAGCCAGGCTGTTCCATAAAATCCACCCAAGAACCAATGGTTTCAGGCTTCCTTGGCTGGGGAGAAGCGCTCTTGGCTTTATAGAGCTCTAGCTGCCAGTCCCACGGCCCAAATGGCGTACGTTTGAAGATTCCTCCCAGAGCAAAGGGGCCAGGACAGAAAGCTCTTGCTGCCAGGGACTACTCAGGCTGGCCTACAAAATCCACCCAAGACCCAAAGGTTGCAGGCTTGCTTGGCTGGGGAGAAGGGCTACTTGCTTTATAGAGCTCCAGCTGCCGGTCCCACGGCCCAAATGGCGTACGGACGAAGATTTCTCCCAGAGCAAAGGGGCCAGGACAGAAAGCTCTTGCTGCCATGGAGTACCCAGGCTGGCCCACAAAATCCACCCAAGAGCCAAAGGTTGCAGGCTTCCTTGGCTGGGGAGAAGCTCTCTTGGCTTTATACAGCTCCAGCTGCCATTCTCACGGCCAAAATGGCGTACGTTTGAAGATTCCTCCCAGAGCAAAGAGGCCAGGACAGAAAGCTCTTGCTGCCATGGAGTACCCAGGCTGGCCCACCAAATGCACCAGAGAGCCAAAGGTTGCAGGCTTCCTTGGCTGTGGAGAAGGGCTCTTGGCTTTATAGAGCTCCAACTGCCAGTCCTACTGCCCAAATGGCCTACGTTTGAAGATTCCTCCCAGAGCAAAGGGGCCAGGACAGAAAGCTCTTGCTGCCATGGAGTACCCAGGCTGGCCCACCAAATGCACCAGAGAGCCAAAGGTTGCAGGCTTCCTTGGCTGGGGAGAAGGGCTCTTGGCTTTATACAGCTCCAGCTGCCAGTGCCACTGCCCAAATGGCGTACGTTTGAAGATTCCTCCCAGAGCAAAGGGGCCAGGACAGAAAGCTCTTGGTGTCATAGAGTACCCAGGCTGGTACACAAAATCCACCCAAGAACCAATGGTTGCAGGCTTGCTTGGCTGGGGAGAAGCGCTCTTGGCTTTATACAGCTCCAGCTAGCAGTCCCACTGCCCAAATGGCGTACGTTTGAAGATTCCTCCCAGAGCAAAGGGGCCAGGACAGAAAGCTCTTGCTGCCATGGAGTACCCAGGCTGGCCTACAAGATCAACCAAAGAGCCCAACGTTGCAGGCTTGCTTGGCTGGGGAGAAGGGCTCTTGGCTTTATACAGCTCCAGCTGCCAGTGCCACTTCCAAAATGGCGTACGTTTGAAGATTTCTCCCAGAGCAAAGAGGCCAGGACAGAAAGCCCTTGCTGTCATAGAGTACCCAGGCTGGCCCACAAAATCCACCAGAGAACCAAATGTTGCAGGCTTGCTTGGCTGGGGAGAAGGGCTACTTGCTTTTTAGATCTCCAGCTGCCAGTCCCACTGCCCAAATGACGTACGGACGAAGATTTCTCTCAGAGCATAGAGGCCAGGACAGAAAGCTCTTGCTGCCATGGAGTACCCAGGCTGGCCCACCAAATGCACCAGAGAGCCAAAGATTGCAGGCTTGCTTGGCTGGGGAGAAGGGCTCTTGGCTTTATACAGCTCCAGATGCCAGTGCCACGGCACAAATGGCGTATGTTTCAAGATTCCTCCCAGAGCAAAGGGGCCAGGACAGAAAGCTCTTGCTGCCATGGAGTACCCAGGCTGGCCCACCAAATGCACCAGAGAGCCAAAGGTTGCAGGCTTGCTTGGTTGGAGAGAAGGGCTTTTGGCTTTATACAGCTCCAGCTGCCAGTGCCACGGCCCAAATGGCGTACGTTTGAAGATTCCTCCCAGAGCAAAGGGGCCAGGCCAGAAAGCTCTTGCTGCCAGGGACTACCCAGGCTGGCCTACAAAATCCACTCAAGACCCAAAGGTTGCAGGCTTGCTTGGCTGGGGAGAAGGACTACTTGCATTATAGATCTCCAGCTGCCAGTCCCACTGGCCAAATGTTGTAGGTTTGAAGACTCCTCCCAGAGCAAAGAGGCCAGGACAGAAAGCTCTTGCTGCTATGGAGTAACCAGGCTGGCCCACCAAATGCACCAGAGAGCCAAATGTTGCAGGCTTCCTTGGCTGGGGAGAAGGGCTACTTGATTTATAGAACTCTAGCTGCCAGTCCCACGGTCTAAATGGCGTACGTTTGAAGATTCCTCCCAGAGCAAAAGGGCCAGGACAGAAAGCTCTTGCTGCCATGGAGTACCCAGGCTGGCCCACCAAATGCACCAGAGAGCCAAATGTTGCAGGCTTCCTTGGCTGGGGAGAAGCGCTCTTGGCTTTATAGAGCTCCAGCTGCCAGTGCCACAGCCCGAATGGCGTACGTTTGAAGATTCCTCCCAGAGCAAAGGGGCCAGGACAGAAAGCTCTTGCTGTCCTAGAGTAGCCAGGCTGTTCCATAAAATCCACCCAAGAACCAATGGTTTCAGGCTTCCTTGGCTGGGGAGAAGCGCTCTTGGCTTTATAGAGCTCTAGCTGCCAGTCCCACGGCCCAAATGGCGTACGTTTGAAGATTCCTCCCAGAGCAAAGGGGCCAGGACAGAAAGCTCTTGCTGCCAGGGACTACTCAGGCTGGCCTACAAAATCCACCCAAGACCCAAAGGTTGCAGGCTTGCTTTGCTGGGGAGAAGGGCTACTTGCTTTATAGATCTCCAGCTGCCAGTCCCACGGTCCAAATGGCGTATGGACGAAGATTTCTCCCAGAGCAAACAGACCAGGACAGAAAGCTCTTGCTGCCATGGAGTACCCAGGCTGGCCCACCAAATGCACCAGAGAGCCAAAGGTTGCAGGCTTCCTTGGCTGTGGAGAAGGGCTCTTGGCTTTATAGAACTCCAGCTGCCAGTCCTACTGCCCAAATGGCGTACGTTTGAAGATTCCTCCCAGAGCAAAGGGGCCAGGACAGAAAGCTCTTGCTGCCATGGAGTACCCAGGCTGGCCCACAAAATCCACCCAAGAACCAATGGTTGCAGATTTGCTTGGCTGGGGAGACGGGCTCTTGGCTTTATACAGCTCCAGCTGCCAGTGCCACTTCCGAAATGGCGTACGTTTGAAGATTCCTCCCAGAGCAAAGGGGCCAGGAGAGAAAGCTCTTACTGCCATGGAGTACCCAGGCTGGCCCACCAAATGCACCAGAGAGCCAAAGGTTGCAGGCTTGCTTGGTTGGTGATAAGGTCTCTTGGCTTTATACAGCTCCAGCTAGCAGTCCCACTGCCCAAATGGCGTACGTTTGAAGATTCCTCCCAGAGCAAAGGGGCCAGGACAGAAAGCTCTTCCTGCCATGGAGTACCCAGGCTGGCCTACAAGATCAACCAAAGAGCCCAACGTTGCAGGCTTGCTTGGCTGGGGAGAAGGGCTCTTGGCTTTATACAGCTCCAGCTGCCAGTCCCATGGCCGAAATGACGTACGGACGAAGATTTCTCCCAGAGCAAAGAGGCCAGGACAGAAAGCCCTTGCTGTCATAGAGTACCCAGGCTGGCCCACAAAATCCACCAGAGAACCAAATGTTGCAGGCTTGCTTGGCTGGGGAGAAGGGCTACTTGCTTTTTAGATCTCCAGCTGCCAGTCCCACTGCCCAAATGACGTACGGACGAAGATTTCTCTCAGAGCATAGAGGCCAGGACAGAAAGCTCTTGCTGCCATGGAGTACCCAGGCTGGCCCACCAAATGCACCAGAGAGGCAAAGATTGCAGGCTTCCTTGGCTGGGGAGAAGCGCTCTTGGCTTTATACAGCTCCAGATGCCAGTGCCACGGCACAAATGGCGTATGTTTCAAGATTCCTCCCAGAGCAAAGGGGCCAGGACAGAAAGCTCTTGCTGCCATGGAGTACCCAGGCTGGCCCACCAAATGCACCAGAGAGCCAAAGGTTGCAGGCTTGCTTGGTTGGAGAGAAGGGCTTTTGGCTTTATACAGCTCCAGCTGCCAGTGCCACGGCCCAAATGGCGTACGTTTGAAGATTCCTCCCAGAGCAAAGAGGCCAGGACAGAAAGCTCTTGCTGCCAGGGACTACCCAGGCTGGCCTACAAAATCCACTCAAGACCCAAAGGTTGCAGGCTTGCTTGGCTGGGGAGAAGGACTACTTGCATTATAGATCTCCAGCTGCCAGTCCCACTGGCCAAATGTTGTAGGTTTGAAGACTCCTCCCAGAGCAAAGAGGCCAGGACAGAAAGCTCTTGCTGCTATGGAGTAACCAGGCTGGCCCACCAAATGCACCAGAGAGCCAAATGTTGCAGGCTTCCTTGGCTGGGGAGAAGGGCTACTTGATTTATAGAACTCTAGCTGCCAGTCCCACGGTCTAAATGGCGTACGTTTGAAGATTCCTCCCAGAGCAAAAGGGCCAGGACAGAAAGCTCTTGCTGCCATGGAGTACCCAGGCTGGCCCACCAAATGCACCAGAGAGCCAAATGTTGCAATCTTCCTTGGCTGGGGAGAAGCGCTCTTGGCTTTATAGAGCTCTAGCTGCCAGTGCCACAGCCCGAATGGCGTACGTTTGAAGATTCCTCCCAGAGCAAAGGGGCCAGGACAGAAAGCTCTTGCTGCCAGGGACTACTCAGGCTGGCCTACAAAATCCACCCAAGACCCAAAGGTTGCAGGCTTGCTTTGCTGGGGAGAAGGGCTACTTGCTTTATAGATCTCCAGCTGCCAGTCCCACGGCCCAAATGGCGTATGGACGAAGATTTCTCCCAGAGCAAACAGACCAGGACAGAAAGCTCTTGCTGCCATGGAGTACCCAGGCTGGCCCACCAAATGCACCAGAGAGCCAAAGGTTGCAGGCTTCCTTGGCTGGGGAGAAGGGCTCTTGGCTTTATAGAACTCCAGCTGCCAGTCCTACTGCCCAAATGGCGTACGTTTGAAGATTCCTCCCAGAGCAAAGGGGCCAGGACAGAAAGCTCTTGCTGCCATGGAGTACCCAGGCTGGCCCACAAAATCCACCCAAGAACCAATGGTTGCAGATTTGCTTGGCTGGGGAGACGGGCTCTTGGCTTTATACAGCTCCAGCTGCCAGTGCCACTTCCGAAATGGCGTACGTTTGAAGATTCCTCCCAGAGCAAAGGGGCCAGGAGAGAAAGCTCTTGCTGCCATGGAGTACCCAGGCTGGCCCACCAAATGCACCAGAGAGCCAAAGGTTGCAGGCTTGCTTGGTTGGTGATAAGGTCTCTTGGCTTTATACAGCTCCAGCTGTCAGTGCCACTGCCCAAATGGCGTACGTTTGAAGATTCCTCCCAGAGCAAAGGGGCCAGGACAGAAAGCTCTTGGTGTCATAGAGTACCCAGGCTGGTACACAAAATCCACCCAAGAACCAAAGGTTGCAGGCTTGCTTGGCTGGGGAGAAGGGCTCTTGGCTTTTGGCAGCTCCAGCTGCCAGTGCCACTGCCCAAATGGCGTAGGTTTGAAGATTCCTCCCAGAGCAAAGGGGCCAGGACAGAAAGCTCTTGCTGTCATAGAGTACCCAGACTGGTCCACAAAATCCACCCAAGATCCAATGGTTGCAGGCTTGCTTGGCTGGGGAGAAGGGCTCTTGGCTTTATACAGCTCCAGCTAGCAGTCCCAGGGCCCAAATGGCGTACGTTTGAAGATTCCTCCCAGAGCAAAGGGGCCAGGACAGAAAGCTCCTGCTGCCATGGAGTACCCAGGCTGGCCCACAAAATCCACCCAAGAGCCAAAGATTGCAGGCTTGCTTGGCTGGGGAGAAGGGCTCTTGGCTTTATACAGCTCCAGCTGCCAGTGCCACTTCCGAAATGGCGTATGTTTGAAGATTCCTCCCAGAGCAAAGAGGCCAGGAGAGAAAGCTCTTGCTGCCATGGAGTACCCAGGCTTACCTACCAAATGCAACAGAGAGCCAAATGTTGCAGGCTTGCTTGGCTGGGGAGAAGCGCTCTTGGCTTTATACAGCTCCAGCTGACAGTGCCACTACCCAAATTGCGTACATTTGAAGATTCCTCCCTGAGCAAAGGGGCCAGGACAGAAAGCTCTTTCTGCCAGGGACTACCCAGGCTGGCCTACAAAATCCACCGAAGACCCAAAGGTTGCAGGCTTGCTTGGCTGGGGAGAAGCGCTCTTGGCTTTATACAGCTCCAGCTGCCAGTGCCACTGCCCAAATGGCGTACGTTTGAAGATTCCTCCCAGAGCAAAGGGGCCAGGACAGAAAGCTCTTTCTGCCAGGGACTACCCAGGCTGGCCTACAAAATCCACCCAAGGCCCAAAGGTTGCAGGCTTGCTTGGCTGGGGAGAAGGGCTACTTGCTTTTTAGATCTCCAGCTGCCAGTCCCACTGCCCAAATGGCGTACGTTTGAAGATTCCTCCCAGAGCAAAAGGGCCAGGACAGAAAGCTCTTGCTGCCATGGAGTACCCAGGCTGGCCCACCAAATGCACCAGAGAGCCAAATGTTGCAGGCTTCCTTGGCTGGGGAGAAGCACTCTTGGCTTTATAGAGCTCCAGTGCCACAGCCCGAATGGCGTACGTTTGAAGATTCCTCCCAGAGCAAAGGGGCCAGGATAGAAAGCTCTTGCTGTCCTAGAGTACCCAGGCTGTTCCATAAAATCCACCCAAGAACCAATGGTTTCAGGCTTCCTTGGCTGGGGAGAAGAGCTCTTGGCTTTATAGAGCTCTAGCTGCCAGTCCCACGGCCCAAATGGCGTACGGACGAAGATTTCTCCCAGAGCAAAGGGGCCAGGACAGAAAGCTCTTGCTGCCAGGGACTACTCAGGCTGGCCTACAAAATCCACCCAAGACCCAAAGGTTGCAGGCTTCCTTGGCTGGGGAGAAGCGCTCTTGGCTTTATACAGCTCCAGCTGCCTTTCCCACGGCCAAAATGGCGTACGTTTGAAGATTCCTCCCAGAGCAAAGAGGCCAGGACAGAAAGCTCTTGCTGCCATGGAGTACCCAGGCTGGCCCACCAAATGCACCGGAGAACCAAAGGTTGCAGGCTTCCTTGGCTGGGGAGAAGGGCTCTTGGCTTTATACAGCTCCAGCTGCCAGTCCTACTGCCCAAATGGCGTACGTTTGAAGATTCCTCCCAGAGCAAAGGGGCCAGGACAGAAAGCTCTTGCTGCCATGGAGTACCCAGGCTGGCCCACCAAATCCACCCAAGAGCCAAAGGTTGCAGGCTTCCTTGGCTGGGGAGAAGCGCTCTTGGCTTCATACAGCTCCAGCTGCCATTCCCACGGCCAAAATGGCGTACGTTTGAAGATTCCTCCCAGAGCAAAGAGGCCAGGAGAGAAAGCTCTTGCTGCCATGGAGTACCCAGGCTGGCCCACCAAATGCACCAGAGAGCCAAAGGTTGCAGGCTTCCTTGGCTGGGGAGAAGGGCTCTTGGCTTTATACAGCTCCAGCTGCCAGTCCTACTGCCCAAATGGCGTACGTTTGAAGATTCCTCCCAGAGCAAAGGGGCCAGGACAGAAAGCTCTTACTGCCATGGAGTAACCAGGCTGGCCCAGCAAATCCACCCAAGAGCCAAAGGTTGCAGGCTTGCTTGGTTGGTGATAAGGTCTCTTGGCTTTATACAGCTCCAGCTGTCAGTGCCACTGCCCAAATGGCGTACGTTTGAAGATTCCTCCCAGAGCAAAGGGGCCAGGACAGAAAGCTCTTGCTGTCATAGAGTACCCAGGCTGGCCTACAAAATCCACCCAAGACCCAAAGGTTGCAGGCTTGCTTGACTGGGGAGAAGGGCTACTTGCTTTATAGATCTCCAGCTGCCAGTCCCACTGGCCAAATGTTGTAGGTTTGAAGATTCCTCCCAGAGCAAAGGGGCCAGGACAGAAAGCTCTTGCTGCCATGGAGTACCCAGGCTGGTCCACCAAATGCACCAGAGAGCCAAATGTTGCAGGCTTCCTTGGCTGGGGAGAAGCGCTCTTGGCTTTATAGAGCTCCAGCTGCCAGTGCCACAGCCCGAATGGCGTACGTTTGAAGATTCCTCCCAGAGCAAAGGGGCCAGGACAGAAAGCTCTTGCTGTCCTAGAGTAGCCAGGCTGTTCCATAAAATCCACCCAAGAACCAATGGTTTCAGGCTTCCTTGGCTGGGGAGAAGCGCTCTTGGCTTTATAGAGCTCTAGCTGCCAGTCCCACGGCCCAAATGGAGTACGTTTGAAGATTCCTCCCAGAGCAAAGGGGCCAGGACAGAAAGCTCTTGCTGCCAGGGACTACTCAGGCTGGCCTACAAAATCCACCCAAGACCCAAAGGTTGCAGGCTTGCTTGGCTGGGGAGAAGGGCTACTTGCTTTATAGAGCTCCAGCTGCCGGTCCCACGGCCCAAATGGCGTACGGACGAAGATTTCTCCCAGAGCAAAGGGGCCAGGACAGAAAGCTCTTGCTGCCATGGAGTACCCAGGCTGGCCCACCAAATGCACCAGAGAGCCAAAGGTTGCAGGCTTCCTTGGCTGTGGAGAAGGGCTCTTGGCTTTATAGAGCTCCAACTGCCAGTCCTACTGCCCAAATGGCCTACGTTTGAAGATTCCTCCCAGAGCAAAGGGGCCAGGACAGAAAGCTCTTGCTGCCATGGAGTACCCAGGCTGGCCCACCAAATGCACCAGAGAGCCAAAGGTTGCAGGCTTCCTTGGCTGGGGAGAAGCGCTCTTGGCTTTATACAGCTCCAGCTGCCAGTGCCACGGCCAAAATGGCGGACGTTTGAAAATTCCTCCCAGAGCAAAGGGGCCAGGACAGAAAGCTCTTGCTGCCATGGAGTACCCAGGCTGGCCCACCAAATCCACCCAAGAGCCAAAGATTGCAGGCTTCCTTGGCTGGGGAGAAGGGCTCTTGGCTTTATACAGCTCCAGCTGCCAGTGCCACTGCCCAAATGGCGTACGTTTGAAGATTCCTCCCAGAGCAAAGGGGCCAGGACAGAAAGCTCTTGCTGTCGTAGAGTACCCAGGCTGGTACACAAAATCCACCCAAGAACCAATGGTTGCAGGCTTGCTTGGCTGGGGAGACGGGCTCTTGGCTTTATACAGCTCCAGCTAGCAGTCCCACTGCCCAAATGGCGTACGTTTGAAGATTCCTCCCAGAGCAAAGGGGCCAGGACAGAAAGCTCTTGCTGCCATGGAGTACCCTGGCTGGCCCACCAAATGCACCCGAGAGCCAAAGATTGCAGGCTTCCTTGGCTGTGGAGAAGGGCTCTTGGCTTTATACAGCTCCAGCTGCCAGTCCTACTGCCGAAATGGCGTACATTTGAAGATTTCTCCCAGAGCAAAGGGACCAGGACAGAAAGCCCTTGCTGCTATGGAGTACCCAGGCTGGCCCACCAAATCCACCGAAGAGCCAAAGGTTGCAGGCTTCCTTGGCTGGGGAGAAGCGCTCTTGGCTTTATACAGCTCCAGCTGCCATTCCCACGGCCAAAATGGCGTACGTTTGAAGATTCCTCCCAGAGCAAAGAGGCCAGGACAGAAAGCTCTTGCTGCCATGGAGTACCCAGGCTGGCCCACCAAATGCACCAGAGAGCCAAAGGTTGCAGGCTTCCTTGGCTGGGGAGAAGGTCTCTTGGCTTTATACAGCTCCAACAGCCAGTCCTACTGCCCAAATGGCGTACGTTTGAAGATTCCTCCCAGAGCAAAGGGGCCAGGACAGAAAGCTCTTGCTGCCATGGAGTAACCAGGCTGGCCCACAAAATCCACCCAAGAACCAATGTTTGCAGGCTTGCTTGGCTGGGGAGACGGGCTCTTGGCTTTATACAGCTCCAGCTGCCAGTGCCACTTCCGAAATGGCGTACGTTTGAAGATTCCTTCCAGACCAAAGGGGCCAGGACAGAAAGCTCTTGCTGCCATGGAGTACCCAGGCTGGCCCACCAAATGCACCCAAGAGCCAAAGGTTGCAGGCTTGCTTGGTTGGTGATAAGGTCTCTTGGCTTTATACAGCTCCAGCTGCCAGTGCCACTTCCGAAATGGCATACGTTTGAAGATTCCTCCCAGAGCAAAGGGGCCAGGACAGAAAGCTCTTGCTGTCATAGAGTACCCAGGCTGGTACACAAAATCCACCCAAGACCCAAAGGTTGCAGGCTTGCTTTGCTGGGGAGAAGGGCTCTTGGCTTGTGGCAGCTCCAGCTGCCAGTGCCACTGCCCAAATGGCGTAGGTTTGAAGATTCCTCCCAGAGCAAAGGGACCAGGACAGAAAGCTCTTGCTGCCATGGAGTACCCAGGCTGGCCCACCAAATCCACCCAAGAGCCAAAGATTGCAGGCTTCCTTGGCTGGGGAGAAGGGCTCTTGGCTTTATACAGCTCCAGCTGCCAGTGCCACTTCCGAAATGGCGTATGTTTGAAGATTACTCCCAGAGCAAAGGGGCCAGGACAGAAAGCTCTTGCTGTCGTAGAGTACCTAGGCTGGTACACAAAATCCACCCAAGAACCAATGGTTGCAGGCTTGCTTGGCTGGGGAGAAGCGCTCTTGGCTTTATACAGCTCCAGCTAGCAGTCCCAGGGCCCAAATGGCGTACATTTGAATATTTCTCCCAGAGCAAAGGGGCCAGGACAGAAAGCTCTTGCTGCCATGGAGTACCCAGGCTGGCCCACAAAATCCATCCAAGAGCCAAATGTTGCAGGCTTGCTTGGCTGGGGAGAAGGGCTACGTGCTTTTTAGATCTCCAGCTGCCAGTCCCACTGCCCAAATGGCGTACATTTGAAGATTCCTCCCAGAGCAAAAGGGTCAGGACAGAAAGCTCTTGCTGTCATAGAGTACCCAGGCTGGCCCACCAAATGCACCAGAGAGCCAAAATTGCAGGCTTCCTTGGCTGAGGAGAAGGGCTCTTGGCTTTATACAGCTCCAGCTGTCAGTCCCACTGCCGAAATGGCGTACATTTTTAGATTTCTCCCAGAGCAAAGGGGCCAGGACAGAAAGCTCTTGCTGCCATGGAGTACCCAGGCTGGCCCACCAAATGCACCAGAGAGCCAAAGGTTGCAGGCTTCCTTGGCTGGGGAGAAGGGCTCTTGGCTTTATAGAACTCCAGCTGCCAGTCCTACTGCCCAAATGGCGTACGTTTGAAGATTCCTCCCAGAGCAAAGGGGCCAGGACAGAAAGCTCTTGCTGCCATGGAGTACCCAGGCTGGCCCACAAAATCCACCCAAGAACCAATGGTTGCAGATTTGCTTGGCTGGGGAGACGGGCTCTTGGCTTTATACAGCTCCAGCTGCCAGTGCCACTTCCGAAATGGCGTACGTTTGAAGATTCCTCCCAGAGCAAAGGGGCCAGGAGAGAAAGCTCTTGCTGCCATGGAGTACCCAGGCTGGCCCACCAAATGCACCAGAGAGCCAAAGGTTGCAGGCTTGCTTGGTTGGTGATAAGGTCTCTTGGCTTTATACAGCTCCAGCTGTCAGTGCCACTGCCCAAATGGCGTACGTTTGAAGATTCCTCCCAGAGCAAAGGGGCCAGGAGAGAAAGCTCTTGGTGTCATAGAGTACCCAGGCTGGTACACAAAATCCACCCAAGAACCAAAGGTTGCAGGCTTGCTTGGCTGGGG
Source organism: Manacus candei (assembly GCF_025592945.1). NCBI lineage: Eukaryota > Metazoa > Chordata > Aves > Passeriformes > Pipridae > Manacus > Manacus candei. The sequence continues at coordinate 8,571,405 of NW_026138057.1, forward strand.
AGAAGGGCTCTTGGCTTTTGGCAGCTCCAGCTGCCAGTGCCACTGCCCAAATGGCGTAGGTTTGAAGATTCCTCCCAGAGCAAAGGGGCCAGGACAGAAAGCTCTTGCTGTCATAGAGTACCCAGACTGGTCCACAAAACCCACCCAAGAACCAATGGTTGCAGGCTTGCTTGGCTGGGGAGAAGGGCTCTTGGCTTTATACAGCTCCAGCTAGCAGTCCCAGGGCCCAAATGGCGTACGTTTGAAGATTCCTCCCAGAGCAAAGGGGCCAGGACAGAAAGCTCTTGCTGCCATGGAGTACCCAGGCTGGCCCACAAAATCCACCCAAGAGCCAAAGATTGCAGGCTTGCTTGGCTGGGGAGAAGGGCTCTTGGCTTTATACAGCTCCAGCTGCCAGTGCCACTTCCGAAATGGCGTATGTTTGAAGATTCCTCCCAGAGCAAAGGGGCCAGGACAGAAAGCTCTTTCTGCCATGGACTACCCAGGCTGGCCTACAAAATCCACCCAAGAGCCAAATGTTGCAGGCTTGCTTGGCTGGGCAGAAGGGCTCTTGGGTTTATAGATCTCCAGCTGCCAGTGCCACTGCCCAAATGGCGTACGTTTGAAGATTCCTCCCAGAGCGAAGGGGCCAGGACAGAAAGCTCTTTCTGCCAGGGACTACCCAGGCTGGCCTACAAAATCCACCCAAGGCCCAAAGGTTGCAGGCTTGCTTGGCTGGGGAGAAGGGTTACTTGCTTTATAGATCTCCAGCTGCCAGTCCCACTGGCCAAATGTTGTAGGTTTGAACATTCCTCCCAGAGCAAAGGGGCCAGGACAGAAAGCTCTTGCTGCCATGGAGTACCCAGGCTGGCCCACCAAATCCACCGAAGAGCCAAAGGTTGCAGGCTTCCTTGGCTGGGGAGAAGCGCTCTTGGCTTTATACAGCTCCAGCTGCCATTCCCACGGCCAAAATGGCGTACGTTTGAAGATTCCTCCCAGAGCAAAGGGGCCAGGACAGAAAGCTCTTGCTGCCATGGAGTACCCAGGCTGGCCCACAAAATCCATCCAAGAGCCAAATGTTGCAGGCTTGCTTGGCTGGGGAGAAGGGCTACTTGCTTTTTAGATCTCCAGCTGCCAGTCCCACTGCCCAAATGGCGTACGTTTGAAGATTCCTCCCAGAGCAAAAGGGCCAGGACAGAAAGCTCTTGCTGCCATGGAGTACCCAGGCTGGCCCACCAAATGCACCAGAGAGCCAAAGGTTGCAGGCTTCCTTGGCTGAGGAGAAGCGCTCTTGGCTTTATAGAGCTCCAGTGCCACAGCCCGAATGGCGTACGTTTGAAGATTCCTCACAGAGCAAAGGGGCCAGGATAGAAAGCTCTTGCTGTCACAGAGTAGCCAGGCTGTTCCATAAAATCCACCCAAGAACCAATGGTTTCAGGCTTCCTTGGCTGGGGAGAAGAGCTCTTGGCTTTATAGAGCTCTAGCTGCCAGTCCCACGGCCCAAATGGCGTACGTTTGAAGATTCCTCCCAGAGCAAAGGGGCCAGGACAGAAAGCTCTTGCTGCCAGGGACTACTCAGGCTGGCCTACAAAATCCACCCAAGACCCAAAGGTTGCAGGCTTCCTTGGCTGGGGAGAAGGGCTACTTGCTTTATAGATCTCCAGCTGCCGGTCCCACGGCCCAAATGGCGTACGGACGAAGATTTCTCCCAGAGCAAAGGGGCCAGGACAGAAAGCTCTTGCTGCCATGGAGTACCCAGGCTGGCCCACAAAATCCACCGAAGAGCCAAAGGTTGCAGGCTTCCTTGGCTGGGGAGAAGCGCTCTTGGCTTTATAGAACTCCAGCTGCCAGTCCTACTGCCCAAATGGCGTACGTTTGAAGATTCCTCCCAGAGCAAAGGGGCCAGGACAGAAAGCTCTTGCTGCCATGGAGTACCCAGGCTGGCCCACCAAATCCACCGAAGAGCCAAAGGTTGCAGGCTTCCTTGGCTGGGGAGAAGCGCTCTTGGCTTCATACAGCTCCAGCTGCCATTCCCACGGCCAAAATGGCGTACGTTTGAAGATTCCTCCCAGAGCAAAGAGGCCAGGACAGAAAGCTCTTGCTGCCATGGAGTACCCAGGCTGGCCCACCAAATGCACCAGAGAGCCAAAGGTTGCAGGCTTCCTTGGCTGGGGAGAAGGGCTCTTGGCTTTATACAGCTCCAGCTGCCAGTCCTACAGCCCAAATGGCGTACGTTTGAAGATTCCTCCCAGAGCAAAGGGGCCAGGACAGAAAGCTCTTGCTACCATGGAGTAACCAGGCTGGCCCACCAAATCCACCCAAGAGCCAAAGGTTGCAGGCTTGCTTGGTTGGTGATAAGGTCTCTTGGCTTTATACAGCTCCAGCTGTCAGTGCCACTGCCCAAATGGCGTACGTTTGAAGATTCCTCCCAGAGCAAAGGGGCCAGGACAGAAAGCTCTTGCTGTCATAGAGTACCCAGGCTGGCCTACAAAATCCACCCAAGACCCAAAGGTTGCAGGCTTGCTTGACTGGGGAGAAGGGCTACTTGCTTTATAGATCTCCAGCTGCCAGTCCCACTGGCCAAATGTTGTAGGTTTGAACATTCCTCCCAGAGCAAAGAGGCCAGGACAGAAAGCTCTTGCTGCCATGGAGTAACCAGGCTGGTCCACCAAATGCACCAGAGAGCCAAAGGTTGCAGGCTTCCTTGGCTGGGGAGAAGCGCTCTTGGCTTTATAGAGCTCCAGCTGCCAGTGCCACAGCCCGAATGGCGTACGTTTGAAGATTCCTCCCAGAGCAAAGGGGCCAGGACAGAAAGCTCTTGCTGTCCTAGAGTAGCCAGGCTGTTCCATAAAATCCACCCAAGAACCAAAGGTTTCAGGCTTCCTTGGCTGGGGAGAAGCGCTCTTGGCTTTATAGAGCTCTAGCTGCCAGTCCCACGGCCCAAATGGCGTACATTTGAAGATTCCTCCCAGAGCAAAGGGGCCAGGACAGAAAGCTCTTGCTGCCAGGGACTACTCAGGCTGGCCTACAAAATCCACCCAAGACCCAAAGGTTGCAGGCTTGCTTGGCTGGGGAGAAGGGCTACTTGCTTTATAGATCTCCAGCTGCCGGTCCCACGGCCCAAATGGCGTACGGACGAAGATTTCTCCCAGAGCAAAGGGGCCAGGACAGAAAGCTCTTGCTGCCATGGAGTACCCAGGCTGGCCCACAAAATCCACCCAAGAGCCAAAGGTTGCAGGCTTCCTTGGCTGGGGAGAAGCTCTCTTCGCTTTATACAGCTCCAGCTGCCATTCTCACGGCCAAAATGGCGTACGTTTGAAGATTCCTCCCAGAGCAAAGAGGCCAGGAGAGAAAGCTCTTGCTGCCATGGAGTACCCAGGCTGGCCCACCAAATGCACCTGAGAGCCAGAGGTTGCAGGCTTCCTTGGCTGGGGAGAAGGGCTCTTGGCTTTATAGAGCTCCAACTGCCAGTCCTACTGCCCAAATGGCCTACGTTTGAAGATTCCTCCCAGAGGAAAGGGGCCAGGACAGAAAGCTCTTGCTGCCATGGAGTACCCAGGCTGGCCCACCAAATGCACCAGAGAGCCAAAGGTTGCAGGCTTCCTTGGCTGGGGAGAAGCGCTCTTGGCTTTATACAGCTCCAGCTGCCATTCCCACGGCCAAAATGGCGGACGTTTGAAGATTCCTCCCAGAGCAAAGGGGCCAGGACAGAAAGCTCTTGCTGCCATGGAGTACCCAGGCTGGCCCACCAAATCCACCCAAGAGCCAAAGATTGCAGGCTTGCTTGGCTGGGGAGACGGACTCTTGGCTTTATACAGCTCCAGCTAGCAGTCCCACTGCCCAAATGGCGTACGTTTGAAGATTCCTCCCAGAGCAAAGGGGCCAGGACAGAAAGCTCTTGCTGCCATGGAGTACCCTGGCTGGCCCACCAAATGCACCCGAGATCCAAAGATTGCAGGCTTCCTTGGCTGTGGAGAAGGGCTCTTGGCTTTATACAGCTCCAGCTGCCAGTCCCACTGCCGAAATGGCGTACATTTGAAGATTTCTCCCAGAGCAAAGGGACCAGGACAGAAAGCCCTTGCTGCTATGGAGTACCCAGGCTGGCCCACAAAATCCATCCAAGAGCCAAATGTTGCAGGCTTCCTTGGCTGGGGAGAAGGGCTCTTGGCTTTATAGATCTCCAGCTGCCAGTGCCACTGCCCAAATGGCGTACGTTTGAAGATTCCTCCCAGAGCAAAGGGGCCAGGACAGAAAGCTCTTGCTGCCAGGGACTACCCAGGCTGGCCCACAAAATCCACCCAAGACCCAAAGGTTGCAGGCTTCCTTGGCTGGGGAGAAGGGCTACTTGTTTTATAGATCTCCAGCTGCCAGTCCCATAGGCCAAATGTTGTAGGTTTGAAGATTCCTCCCAGAGCAAAGAGGCCAGGACAGAAAGCTCTTGCTGCCATGGAGTACCCAGGCTGGCCCACCAAATCCACCGAAGAGCCAAAGGTTGCAGGCTTCCTTGGCTGGGGAGAAGCGCTCTTGGCTTTATACAGCTCCAGCTGCCATTCCCACGGCCAAAATGGCGTACGTTTGAAGATTCCTCCCAGAGCAAAGAGACCAGGAGAGAAAGCTCTTGCTGCCATGGAGTACCCAGGCTGGCCCACCAAATGCACCAGAGAGCCAAAGGTTGCAGGCTTCCTTGGCTGGGGAGAAGGGCTCTTGGCTTTATACAGCTCCAGCTGCCAGTCCTACTGCCCAAATGGCGTACGTTTGAAGATTCCTCCCAGAGCAAAGGGGCCAGGACAGAAAGCTCTTGCTGCCATGGAGTAACCAGGCTGGCCCACAAAATCCACCCAAGAACCAATGGTTGCAGGCTTGCTTGGCTGGGGAGACGGGCTCTTGGCTTTATAGAGCTCCAGCTGCCAGTGCCACTTCCGAAATGGCGTACGTTTGAAGATTCCTCCCAGAGCAAAGGGGCCAGGACAGAAAGCTCTTGCTGCCATGGAGTACCCAGGCTGGCCCACCAAATCCACCCAAGAGCCAAAGGTTGCAGGCTTCCTTGGCTGGGGAGAAGGGCTCTTGGCTTTTGGCAGCTCCAGCTGCCAGTGCCACTTCCGAAATGGCGTATGTTTGAAGATTGCTCCCAGAGCAAAGGGGCCAGGACAGAAAGCTCTTGCTGTCATAGTGTACCCAGGCTGGTACACAAAATCCACCCAAGAACCAATGGTTGCAGGCTTGCTTGGCTGGGGAGACGGGCTCTTGGCTTTATACAGCTCCAGCTAGCAGTCCCAGGGCCCAAATGGCGTACGTTTGAAGATTCCTCCCAGAGCAAAGGGGCCAGGACAGAAAGCTCTTGCTGCCATGGAGTACCCAGGCTGGCCCACCAAATCCACCGAAGAGCCAAAGGTTGCAGGCTTCCTTGGCTGGGGAGAAGCGCTCTTGGCTTTATACAGCTCAGCTGCCAGTCCCACTGCCCAAATGGCGTACGTTTGAAGATTCCTCCCAGAGCAAAGGGTCCAGGACAGAAAGCTGTTGCTGTCATAGAGTACCCCGACTGGTCCACAAAATCCACCCAAGAACCAATGGTTGCAGGCTTCCTTGGCTGGGGAGAATGTCTCTTGGCTTTATAAAGCTCCAGCTGCCAGTGCCATTTCCGAAATGGCGTATGTTTGAAGATTCCTCCCAGAGCAAAGGGGCCAGGACAGAAAGCTCTTGCTGCCATGGAGTACCCAGGCTGGCCCACCAAATGCACCTGAGAACCAAAGGTTGCAGGCTTGCTTGGCTGGGGAGAAGGGCTCTTGGCTTTATACAGCTCCAGCTACCAGTTCCAGGGCCCTAATGGCGTATATTTGAAGATTCCTCCCAGAGCAAAGGGGCCAGGAGAGAAAGCTCTTGCTGCCATGGAGTACCCAGGCTGGCCCACAAAATCCACCCAAGAACTAATGGTTGCAGGCTTGCTTGGTTGGGGAGAAGGGCTCTTGGCTTTATACAGCTCCATCTACCAGTGCCACTTCCGTAATGGCGTAAGTATGAAGGTTTCTCCCAGATTAAAGGGGCCACGACAGAAAGCTCTTGCTGCCATGGAGTACCCAGGCTGGCCCACCAAATCCACCCAAGAACCAATGGTTGCAGGCTTGCTTGGCTGGGGAGAAGGGCTCTTGGCTTTATACAGCTCCAGCTGCCAGTGCCACTTCCGTAATATCGTACGTATGAAGGTTTCTCCCAGATTAAAGGGGCCAGGACAGAAAGCTCTTGCTGCCATGGAGTACCCAGGCTGGCCCACCAAATGCACCAGAGACCCAAAGGCTGCAGGCTTCCTTGGCTGGGGAGAAGCGCTCTTGGCTTTATACAGCTCCAGCTGCCAGTCCCAGGGCCCAAATGGCGTACGTTTGAAGATTCCTCCCAGAGCAAATGGGCCAAGAGAGAAAGCTCTTGCTGCCATGGAGTACCCAGGCTGGCACACAAAATGCACCTGAGAGCCAAATGTTGCAGGCTTGCTTGGCTGGGGAGAAGGGCTACTTGCTTTTTAGATCTCCAGCTGCCAGTCCCACTGCCCAAATGACTTACGGAGGAAGATTCCTCCCAGAGCAAAGAGGCCAGGACAGAAAGCTCTTGCTGCCATGGAGTACCCAGGCTGGCCCAACAAATGCACCAGAGAGCCAAAGGTTGCAGGCTTCCTTGGCTGGGGAGAAGCTCTCTTGGTTTTATACAGTTCCAGCTGCCAGTCCCACTGCCCAAATGGCGTACGTTTGAAGATTCCTCCCAGAGCAAAGGGTCCAGGACAGAAAGCTGTTGCTGTCATAGAGTACCCCGACTGGTCCACAAAATCCACCCAAGAACCAATGGTTGCAGGCTTCCTTGGCTGGGGAGAATGTCTCTTGGCTTTATAAAGCTCCAGCTACCAGTCCCAGGGCCCTAATGGCGTACGTTTGAAGATTCCTCCCAGAGCAAAGGGGCCAGGACAGAAAGCTCTTGCTGCCATGGAGTACCCATACTGGCCCTCCAAATGCACCAGAGAGGCAAAGGTTGCAGGCTTGCTTGGCTTGGGAGAAGGGCTAGTTGCTTTTTAGAGCTCCAGGTGCAAGTGCCACTGCCCAAATGGCGTACGTTTGAAGATTCCTCCCAGAGCAAAGGGGCCAGGACAGAAAGCTCTTGCTGCCATGGAGTACCCAGGCTGGCCCACAAAATCCACCCAAGAACCAATGGTTGCAGGCTTGCTTGGCTGGGGATTAGGGCTCTTGGTTTTATAGATCTCCAGCTACCAGTGCCAGTGCCCAAATGTTGTACGTTTGAAGATTCCTCCCAGAGCAAAGAGGCCAGGACAGAAAGCTCTTGCTGCCATGGAGTACCCAGGCTTGCCTACCAAATGCACCAGAGAGCCAAATGTTGCAGGCTTGCTTGGCTGGGGAGAAGCGCTCTTGGCTTTATACAGCTCCACCTGCCAGTGCCACTTCCAAAATGGCGTAGGTTTGAAGATTCCTCCCAGAGCAAAGGGGCCAGGACAGAAAGCTCTTGCTGCCATGGAGTACCCAGGCTCGCCTACCAAATGCACCAGAGAGCCAAAGGTTGCAGGCTTGCTTGGTTGGTGAGAAGGGCTCTTGGCTTTATACAGCTCCAGCTGCCAGTGCCACTTCCGAAATGGCGTACGTTTGAAGATTCCTCCCAGAGCAAAGGGGCCCGGAGAGAAAGCTCTTGCTGCCATGGAGTACCCAGGCTGGCCCACCAAATGCACCTGAGAGCCAAAGACTGCAGGCTTGCTTGGCTTGGGAGAAGGGCTCTTGGCTTTATACAGCTCCAGCTGCCAGTCCCATGGCCGAAATGACGTACGGACGAAGATTTCTCCCAGAGCAAAGAGGCCAGGACAGAAAGCCCTTGCTGTCATAGAGTACCCAGGCTGGCCCACAAAATCCACCAGAGAACCAAAGGTTGCAGGCTTGCTTGGCTGGGGAGAAGGGCTACTTGCTTTTTAGATCTCCAGCTGCCAGTCCCACTGCCCAAATGACGTACGGACGAAGATTTCTCTCAGAGCATAGAGGCCAGGAGAGAAAGCTCTTGCTGCCATGGAGTACCCAGGCTGGCCCACCAAATGCACCAGAGAGCCAAAGATTGCAGGCTTCCTTGGCTGGGGAGAAGCGCTCTTGGCTTTATACAGCTCCAGATGCCAGTGCCACGGCACAAATTGCGTATGTTTCAAGATTCCTCCCAGAGCAAAGGGGCCAGGACAGAAAGCTCTTGCTGCCATGGAGTACCCAGGCTGGCCCAAAAAATCCACCCAAGAACCAATGGTTGCAGGCTTCCTTGGCTGGGGAGAAGCGCTCTTGGCTTTATACAGCTCCAGCTGCCATTCCCACGGCCAAAATGGCGTACGTTTGAAGATTCCTCCCAGAGCAAAGGGGCCAGGACAGAAAGCTCTTGCTGCCATGGAGTACCCAGGCTGGCCCACCAAATCCACCGAAGAGCCAAAGGTTGCAGGCTTCCTTGGCTGGGGAGAAGCGCTCTTGGCTTTATACAGCTCCAGCTGCCATTCCCACGGCCAAAATGGCGTACGTTTGAAGATTCCTCCCAGAGCAAAGAGGCCAGGAGAGAAAGCTCTTGCTGCCATGGAGTACCCAGGCTGGCCCACCAAATGCACCAGAGAGCCAAAGGTTGCAGGCTTCCTTGGCTGGGGAGAAGGGCTCTTGGCTTTATACAGCTCCAGCTGCCAGTCCTACTGCCCAAATGGCGTACGTTTGAAGATTCCTCCCAGAGCAAAGGGGCCAGGACAGAAAGCTCTTGCTGCCATGGAGTACCCAGGCTGGCCCACCAAATCCACCGAAGAGCCAAAGGTTGCAGGCTTCCTTGGCTGGGGAGAAGCGCTCTTGGCTTTATACAGCTCAGCTGCCAGTCCCACTGCCCAAATGGCGTACGTTTGAAGATTCCTCCCAGAGCAAAGGGTCCAGGACAGAAAGCTGTTGCTGTCATAGAGTACCCCGACTGGTCCACAAAATCCACCCAAGAACCAATGGTTGCAGGCTTCCTTGGCTGGGGAGAATGTCTCTTGGCTTTATAAAGCTCCAGCTGCCAGTGCCATTTCCGAAATGGCGTATGTTTGAAGATTCCTCCCAGAGCAAAGGGGCCAGGACAGAAAGCTCTTGCTGCCATGGAGTACCCAGGCTGGCCCACCAAATGCACCTGAGAACCAAAGGTTGCAGGCTTGCTTGGCTGGGGAGAAGGGCTCTTGGCTTTATAAAGCTCCAGCTACCAGTTCCAGGGCCCTAATGGCGTATATTTGAAGATTCCTCCCAGAGCAAAGGGGCCAGGAGAGAAAGCTCTTGCTGCCATGGAGTACCCAGGCTGGCCCACCAAATCCACCGAAGAGCCAAAGGTTGCAGGCTTCCTTGGCTGGGGAGAAGCGCTCTTGGCTTTATACAGCTCCAGCTGCCATTCCCACGGCCAAAATGGCGTACGTTTGAAGATTCCTCCCAGAGCAAAGAGACCAGGAGAGAAAGCTCTTGCTGCCATGGAGTACCCAGGCTGGCCCACCAAATGCACCAGAGAGCCAAAGGTTGCAGGCTTCCTTGGCTGGGGAGAAGGGCTCTTGGCTTTATACAGCTCCAGCTGCCAGTCCTACTGCCCAAATGGCGTACGTTTGAAGATTCCTCCCAGAGCAAAGGGGCCAGGACAGAAAGCTCTTGCTGCCATGGAGTAACCAGGCTGGCCCACAAAATCCACCCAAGAACCAATGGTTGCAGGCTTGCTTGGCTGGGGAGACGGGCTCTTGGCTTTATAGAGCTCCAGCTGCCAGTGCCACTTCCGAAATGGCGTACGTTTGAAGATTCCTCCCAGAGCAAAGGGGCCAGGACAGAAAGCTCTTGCTGCCATGGAGTACCCAGGCTGGCCCACCAAATCCACCCAAGAGCCAAAGGTTGCAGGCTTCCTTGGCTGGGGAGAAGGGCTCTTGGCTTTTGGCAGCTCCAGCTGCCAGTGCCACTTCCGAAATGGCGTATGTTTGAAGATTGCTCCCAGAGCAAAGGGGCCAGGACAGAAAGCTCTTGCTGTCATAGTGTACCCAGGCTGGTACACAAAATCCACCCAAGAACCAATGGTTGCAGGCTTGCTTGGCTGGGGAGACGGGCTCTTGGCTTTATACAGCTCCAGCTAGCAGTCCCAGGGCCCAAATGGCGTACGTTTGAAGATTCCTCCCAGAGCAAAGGGGCCAGGACAGAAAGCTCTTGCTGCCATGGAGTACCCAGGCTGGCCCACCAAATCCACCGAAGAGCCAAAGGTTGCAGGCTTCCTTGGCTGGGGAGAAGCGCTCTTGGCTTTATACAGCTCAGCTGCCAGTCCCACTGCCCAAATGGCGTACGTTTGAAGATTCCTCCCAGAGCAAAGGGTCCAGGACAGAAAGCTGTTGCTGTCATAGAGTACCCCGACTGGTCCACAAAATCCACCCAAGAACCAATGGTTGCAGGCTTCCTTGGCTGGGGAGAATGTCTCTTGGCTTTATAAAGCTCCAGCTGCCAGTGCCATTTCCGAAATGGCGTATGTTTGAAGATTCCTCCCAGAGCAAAGGGGCCAGGACAGAAAGCTCTTGCTGCCATGGAGTACCCAGGCTGGCCCACCAAATGCACCTGAGAACCAAAGGTTGCAGGCTTGCTTGGCTGGGGAGAAGGGCTCTTGGCTTTATACAGCTCCAGCTACCAGTTCCAGGGCCCTAATGGCGTATATTTGAAGATTCCTCCCAGAGCAAAGGGGCCAGGAGAGAAAGCTCTTGCTGCCATGGAGTACCCAGGCTGGCCCACAAAATCCACCCAAGAACTAATGGTTGCAGGCTTGCTTGGTTGGGGAGAAGGGCTCTTGGCTTTATACAGCTCCATCTACCAGTGCCACTTCCGTAATGGCGTAAGTATGAAGGTTTCTCCCAGATTAAAGGGGCCACGACAGAAAGCTCTTGCTGCCATGGAGTACCCAGGCTGGCCCACCAAATCCACCCAAGAACCAATGGTTGCAGGCTTGCTTGGCTGGGGAGAAGGGCTCTTGGCTTTATACAGCTCCAGCTGCCAGTGCCACTTCCGTAATATCGTACGTATGAAGGTTTCTCCCAGATTAAAGGGGCCAGGACAGAAAGCTCTTGCTGCCATGGAGTACCCAGGCTGGCCCACCAAATGCACCAGAGACCCAAAGGCTGCAGGCTTCCTTGGCTGGGGAGAAGCGCTCTTGGCTTTATACAGCTCCAGCTGCCAGTCCCAGGGCCCAAATGGCGTACGTTTGAAGATTCCTGCCAGAGCAAAGAGGCCAGGACAGAAAGCTCTTGCTGCCATGGAGTACCCAGGCTGCCCCACAAAATCCACCCAAGAACCAATGGTTGCAGGCTTGCTTGGCTGGGGAGAAGGGCTCTTGGCTTTATACAGCTCCAGCTGCCAGTGCCACTTCCGAAAAGGCGTTCGGACGAAGATTCCTCCCAGAGCAAAGGGGCCAGGACAGAAAGCTCTTGCTGCCATGGAGTACCCAGGCTGGCCCACCAAATGCACCAGAGACCCAAAGGCTGCAGGCTTCCTTGGCTGGGGAGAAGCGCTCTTGGCTTTATACAGCTCCAGCTGCCAGTCCCAGGGCCCAAATGGCGTACGTTTGAAGATTCCTCCCAGAGCAAATGGGCCAAGAGAGAAAGCTCTTGCTGCCATGGAGTACCCAGGCTGGCACACAAAATGCACCTGAGAGCCAAATGTTGCAGGCTTGCTTGGCTGGGGAGAAGGGCTACTTGCTTTTTAGATCTCCAGCTGCCAGTCCCACTGCCCAAATGACTTACGGAGGAAGATTCCTCCCAGAGCAAAGAGGCCAGGACAGAAAGCTCTTGCTGCCATGGAGTACCCAGGCTGGCCCAACAAATGCACCAGAGAGCCAAAGGTTGCAGGCTTCCTTGGCTGGGGAGAAGCTCTCTTGGTTTTATACAGTTCCAGCTGCCAGTCCCACTGCCCAAATGGCGTACGTTTGAAGATTCCTCCCAGAGCAAAGGGTCCAGGACAGAAAGCTGTTGCTGTCATAGAGTACCCCGACTGGTCCACAAAATCCACCCAAGAACCAATGGTTGCAGGCTTCCTTGGCTGGGGAGAATGTCTCTTGGCTTTATAAAGCTCCAGCTACCAGTCCCAGGGCCCTAATGGCGTACGTTTGAAGATTCCTCCCAGAGCAAAGGGGCCAGGACAGAAAGCTCTTGCTGCCATGGAGTACCCATACTGGCCCTCCAAATGCACCAGAGAGGCAAAGGTTGCAGGCTTGCTTGGCTTGGGAGAAGGGCTAGTTGCTTTTTAGAGCTCCAGGTGCAAGTGCCACTGCCCAAATGGCGTACGTTTGAAGATTCCTCCCAGAGCAAAGGGGCCAGGACAGAAAGCTCTTGCTGCCATGGAGTACCCAGGCTGGCCCACAAAATCCACCCAAGAACCAATGGTTGCAGGCTTGCTTGGCTGGGGATTAGGGCTCTTGGTTTTATAGATCTCCAGCTACCAGTGCCAGTGCCCAAATGTTGTACGTTTGAAGATTCCTCCCAGAGCAAAGAGGCCAGGACAGAAAGCTCTTGCTGCCATGGAGTACCCAGGCTTGCCTACCAAATGCACCAGAGAGCCAAATGTTGCAGGCTTGCTTGGCTGGGGAGAAGCGCTCTTGGCTTTATACAGCTCCACCTGCCAGTGCCACTTCCAAAATGGCGTAGGTTTGAAGATTCCTCCCAGAGCAAAGGGGCCAGGACAGAAAGCTCTTGCTGCCATGGAGTACCCAGGCTCGCCTACCAAATGCACCAGAGAGCCAAAGGTTGCAGGCTTGCTTGGTTGGTGAGAAGGGCTCTTGGCTTTATACAGCTCCAGCTGCCAGTGCCACTTCCGAAATGGCGTACGTTTGAAGATTCCTCCCAGAGCAAAGGGGCCCGGAGAGAAAGCTCTTGCTGCCATGGAGTACCCAGGCTGGCCCACAAAATCCACCCAAGAACCAATGGTTGCAGGCTTCCTTGGCTGGGGAGAATGTCTCTTGGCTTTATAAAGCTCCAGCTACCAGTCCCAGGGCCCTAATGGCGTACGTTTGAAGATTCCTCCCAGAGCAAAGGGGCCAGGACAGAAAGCTCTTGCTGCCATGGAGTACCCATACTGGCCCTCCAAATGCACCAGAGAGGCAAAGGTTGCAGGCTTGCTTGGCTTGGGAGAAGGGCTAGTTGCTTTTTAGAGCTCCAGGTGCAAGTGCCACTGCCCAAATGGCGTACGTTTGAAGATTCCTCCCAGAGCAAAGGGGCCAGGACAGAAAGCTCTTGCTGCCATGGAGTACCCAGGCTGGCCCACAAAATCCACCCAAGAACCAATGGTTGCAGGCTTGCTTGGCTGGGGATTAGGGCTCTTGGTTTTATAGATCTCCAGCTACCAGTGCCAGTGCCCAAATGTTGTACGTTTGAAGATTCCTCCCAGAGCAAAGAGGCCAGGACAGAAAGCTCTTGCTGCCATGGAGTACCCAGGCTTGCCTACCAAATGCACCAGAGAGCCAAATGTTGCAGGCTTGCTTGGCTGGGGAGAAGCGCTCTTGGCTTTATACAGCTCCACCTGCCAGTGCCACTTCCAAAATGGCGTAGGTTTGAAGATTCCTCCCAGAGCAAAGGGGCCAGGAGAGAAAGCTCTTGCTGCCATGGAGTACCCAGGCTCGCCTACCAAATGCACCAGAGAGCCAAAGGTTGCAGGCTTGCTTGGTTGGTGAGAAGGGCTCTTGGCTTTATACAGCTCCAGCTGCCAGTGCCACTTCCGAAATGGCGTACGTTTGAAGATTCCTCCCAGAGCAAAGGGGCCCGGAGAGAAAGCTCTTGCTGCCATGGAGTACCCAGGCTGGCCCACCAAATGCACCTGAGAGCCAAAGACTGCAGGCTTGCTTGGCTTGGGAGAAGGGCTCTTGGCTTTATACAGCTCCAGCTGCCAGTCCCATGGCCGAAATGACGTACGGACGAAGATTTCTCCCAGAGCAAAGAGGCCAGGACAGAAAGCCCTTGCTGTCATAGAGTACCCAGGCTGGCCCACAAAATCCACCAGAGAACCAAAGGTTGCAGGCTTGCTTGGCTGGGGAGAAGGGCTACTTGCTTTTTAGATCTCCAGCTGCCAGTCCCACTGCCCAAATGACGTACGGACGAAGATTTCTCTCAGAGCATAGAGGCCAGGAGAGAAAGCTCTTGCTGCCATGGAGTACCCAGGCTGGCCCACCAAATGCACCAGAGAGCCAAAGATTGCAGGCTTCCTTGGCTGGGGAGAAGCGCTCTTGGCTTTATACAGCTCCAGATGCCAGTGCCACGGCACAAATTGCGTATGTTTCAAGATTCCTCCCAGAGCAAAGGGGCCAGGACAGAAAGCTCTTGCTGCCATGGAGTACCCAGGCTGGCCCAAAAAATCCACCCAAGAACCAATGGTTGCAGGCTTCCTTGGCTGGGGAGAAGCGCTCTTGGCTTTATACAGCTCCAGCTGCCATTCCCACGGCCAAAATGGCGTACGTTTGAAGATTCCTCCCAGAGCAAAGGGGCCAGGACAGAAAGCTCTTGCTGCCATGGAGTACCCAGGCTGGCCCACCAAATCCACCGAAGAGCCAAAGGTTGCAGGCTTCCTTGGCTGGGGAGAAGCGCTCTTGGCTTTATACAGCTCCAGCTGCCATTCCCACGGCCAAAATGGCGTACGTTTGAAGATTCCTCCCAGAGCAAAGAGGCCAGGAGAGAAAGCTCTTGCTGCCATGGAGTACCCAGGCTGGCCCACCAAATGCACCAGAGAGCCAAAGGTTGCAGGCTTCCTTGGCTGGGGAGAAGGGCTCTTGGCTTTATACAGCTCCAGCTGCCAGTCCTACTGCCCAAATGGCGTACGTTTGAAGATTCCTCCCAGAGCAAAGGGGCCAGGACAGAAAGCTCTTGCTGCCATGGAGTACCCAGGCTGGCCCACCAAATCCACCGAAGAGCCAAAGGTTGCAGGCTTCCTTGGCTGGGGAGAAGCGCTCTTGGCTTTATACAGCTCAGCTGCCAGTCCCACTGCCCAAATGGCGTACGTTTGAAGATTCCTCCCAGAGCAAAGGGTCCAGGACAGAAAGCTGTTGCTGTCATAGAGTACCCCGACTGGTCCACAAAATCCACCCAAGAACCAATGGTTGCAGGCTTCCTTGGCTGGGGAGAATGTCTCTTGGCTTTATAAAGCTCCAGCTGCCAGTGCCATTTCCGAAATGGCGTATGTTTGAAGATTCCTCCCAGAGCAAAGGGGCCAGGACAGAAAGCTCTTGCTGCCATGGAGTACCCAGGCTGGCCCACCAAATGCACCTGAGAACCAAAGGTTGCAGGCTTGCTTGGCTGGGGAGAAGGGCTCTTGGCTTTATACAGCTCCAGCTACCAGTTCCAGGGCCCTAATGGCGTATATTTGAAGATTCCTCCCAGAGCAAAGGGGCCAGGAGAGAAAGCTCTTGCTGCCATGGAGTACCCAGGCTGGCCCACAAAATCCACCCAAGAACTAATGGTTGCAGGCTTGCTTGGCTGGGGAGAAGGGCTCTTGGCTTTATACAGCTCCATCTACCAGTGCCACTTCCGTAATGGCGTAAGTATGAAGGTTTCTCCCAGATTAAAGGGGCCACGACAGAAAGCTCTTGCTGCCATGGAGTACCCAGGCTGGCCCACCAAATCCACCCAAGAACCAATGGTTGCAGGCTTGCTTGGCTGGGGAGAAGGGCTCTTGGCTTTATACAGCTCCAGCTGCCAGTGCCACTTCCGTAATATCGTACGTATGAAGGTTTCTCCCAGATTAAAGGGGCCAGGACAGAAAGCTCTTGCTGCCATGGAGTACCCAGGCTGGCCCACCAAATGCACCAGAGACCCAAAGGCTGCAGGCTTCCTTGGCTGGGGAGAAGCGCTCTTGGCTTTATACAGCTCCAGCTGCCAGTCCCAGGGCCCAAATGGCGTACGTTTGAAGATTCCTCCCAGAGCAAAGAGGCCAGGACAGAAAGCTCTTGCTGCCATGGAGTACCCAGGCTGCCCCACAAAATCCACCCAAGAACCAATGGTTGCAGGCTTGCTTGGCTGGGGAGAAGGGCTCTTGGCTTTATACAGCTCCAGCTGCCAGTGCCACTTCCGTAATGGCGTACGTATGAAGGTTTCTCCCAGATTAAAGGGGCCAGGACAGAAAGCTCTTGCTGCCATGGAGTACCCAGGCTGGCCCACCAAATGCACCTGAGAGCCAAAGGTTGCATGCTTGCTTGGCTTCGGAGAAGCGCTCTTGGCTTTATACAACTCCAGCTGCCAGTGCCACTTCCGAAAAGGCGTACGGACGAAGATTCCTCCCAGAGCAAAGGGGCCAGGACAGAAAGCTCTTGCTGCCATGGAGTACCCAGGCTGGCCCACCAAATGCACCAGAGACCCAAAGGCTGCAGGCTTCCTTGGCTGGGGAGAAGCGCTCTTGGCTTTATACAGCTCCAGCTGCCAGTCCCAGGGCCCAAATGGCGTACGTTTGAAGATTCCTCCCAGAGCAAATGGGCCAAGAGAGAAAGCTCTTGCTGCCATGGAGTACCCAGGCTGGCACACAAAATGCACCTGAGAGCCAAATGTTGCAGGCTTGCTTGGCTGGGGAGAAGGGCTACTTGCTTTTTAGATCTCCAGCTGCCAGTCCCACTGCCCAAATGACTTACGGAGGAAGATTCCTCCCAGAGCAAAGAGGCCAGGACAGAAAGCTCTTGCTGCCATGGAGTACCCAGGCTGGCCCAACAAATGCACCAGAGAGCCAAAGGTTGCAGGCTTCCTTGGCTGGGGAGAAGCTCTCTTGGTTTTATAGATCTCCAGCTGCCAGTCCCACTGCCCAAATGGCGTACGTTTGAAGATTCCTCCCAGAGCAAAGGGTCCAGGACAGAAAGCTGTTGCTGTCATAGAGTACCCCGACTGGTCCACAAAATCCACCCAAGAACCAATGGTTGCAGGCTTCCTTGGCTGGGGAGAATGTCTCTTGGCTTTATAAAGCTCCAGCTACCAGTCCCAGGGCCCTAATGGCGTACGTTTGAAGATTCCTCCCAGAGCAAAGGGGCCAGGACAGAAAGCTCTTGCTGCCATGGAGTACCCAGGCTGGCCCACAAAATCCACCCAAGACCCAAAGGTTGCAGGCTTGCTTGGCTGGGGAGAAGGGTACTTGGTTTATAGATCTCCAGCTGCCAGTCCCACTGGCCAAATGTTGTAGGTTTGAAGATTCTTCCCAGAGCAAAGAGGCCAGGACAGAAAGCTCTTGCTGCCATGGAGTACCCAGGCTGGCCCACCAAATGCACCAGAGAGCCAAATGTTGCAGGTTTCCTTGGCTGCGCAGAAGGGCTACTTGCTGTATAGAACTCCAGCTGCCAGTCCCACGGTCTAAATGGCGTACGTTTGAAGATTCCTCCCAGAGCAAAAGGGCCAGGTCAGAAAGCTCTTGCTGCCATCGAGTACCCACGCTGGCCCACCAAATGCACCAGAGAGCCAAAGGTTGCAGGCTTCCTTGGCTGGGGAGAAGCGCTCTTGGCTTTATAGGGCTCCAGCTGCCAGTGCCACAGCCTGAATGGCGTACGTTTGAAGATTCCTCCCAGAGCAAAGGGGCCAGGACAGAAAGCTCTTGCTGCCGTGGAGTACCCAGGCTGTTCCATAAAATCCACCCAAGAACCAATGGTTTCAGGCTTCCTTGGCTGGGGAGAAGAGCTCTTGGCTTTATAGAGCTCTAGCTGCCAGTCCCACGGCCCAAATGGTGTACGTTTGAAGATTCCTCCCAGAGCAAAGGGGCCAGGACAGAAAGCTCTTGTTGCCAGGGACTACTCAGGCTGGCCTACAAAATCCACCCAAGACCCAAAGGTTGCAGGTTTGCTTGGCTGGGGAGAATGTCTACTTGCTTTATAGATCTCCAGCTGCCAGTCCCACGGCCCAAATGGCGTACGGACGAAGATTTCTCCCAGAGCAAACAGACCAGGACAGAAAGCTCTTGCTGCCATGGAGTACCCAGGCTGGCCCACCAAATCCACCGAACAGCCAAAGGTTGCAGGCTTCCTTGGCTGGGGAGAAGCGCTCTTGGCTTTATACAGCTCCAGCTGCCATTCCCACGGCCAAAATGGCGTACGTTTGAAGATTCCTCCCAGAGCAAAGAGGCCAGGAGAGAAAGCTCTTGCTGCCATGGAGTACCCAGGCTGGCCCACCAAATGCACCAGAGAGCCAAAGGTTGCAGGCTTCCTTGGCTGGGGAGAAGGGCTCTTGGCTTTATACAGCTCCAGCTGCCAGTCCTACTGCCCAAATGGCGTACGTTTGAAGATTCCTCCCAGAGCAAAGGGGCCAGGACAGAAAGCTCTTGCTGCCATGGAGTAACCAGGCTGGCCCACAAAATCCACCCAAGAACCAATGGTTGCAGGCTTGCTTGGCTGGGGAGACGGGCTCTTGGCTTTATAGAGCTCCAGCTGCCAGTGCCACTTCCGAAATGGCGTACGTTTGAAGATTCCTCCCAGAGCAAAGGGGCCAGGACACAAAGCTCTTGCTGCCATGGAGTACCCAGGCTGGCCCACCAAATCCACCCAAGAGCCAAAGGTTGCAGGCTTCCTTGGCTGGGGAGAAGGGCTCTTGGCTTTTGGCAGCTCCAGCTGCCAGTGCCACTTCCGAAATGGCGTATGTTTGAAGATTGCTCCCAGAGCAAAGGGGCCAGGACAGAAAGCTCTTGCTGTCATAGAGTACCCAGGCTGGTACACAAAATGCACCAGAGAGCCAAAGGTTGCAGGCTTGCTTGGCTGGGGAGAAGGGCTACTTGCTGTATAGAACTCCAGCTGCCAGTCCCACGGTCTAAATGGCGTACGTTTGAAGATTCCTCCCAGAGCAAAGGGGCCAGGACAGAGAGCTCTTGCTGTCCTAGGGTAGCCAGGCTGGTCCATAAAATCCACCCAAGAACCAATGGTTTCAGGCTTCCTTGGCTGGGGAGAAGAGCTCTTGGCTTTATAGAGCTCTAGCTGCCAGTCCCTCGGCCCAAATGGCGTACGTTTGAAGATTCCTCCCAGAGCAAAGGGGCCAGGACAGAAAGCTCTTGCTGCCAGGGACTACTCATGCTGGCCTACAAAATCCACCCAAGACCCAAAGGTTGCAGGCTTGCTTGGCTGGTGAGAAGGGCTACTTGCTTTATAGATCTCCAGCTGCCAGTCCCACGGCCCAAATGGAGTACGGACGAAGATTTCTCCCAGAGCAAAGGGGCCAGGACAGAAAGCTCTTGCTGCCATGGAGTACCCAGGCTGACCCACCAAATGCACCAGAGAGCCAAAGGTTGCAGGCTTGCTTGGCTGGGGAGAAGGGCTCTTGGATTTATACAGCTCCAGCTGCCTGTCCCATTGCCCAAATGGCGTACGTTTGAAGATTCCTCCCAGAGCAAAGGGGCCAGGACAGAAAGCTCTTGCTGCCATGGAGTACCCAGGCTGGCCCACAAAATCCACCCAAGAACCAATGGTTGCAGGCTTGCTTGGATGCGGAGAAGGGCTCTTGGCTTTATACAGCTCCAGCTGCCAGTGCCACTGCCGAAATGGCTTACGGACGAAGATTCCTCCTTGAGCAAAGTGGCCAGGACAGAAAGCTCTTGCTGCCCATGGAGTGCCCAGGCTGTCCCTCCAAATCTACCAGGGAGCCAAAGGTTGCAGGCTTGCTTGGCTGGGGAGAAGGGCTCTTGGCTTTTGGCAGCTCCAGCTGCCAGTGCCACGGCCAAATGGCGTACGGACGAAGATTCCTCCCAGAACAAACGGGCCAGGACAGAAAGCTCTTGCTGCCTGTGGAGTGCCCAGGCTGGCCCACCAAATCCACCCGGGAGCCAGAGGTTGCAGGCTTGTTGGCTGGGGAGAATGCTCTTGGCTTTTGGTAGCTCCAGCTGCCAGTGCCACTTCCCAAATGGCGTACGGACGAAGATTCCTCCCAGACCATACGGGTCAGGACAGAAAGCTCTTGCTGCCCGGGGAGTGCCCAGGCTGGCCCACCAAATTCACTCTAGAGCCAAAGGTTGCAGGCTTGCTTGGCTGGGGAGAAGTGCTCTTGGCTTTATACAGCTCCAGGTGCCAGTGCCACGGCCCAAATGGCGTACGGACGAAGATTCCTCCCAGAGCAAAGGGGTCAGGACAGAAAGCTCTTGCTGCCTGTGGAGTTCCCAGGGTGGCCCACCAAATCTACCAGGGAGCCAAAAGTTGCAGGCTTGCTTGGCTGGGGAGAAGGGCTCTTGGCTTTATACAGCTCCAGCTGCCAGTGCCACTGCCCAAATATCGTACGGACGAAGATTCCTCCCAGAGCAAAGGGGTCAGGACAGAAAGCTCTTGCTGCCTGTGGAGTGCCCAGGCTGGCCCACACACTGCACCTGAAAACCAAACCTCACAGACTTTCTGTCTTGGGGCACAGGGCTGCTGTCCCAATGTTTCTTGCAAATCCCACCTTCCTGCCTTTGCCATGTTAGGCAATATCAGCCTTTCCTTGGCTATGAGAAGTTTCCTTTCTTTTGAAAAAAGCAGGATAATTCCAAGTACTGTCTGCTAAGCATAAGCAGGTGGGTGACAGAAGGCAGTGGGGTGTAAGACCTGCTGGTACTCCAGCTTTTCCCTTTGCCTCTTCCTGACCTGGTTGCTGTTTGTCCTGCCAAGCCAGGGATCCTGAATCCCTCCAAGGGTCCTGGAATTGATGAACTAGAGGTGTAACTGAGGCTGGGTTTTACCCCAATTAAAGAGGAGTTGCTGAACCAGCCCAGCATACGGAACCTCTGCCCTCATAGAGCAACTGGGAACAACTAAGGGGTTTTACAGAAATGCCAGGAGGATAAAGGGTTTGGATGAGCTTTCCCAGCAGCCAGTGCCCTGCTGTGTCTGCCTACAGATTCGTTTTCTGTCTGTATTTCCTGCAGCCGACTCCAAGCAGAATGGGATGGTGTCTTAAAAGCTGGTGGGGTGGGAAAGGGGAAGATCTGTGTTAATTTACAATTCCACAAGATTATCCTTTCAGTCTGTTTTACTTTTGGAGTGTGAAGAGCAAGGGGAAGTGGGGTGCAGTGGGGAACCAGTGGAATCCACCAGGCAACTAAAACTAAGCTGGACAATGCTTTTCTCTTTTTCCTTCTTTTCTTTTTCCCGTTCCTACAGAAACTCTGTGAAGGATAATTTTAATGGGTGGGAGACGATAAGAGAGAGAGAGCAGTGGGAATGTTCTAAGAGCTTTTACACGTTTCTTTCACAGTCTGACTGCCCCTACTCAGAAAAAGTCCCAAGTATTAAAATACCAATGGACAACATGGAGCAGGAACCTTTCCTAAGTGATAGCAAACCTGCCGACAGCGAGTAGAACTAACCTCTCGCATGCCTGCTTGACTCTGACTTGCACTACAAATATAGATCTATATATTTAGAGTGATTTTTTTTATTTTTTAATCTTTCCTTTTACTTGAGAAGTACTTTTTCTTGTTCTATTTTTTTTCTCTCTTTTTTAATTTCCAGGCCTCTGCTTTATGACAGATTTTGCTTTTGTGAGCTTTTTGTTTTGTTTATTTTTTCCTTTGCTGGTTACAAAATCAATGTTGTTCCTTCTGGTGCCTCCAGCTTAAGTGCTTTTCTCCAGCTCCTGACAGGTCTCCTGGCCACCCACTCTCTCCTCTCCTCTCCTCTCCTCTCCCCCTTGGTGTTAACCTGCTGATGGTGGGATTTATTTTTTTCCTCTGAGTCTGGTGTTCTGGATTTGCAGCGCTGTCCTGTCACTGTTTGTTTCCTTAGGTGCCAAGCAGTTGCAAAAAAAATCAGCACTTAACAGAGTAATTAATTATTTGTGTCATTAAGCTGCCCAGGCAGGGATCAGTTGGTCATTAACTTATTTCCCTTCTTAGATGATTCGCTTTTGTGCTCTTCTCTTGGTTTTAATTTCTCATGTTAATATCCATAAATGCTGATTGTAATCTTTATTTTCAGTCATTCCCACTTTACATTTTCCTCTTTTAAGTGAGGAATCACAGCTGACCTTGGCTTTTTTGCCTTTGGGCTGACTTTTTAATATCCTAAGGGTGTCATATACTGTTTTGTTGGGAGTTGGGAGGGGAGAAATACAAATCAGAGTAATAAATTAGTGCTGCTGCCAGACTGGTAATTCCTGGGAGTAGGACCTAAAGCCCTAGATGATAAATCCTTAAATTATCCTTAGGGTTTAAGAGCTGGGACCCAAGTCCCTTTCCTTTTGGTGGCACAGAGAGGCCTTGGGCAACACGGAGCATTGCTCTGTGGGTTTTAGATACAGAAGTATCTAAAAGTTCTACCTCTTATTTCTAGATGCCAGGCTTTCTGTAAAAAATGTATTGTACCATATATAATGTGATTTTTACAGAAAAACAAACCCACCACACCACAGTCTCCAGGACGTGGCACAGGGCTGGATCGGTTCCATTAACACCTTCTGCTCCGAAGCATCTGGCTGTTTTAGGGTTATGTTGGTTTTATGGGGTTTATTTTTTATGAGTAATCTTTGCTGTGAAGGAGACGGGATGTGATCTGCATCCTCCTGCATCCCACACCATCATCTGTGGAATTTACCCGAAATCTTGGCTACTCAGCTTCTCAGCCCCAGACCCGGCAATGCAGCAGGACAAGCAGGCCAGGCAGGGGCATCCCAGGATTTTGGGGTGGAACCAAGTGAGCAATCACCTCAGGGGAGGATTTTCTCTCCATAGTGTGTTTATACTGGTGTGTGCATCTAAACAAGCCTTTGGGAAACTGGGTTTCACCAGGACATGAGGGAACACACTAAAAGCTTCGTCCAAAAATTAAAATAAGAAGAAAGAATCCCCGAGCTGTCCAGGTGAATTCCCTGATGGAGACAACCCCACTGCAGAGGAAGGGCATGTGCTGCCGCTTGGTCCTTGTGAAACCAAAGTTCCTGTTGGTGAAGTCGAGAGGATTTTCTGATGGTGCTGAGACCTTAAATGCCAAATTTTAGCATCTGCTCCCACAAAGGAGCCGTCACCTCCGTACATCCCCCGCTCACTCTCAAGGGGTCTTCGCTTCCATTTCCATGAAAGCTGTGTTGTATGTCACAGGAATGCAGCTGAAACCTGCTCTGAAAAGGCTGGAGAGACACGGGAAAAGGCCTGAAGAGGAGCAGCTCAATCCAAATTGGGTATTTCGTAGGAAAAGCCTGGGTGGGCGCTTCAGGGAATAGGTGTGGAGGCTGACCCAAAGCCCTCTGAGATCAGAGTCGGCCGTCAACAACGACCCTCCCCTCACAAATCCAAGGTCCCAGCTCCCGGTGGGACCCCTGACGGCCACCAGCCACAGCCAGCTTTGTCCCAGCTCCGGGAACACGGTGGCCACCAGCCTCTGGCCTGCTGATACACCTTTGTGTTTGTATTTTTATTTTGAATCAACAGCACTTTCAGCTACTTTTATTATTGTTTTTAATTCTCCTAAGTCTGTATTTGCTTTGGAGGAGAGAATGAAAACTTGGGATGAAATGAAGTGGATCAGGATGGTGGAACAAAAAGGAAAAAAGCAGAAAACATTTCAAATATTATTAAAGTGGGGTTTTTTTCCAGTAATATAAAACATGAAATTCCTTATAACATTATAGTATTTTACAGTTTTATGAAGCTTTCTATTGTGACTTTTATGGAATAATCAAAAGATGAAGATGATGAGATATTTTAGCATTTATATTTTTCAAAATTAAATGTCTACTGAAAATAAAGTAACTTTATGCATTTATGGGAGAGTTCATGTCCATTTTCGCTCCTCATGTGTCGAGTCTTGTCTGATTGAATTGAGATCTGAGGATCACTGTGGTGGGATGGGGGAGTGGCTGGAAATTTGGAAGCAGGCGTCATTGGTTGGCCTGGATTGCCAAGGAGCAGCATGGAGATGAGCCCACTGGTGCCAGGGGGCTCACCTCCTTCAGGAAGCAGGCGGTGGGTGCAGGGGAGATGCAGCACGTGGAGACCATGGAGAGGAAGGTCCTGGTGGAGCCCAGGAGCACAGGCAGGGGCGCCTGGCTGTAGCTGCTGGCGTACTCGTACAGATACCTGCGGCAGGGGCGGGATGAGGAGAGCCGGCACACCGGCATCGGGAGCAGGAGCTGCGGGATTTAGGGGCGTTGGGGCTGCCCGGGGATGGGAGCCCTCTCCAGCTACCGGGAACGGCGAGTCCCCACTGCAGGACTTGAGCGACAGGGCCGAGGACTGCGGCAGGGACAAGTGGTTATGGCCACCCACGACACACTGTCTCATCCCAGCCGTGGTTTGGGGTCCATCCCCCGCTTTTGGGTCGCGCCCCGGGGCTGCAGTCCCGGCCGTGCCCACCGGGGATCACCGCTCTCCCGTGCCGCGGCACAGCCCCGGCTCCCCCGGCCCGAGCGGGACCGTGTCCCGTTCCCTGGGGGGGTCCCAGCCCCGCTATGGCCGCAGCGGTCCCGATCCCAGCCCCAATCCCACCTCGGTCCTCCCGCCGCGGGGCCCCCACTCCCCACTCGCCTGCCGGGCGAGAGGCGGCACTGGCCGGGACCTGCAGCGGGCACGGGCGGGACCGGGAACGAGCCCCGGGAACAAACCCCCGAGCACGGACCCCCGGGAACGAGCCCCTGGACTTAAGAGTAAGGGGTTTGAAACCCTCAAAAGCTCAGTGATGACAGAACAGTGTCACTGCCTTTATCAGCTCATCTCGAAATTCAACATGTCACAAGAAGCTGTGCAGAAATACCCATCTCAACAAAGATCTCCCAGAGCAGTTCGAATCCAAGCGTGCTTCACTTCAGCTGTGCACAAGCACCACCACCTTCCTTTGGGGAACGTGCTGGTTCCTGCTCACGAGGAGGCTGATCCATCAGACTTACTGCCTGAGGTACAAAACACTCTCCAGAGTAATCACCCCAACAACTGGATCAGATAGAAACACATCCTTAGAAATAACAATTGCGATGCCAAGGTTTCGTGTTTTAATCTCTCTGTCTCTCCCTCCAGAGTTCTCCTGGGAATGTAGGGATGGTGTTTAAGAGCAGCATAAGGAGAACTGACAGTCCCTGTTCCACACTTTCCAGGATAGCAACACTGCCAAACTGAGCTTGTAACATAGACACTCTCAGGATAATTTGTATCTCTCATTAAATGCTAATTCTTCATTAGAAGAATCAGGAGAGAGAGGCTGATTTAACACCTAGAGGGATTCGTGGGCTGCAATGAGGACACTGAACACAAGCCTGGTGCTCCTGAAAAGGGCAGGTATTGACCTGACAAGTGCCTCAGATCGATCTGTGACAAGAAGTGGGAGGTGGAGTTGGTACCAGAGTCGCTGTCCCTTCACACACAGTTAGTCATTGGCCTGCAGAAAAGAAGGGGGTTCCTGCCTGCTGCTCTCCCCTGGCACTGCCCCGTTCCCTGGGAAAGTGCAGCTCTTGTCACTGCAGTGTAAAGGTGGGGAAAAGGCAGCGAGAGAAAGGCAGCCCAGCTTGGGGGGTGAGCCTCCCTTCCTTCAGCTGCTGGGAAACGTGGCCAGGGGTCCCTCAGAGGCACTCCAGCTGAGGAGCTGCACCACTGCCAGAGGGACTTGGCAGTGACGGGGCAAGGGCAGCTCCTAAAATGCCCAGCTGGAGGAACGAGCCGCCCAGGCCTCCGCACCGAGCCCCGTACAGGGCGTTTGGGCTGCTGGGGAATGGCCCAGCAGGGAGGTTCTGCTCCTGCCAGCCCAGCTGTTGCTTCCAACCGCAGAGGAGGGGAAGGTATTTTGTCAGGACAGTCGCTCATGGAATGGGTTGCCTGGGGAGGTTGTTGTATCCCCATCCGTGGAATGTTTCCAAACATGACTGGATCCCTCCCTGAGCAGCCCGGTGCGATCCCATTGGTGACTGTGGCCTGAGCAGGAGGTCAGACTTCGAGACCTTCAACTGTCTCTTCTGACCCAGATTCCTCTACAGTCCTGCAGCACTTCTGGCTTCCTACAGTCCATGAGACCTGTTGGTTCCACAGTCTGCAGAGAAGCTCCTTTGCCCAGCAGGCAGTCCTGGAATGCCCAGACATCCATGGCAGAGATTCCCAGAGCTGCCATGTGCCCCAGCTGTCCCTGAGCCCCAGCTTTGGCCTCGGCACTGAAACGCTGCCAGGACCTGTCCCTGCTGTGCAGGACACGGTGTCACACAGCACACACGGCCACTGGGTCCCGCCAGCTCCTGCAGCCTGTGCTTCCTGATTGCCGGGGATTTTAGGGGCCACCCGTCTCCGGGGATGGGCAGGGAAACAGAGATTTCCTGCGACTGGGAACAACGCAGGGCCTTGCCAAGGCAAGAAAATGGCCTGGGGTTCAGGTGCCCGTGTGCAATTCCATGTGCAGGGTGTCTCCCCCAGCAGCAGGTTCCTGTCCCCAGTTCCCGATCTCCCGAAGCGGAGCGGGCGGGGCGGGGCCGCGGGGACAGGCGGGCTGGGATTGGGCGGCGGCGCTCGAGTGCTGATTGGGCAGCGCTGCCGGCCCGCGGTATAAAGGGCCGGCGGGGCGGGTGCGGTCGGTTGTGTGTGAGGGCTGCGGAGGGGAGAGCGCCTTGGCCGCTGGGTTTGTGCACCGGGGGAGCCGGGGCGCGTTTAGGGGCGCGTTGTGCTGGGCAGCAAGGGCCGGGTAAAGCCCTTCCCTGCCGGGTGACCCTGGGGGAGCCGTGGCAGGACTGCGGGGCTGGTGCTCTCTGGGTGTCTCAAGTTTTGCTTTGGAATTCCAACCCCTTTCCCTGTGCAGGGAGGCAAAGACTGCTTCAGCTTGGTTTTTTTTGGTGCTGCATTAATGCTTTTTGCTCGTTCTGTGTCAGTTTGCAGCCTGGCTCGTGGTTTCCCCTGGTGCTGGGGAGTGGAGGCGAGTTGTGCTTCCTGCCGGGAGAGAGAAGGGCCTTGGGAAGCTGCTCCATGAGCCACAGCTGTGCCGAGCCCGGCAGTCTGTCCAGGTAAGAGCAGGGCTTCTACTGCCAGTGAGGAGCTGGGTTCTGCTGCTGAAACATGCCCATGCCTTGAAATGCAAGGACAGGCAGGAGCTGGGAGGGACCCTGAGCACATTTGAAAAGCCCTTGACTGTGGGCGAAGTGTCCAGGAGAAATGATTCCTTTTTTTGCAGGGAGGCAGTTTGTGAGGACAGGGGGGTTGCTGTGCTTTCCAGCAAAACTACTCTCCTTGGGATGTGCAGGGTGAGAAAATGTTGGCCCCGTGTGGGCTGGAGCAAAGGTGTGTGGGTGCCTGTGTGTGACAGCCGTGGGTGTGCTGGAAGGGGGTTCTGGTGCCATTGGAGCTGCCAGGGAGCCAAAAGGGGCACAGTTGTCTGAAAAAGGTGAAAGCTCTGTTGGCCTCTGTTGACACCTGCCCCAAAGGAGCTGCAAATTTTGCCCCTCTTGGTTGCAGGCTTCCCAAAGCTCCCAGGAAAGGAAGTTTTAGATTCCAACTCCCCTTTCTGCTAAAGGTTTCCTTGCTCTCTCAGCAGGATGTCGAGTGCCACCATGTCCCCGAGGTCACCCTTTCTGCTGTTGGGAGAGCATGAGGTGGATGGAGAGGATCCCCAGCCATCTGCAGGCAAAAGGGACTGGCACAACTGCCATTTTTCTCCAGCTCTCTTAAGGTGGACTTTCAGGGTACCATGGGTAATGTGCCAGCTCTCCTGCTGGAGTGTTTGTCTTCTGCTATATTTGAACATAAGGGGTAAAACTAAAGTCAGGTGTGTTCTGGAGTATGTTACACTTGTGCAAAGCTCCTTCCCTTTCTGTTCTGGAAAGCACAGTCTGGGGTTCCTGGGCACTTCCTATTAAATGATTCCATGAAAATAATTTTGTACTGAAAGGAGAAAGGAGCTGTCTGTTTGAGATCAGATGTCACTGATAAAAGCTTTATGTTTTTTCACTCAGTAAGCTTTTAAAATATCTCATAGTGTGTAGGAATGCCTGGCTTCTAAAACTCACCAACTGAGTCTTAAGAAGTTTCTTTGAAGAGCTGTTTTCAGGCAGCAGAATTGGCCCTGCAGGAGGGACTCTGTGCCTGCTCTCCCGTGGCTCCAAGGGATCTCTGGGCCTTCACGCCGGCACCGAGATTTTCTCGGGAAGGGCCTCAGATCCCCGGACCAGTCTGGGACACAGGCAAGATCCCCCTGCATTTTGGGACCAAATTGGGCCCCCTGGAGGGACAGTGCTGTTGGTGCCCCCCGGGTTGGGGCACCCCGAGGACTCCAGCGCGCACCGAAAGGATTATTCGGGGAGATCCTCGGGGTGTCTGGCCCTGGGGAGCTCAAAGCAAGGTCCCTGCAGTGGATTCAGGCATTGCTGAGAGTATCCCAGGTGTAGCTGTCCATGCTAGACAGGTCAGACACAGGTCCAACTTCCTCAGTCCTTAACTCAATCGAGGGAGAATTCAGGACTGGCTCTGTTAAGGTGATTGGTGTGACAGGGATTAAATTGGGAAAACATTGGGGAATTCTTCAGTTTGTCTCTTTGCCAAACTCAGCCAAATCTCTGCTAGGAAGAGATTGAGTGGAAAAGTTGAGGCAGAAATGAAATTGAAAACTGGGGATATTGAAACAGTAATTGCTGGAACTAAATGTGTCAAAGCAGCAGCTCTTGTTGTGCAGGGAATAACTCCTGTCAGCAGCAAGGTCCCGACTGAAGTGGCAGCTGCAGTTGTTCCTGTGGTGTGGGCCACTGGAGTTCCAGGAGAGTGGAAGAGGGCAGAACCTGTAGGTATTACCCCTGATGTGGGATCTATATGGGTAAGGCAAACCCAGTATCCTTTAAAATCAGAATGCCAGCTTGGATTGGTTGCAGTAACAGCTAAATTGGCTCATCCTGGTTTGCTTGTAGGACGTGAATGCAAGAACCTGCCAAGAAAAGCAATGGTCAAGATGATTGATGAGTGCAGGACCTGAGAGAACCACCTTGAATGACAATCTCGAGGAGTTTCCAGTATTGGATTTAAAAGATGGCCTTTGCTGCATCTCCTTGATCAAAGAAAGCCAAGAAACCTTTGCCTTTGAAGGAGAAAGTCTGGAAAGGGGAAAGGAAGAAGAGAAGCCGCCTGACTTCTCCCTTAGCCCCAGACAGCCCATGAACTGCCTTCCTGGGAATGGTAGGATGGGGTGGACTCTGGATTGCTCCCTCTGGATTTGTGCTAAGACTATTATGCCAACTTTTCCAACAACCTGTAAGCATTTGCTGCCTTAGATAAATGGTGCAAGGGCAGCCTTTAAGCAGCTAAAGCATTCCCTGAGGAGAGCTCTGGGTCTGCCAGATTTCTCAGAACTGTTGGGAAGCATCTTTGCTCGGGAGGGCAAACAAAGGACAAGGTGTGCAGTGACCCCCCAACAAGGGACTTTGAGTTAATGGCATCCCTGCAAGTGAACTTTGTGGGCTGTTCCCCCTGTAGGGCAGGTGATAGTCCCAGCTAGAGTGATGGGAAAAATGGTTAAAAGGGAGCCCCAAAAGCCGGAAATCCTCCTGGAGGCTCTTGGCCAACAGAGTTTGCTGAGTTGCCCCTGAAAGAAGGATAGTGACAGCTTTTGAGTGCTAGTAGATGCTTTTAATAGATAGCCTCGAGTGTGTCCTTGTTGCACCAGTAGGCCTTGTCCAAATCCCCATATTCCAGGAGATACACCTATTAAAGTTTCAGATGATCTCCATAATCCTTTGTTGGCTTGAGGCTCTCCCCTCAGGAAGTCCAGGAACTCCTGGTGCCGCCTGGGCCGATGGATTGGACGCCCCAGCCCCTCCGTTCCTGCCCAGCCACTGGGTCCGTGTCCAGTGGTGGCACTGCCAGCCCTGCAGGTGAAGTGGGAAGGGCCTTTCCAGGTCTTGTGGGTCACATCTATAGTAGCCAAAGTTGCAGAAAAAGGATGTTGAGTCTCTTCTTCTTGAGTTCAGAAAGCTCCTTTTGGTTGGTGAGCAGAACAAAGTGGATCCTTCAGAGTTCCCATCCGTGTTTGTGTCTCAGCCTGTGTTATGATTCAGGGCTGTAGCTGCTGTTGTCACTGAGGAGTCAAACTCTGCTTTAAATAACGAGACACCGGCCTAATGGCCAAGTGTCAGGAAAAAAGTGGGAATGATATGTGAGTGTTGAGATGTAACAAGAGCTAATCCTTTTTGCAGTGGGATGTAGCCTGGAAACTGCACAGAGCTGAGCCAAGGGATTTAAAGGGACCTGTAAGGAATTGGCTATAGAGCAGGACTTGCCTGGGCCGTGAGAAAATCTGAGGTAGGGAAGCTACAGTGTCTTTGTGCCTGCTAGTTGGCTGGTAAACAGGTTGTTGTGATTAGCAAAACAAAGGCAACTGAGAGCCACCTGTGTCAACACAAGAAAGGACTAAGAGGCGGAATCAACATTTAAGCCAGAGCCAATAGTGAGCTTAGCTTTTGCAATATGTATGAGCTAATTATAAAGCATATATTAAGCTGTTAGCAATGATCAATAAACGAAGGTTGCTGATTCTCATATTGAGTGTCACTTTCTTCCCTCGTCGTGACAGGGACCAACCAAGGGAGGTGAAGAAAGAAGGAAGAAGGGAAGTGAGGCAGCAGCCAAGCAGCACCAAGTGCCTGTGTCAGCAGGTGAGTTATCTTGAAATTCCTAAGGCAGGCACTGAGAACTTTGAGGGCTCCAGACAGAGCAGAGCTGTGAAGGCCCTCGGTGAAGCCCCTTGGAAACCTTCTAAGGGTAGGTGTGTATGGTAGTAAGTGTTGGAAAATGCCCTGAATGTGGAACAGGAATGTAGAGAACAAAAATGAATCCTCCTGTAATGCTGCCATATCAGCTGCAGTGGAGATACCTGTGTGTGCCCTTTGGGAGCTGATTGCCAGGACACCTGGTGGGCTGGAATGATTCAAGAGCATAGGAATAAAAGGTTACCTGGCTTCTAAAATTCATCAATTGAGTCTCAGAGGTTCTTGTAAGAAATTTTAGGTAACACCTGAACTTTTGTGTGTACTTCTGAGTTCAGTTGGAAAGAGATTGTCCAGGGAAGAGAAATCTTGCTCAGTGCAAGAAGTTGCCCTTGGTGAACTTCCTATCTGAGCTGATGCCCTTGGCAGGAGAAGTGCTCAGCAAGGAGGCTCTTTGCTCCTAGGCAGGAAGAAAGGTCAGTGCCCTTCTCCCCAAGGCCCAGCCCAGCAGGGCTGGCAGGAGCTGCTGGTGTGGCTGCTCTTTGGGTTCTCAGCTGTGGTTGTGGGGTGGTGACCTCGTGTTCCTCCCTGTGCTCCAGGGCAGCCAAAAGCCCCAGCACAGCCCCTGGGCCTTTCTGGGAGCCTGAGCTATTGTAGTACTGGGGATGGGGGTTTGGGTTTTTGTTTCCCTAAAAGCAGAACCATTGAGGGGGATCTCTTATTTCACAGTTGTTGTTGTTTTGATATCTTAATGAGTTACAACTTGAGAAGAAAACCTTGTGTAACTTAGCAACTGACTTGCACTGGTTCCACTGAAAGTGCCAAGGAGTTGTAGTGTCCACTGGATTGTTTGTATTGAAGCAGTGTGGTGTTTACAGAGGGATAATAAACTTCTGTCAGCAGCAAGGTCCCCACTGAAGTGGCAGCTGCAGTTGTTCCTGTGGTGTGGGCCAGTGGAATTCCAAGAAAATGGCCAAGGACAGAACCTGTAAGAATTACCCCTAAGCCAGAGTCTCTCCTGGTAAGGCAAACCAAGTATCCTTTAAAATTAGGAAGCTAAGCTGGATTGGTTCTAGTAAGAGCTAAATTTGCTGCTGATGGTTTGATAGTAGAATGTGAATGCAAGGACCTGTAAAGAAAGGAAATGGGCAAGATGATTGATTGCTGGGAGCAGGGGCTGGCAGACAGTGGCACTGGATGTTTGGTTGTGGTTGGGAATGAGCAGCTTGACCTCCCCAGGGTTGTCTGTGCTGGGGGTGGGTTTGGGTCCTGTGTGGCCACAGGTGTGTGCAGCAGCTGGAGCCTGGGCAGGTTTGGGGGTTGTGGTGTGCCAGGCTCCTGAGTGTGTTGTCCCTGTTTCCTTGGAGTGTCCCAGTGTCCCTGCTTGGCTGTTTGTTGCCCTGCAGGCAGAAGAGCCCAGGGCTGAGATGGCTGAGTGTTGGTGTGACCCAGAGTGGGTGTCCCTGCCCTCGGGACAGTCCCCAGAGCTGCCTTTGGCATCCCCTGCTGAAGGGTGGGAGCTGCCCAGAGCCAGCAGCATCCAGCTGGAGGATCCAGGAGGATGCAGCTCTGTTTTCCTGGGAGGTAAGAGGTGGGGGTGCAGGAGCTGGCAGGGGTGTTTTGCAGGCAGAGGGAGGGCAGGAGCAGGAGAATTGCAGGTGCAGCAGCTGTGTCAGTGCTGGATGGAGTCAGGCTGGGAAAGGGCCCTGAGTGTCAGGGCAGGGGAGAGCCCAGGGTGGCCCTGGGAGCCCTGGGGCTGTGAACAAGTGCAGTGGGCAAAGGAATGGGCACTGGAGAGCTGGGCAAACAGCTGGAGGAGTTGCAAGGAGAACCAGGAGACTGGAATCCAGGAGCAGCAGCTCCCTGTGTGTGTGTAGAACCAGGTGTACTGCAGCCCTGAGTGAGGTGGGAAATGAACCTCAGGAGGCTGGGAACGAGTCCCACAAACTGGTTAAAGTGGGATGGACTCTTCCCAAGTGTCTGAAAAGCTGTTCTTCAGTGTTGCTTTATCAACTGAAAATTGGAGTGATTGTTGAGGTGTTGGCAGTTGTTTTCCTGTGTTTTTGGTGAGGTGTTGACTCAGTACCTTTCTTGGAGCTACTGTTGGATGGAGAGGTGCCCCAATTCACCTGTAAGGTCCTGGTTTTCTTCCCTGCTTCTCCCAGCTTGTCCAGGAGACGGAATTCCAGTGCTACAGTCTAGATGGGTCGTGGTGCTCCCAAAAGGAGCCTTTGTGCCTTCAGGACAAGTTTTGGTGCCACTGGAGCTGCTGGGAGAAGCATAAGGTTGGCAGTGAGAGGCCTGGAATGATGTTGCTGTGTCACAGAAGAAATGAGCAGTGATGGTACAATGGACTATTTTCTCTTGAAAGTAACTGTAAGAGCTGCAGGAGTGCCAGGTGTGTGTTCCAGTCCCCAGCATTTGGTTTGCACATGTCCTGGTCAGACACAGGTCCAACTTCCTCAGTCCTTAACCCAATTGAGGGAGAATTAAGGACTGGCAGTGTTAAGGTGATTGGTGTGACAGGGGTTAAACTGGGGAAACACTGGGGAATTCCTCAGTTTGTCTCTTTGCCAATCTCACCCAAACCTCTGCTTGGAAGAGATTGAGTAGAAAACTTGAGGCAGAAATGAAATGGAAAACTGGGGATATTGAAACTGCCAGCCCTGCAGGTGAAGTGGGAAGGGCCTTTCCAGGTCTTGTGGGTCACATCTATAGTAGCCGAAGTTGCAGAAAAAGGATGTTGAGTCTCTTCTTCTTGAGTTCAGAAAGCTCCTTTTGGTTGGTGAGCAGAACATAGTGGATCCTTCACAGTTCCCATCCATGTTTGTGTCTCAGCCTGTGTTATGATTCAGGGCTGTAGCTGTTGTTGTCACTGAGGAAGTCAAACTCTGCTTTAAATCATGAGACACTGGCCTAATGGCCAAGTGTCAGGAAAAAAAGTGGGAATGATATGTGAGTGTTGAGATGTAACAAGAGCTAATCCTTTTTCCAGTGGGATTTAGCCTGGAAACTGCACAGAGCTGAGCCAAGGGATTGAAAGGGACTAACCAATGGAGGTGAAGAAAGAAGGAAGAAGGGAAGTGAGGCAGCAGCCAAGCAGCACCAAGTGCCTGTGTAAGCAGGTGAGTTGTGTTGAGGTTCCTAAGGCAGGCACTGAGGACTTTGAGGGCTCCAGACAGAGCAGAGCTGTGAAGGCCCTCGGTGAAGCCCCTTGGAAACCTTCTAAGGGTAGGTGTGTATGGTAGTAAGTGTTGGAAAATGTCCTGAGTGGGGATTAGGAATGCAGGGAAGGAAAATGAATCCTCCTGTAATGCTGCCATATCAGCTGCAGTGGAGACACCTGTGTGTGCCCTTTGGGAGCTGATTGCCAGGACACCTGGCGGGGTGGAATGATTCAAGAGCATAGGAATAAAAGGTTACCTGGCTTCTAAACCTCTCCAACTGAGTCTTAGAGGCCTCTTTGAAGAGCTGTTTTCAGGCAGCAGAATTGGCCCTGCAGGAGGGACTCTGTGCCTGCTCTCCCGTGGCTCCAAGGGATCTCTGGGCCTTCACGCCGGCACCGAGATTTTCTCGGGAAGGGCCTCAGATCCCCGGAGCAGTCTGGGACACAGGCAAGATCCCCCTGCATTTTGGGACCAAATTGGGCCCCCTGGAGGGACAGTGCTGTTGGTGCCCCCCGGGTTGGGGCACCCCGAGGACTCCAGTGCGCACCGAAAGGATTATTCGGGGAGATCCTCGGGGTGCCCGGCCCTGGGGAGCTCAAAGCAAGGTCCCTGCAATGGATTCAGGCATTGCTGAGAGTATCCCAGGTGTAGCTGTCCATGCTAGACATGGAGCTCTCTAATGGACTGTAATTGGGTTCTAAAAGTGGTGCTCCAACTGCAAAGGAAGTGTGGGATTGGGATTAAGAAATGAGCAGTGATGGTCCAATTGGCTGTTTTCTCTTGAATGTAATGGTAAGAGCTGCAGGAGTGCCAGGTGTGTGTTCCAGTCCCCAGCATTTGGTTTGCACATGTCCTGGTCAGACACAGGTCCAACTTCCTCAGTCCCTAACCCAATCGAGGGTGAATTAAGGACTGGCAGTGTTAAGGTGAGTGGTGTGACAGGGGTTAAATTGGGAAAACATTGGGTGGTTCCTGAGTTTGTCTGTTTGCCAAACTCAGCCAAACCTGTGCTAGGAAGAGATTGAGTGGAAAAGTTGAGGCAGAAATGAAATGGAAAACTGGGGATATTGAAACTGTAATTGCTGGAACTAAATGTGTCAAAGCAGCAGCTCTTGTTGTGCAGGGAATAACTCCTGTCAGCAGCAAGGTCCCGACTGAAGTGGCAGCTGCAGTTGTTCCTGTGGTGTGGGCCAGTGGAGTTCCAGGAGAGTGGAAGAGGGCAGAACCTGTAGGTATTACCCCTGATGTGGGATCTATATGGGTAAGGCAAAGCCAGTGTCCTCTAAAATGAGAATGCCAGCTTGGATTGGTTGCAGTAACAGCTAAATTGGCTCATCCTGGTTTGCTTGTAGGATGTGAATGCAAGAACCTGCCAAGAAAAGCAATGGCCAAGATGATTGATGAGTGCAGGACCTGAGAGAACCACCTTGAATGACAATCTCGAGGAGTTTCCAGTATTGGATTTAAAAGATGGCCTTTGCTGCCTCTCCTTGATCAAGGAAAGCCAAGAAACCTTTGCCTTTGAAGGAGAAAATCTGGAAATGGGAAAGGAAGAAGAGAAGCCACCTGACTCCTCCCTGAGCCCCAGACAGCCCATGAACTGCCTTCTTGGGAATGGTAGGACGGGGTGGACTCTGGATTGCTCCCTCTGGGTGTGTGGTAAGACTGTTATACCAGCTTTTCCAACAGCCTGTAAGCATTTGCTGCCTTGGCTAGATGGTGCAAGGGCAGCCTTTAAGCAGCTAAAGCATTCCCTGAGGAGAGCTCTGGGTGTGCCAGATCTCTCAGAACTGTTGGAAGCATCTTTGCTGGGGAGGGCAAACAAAGGACAAGGTGTGCAGTGACCCCCCTGAGAAGGGACTTTGTGTTAATGGCATCCCTGCAAGTGAACTTTGTGGGCTGTTCCCCCTGTAGGGCAGGTGATAGTCCCAGCTAGAGTGATGGGAAAAATGGTTAAAAGAGAGCCCCAAAAGCTGGAAATCCTCCTGGAGGCTCTTGGCCAACAGAGTTTCCTGAGTTGCCCCTGAAAGAAGGATAGTGACAGCTTTTGAGTGCTGGTAGATGCTTTTAATAGATAGCCTTGAGTGTGTCCTTGTTGCACCAGTAGGCCTTGTCCAAGTCCCCATATTCCAGGAGATATACCTATTAAAGTTTAAAATGATCTTCATAATCCTTTGTTGGCTTGAGGCTCTCCCCTCAGGAAGTCCAGGAACTCCTGGTGCCGCCTGGGCCGATGGATTGGACGCCCCAGCCCCTCCGTTCCTGCCCAGCCACTGGGTCCGTGTCCAGTGGTGGCACTGCCAGCCCTGCAGGTGAAGTGGGAAGGGCCTTTGCAGGTCTTGTGGGTCACATTTATAGCAACTAAAGTTGCAGAAAAAGGATGTTGAGTCTCTTCTTCTTGAGTTCAGAAAGCTCCTTTTGGTTGGTGAGCAGAACAAAGTGGATCCTTAATAGTTCCCATCCGTGTTTGTGTCTCAGCCTGTGTTATGATTCAGGGCTGTAGCTGTTGTTGTCACTGAGGAGTCAAACTCTGCTTTAAATAATGAGACACTGGCCTAATGGCCAAGTGTCACGAAAAAAGTGGGAATGATATCTGCGTGTTGAGATGTAACAAGAGCTAATCCTTTTTGCAGTGGGATGTAGCCTGGAAACTGCACAGAGCTGAGCCAAGGGACTTAAAGGGACTAACCAAGGGAGGTGAAGAAAGAAGGAAGAAGGGAAGTGAGGCAGCAGCCAAGCAGCACCAAGTGCCTGTATCAGCAGGTGAGTTGTGTTGAGGTTCCTAAGGCAGGCACTGAGGACTTTGAGGGCTCCAGACAGAGCAGAGCTGCGAAGGCCCTCGGTGAAGCCCCTTGGAAACCTTCTAAGGGTAGGTGTGTGTGGTAATGACTGTTGGAAAATTTCCTGAGTAGGGATTAGGAATGCAGGGAAGGAAAATCAATCTTCCTGTAATGCTGCCATATCAGCTGCAGTGGAGATACCTGTGTGTGCCCTTTGGAAGCTGATTGCCAGGACACCCGGTGGGATGGGATCATGGCAGGGTGTTTGTAAGCAAGGAATGCCTGGCTTCTAAACCTCACCAGCTGAGTCTTAGAGGCTTCTTTGAAGAGCTGAGTTCAGGCAGCAGAATTGACCCTGCAGGAGGGACTCTGTGCCTGCTCTCCCGTGGCTCCAAGGGATCTCTGGGCCTTCACGCCGGCACCGAGATTTTCTCGGGAAGGGCCTCAGATCCCCGGAGCAGTCTGGGACACAGGCAAGATCCCCCTGCATTTTGGGACCAAATTGGGCCCCCTGGAGGGACAGTGCTGTTGGTGCCCCCCGGGTTGGGGCACCCCGAGGACTCCAGCGCGCACCGAAAGGATTATTCGGGGAGATCCTCAGGGTGCCCGGCCTTGGGGAGCTCAAAGCAAAGGAAGTGTGGGATTGGGATTAAGAAACAAGCAGTGATGGTACAATTGGCTGTTTTCTCTTGAATGTAATGGTAAGAGCTGCAGGAGTGCCAGGTGTGTGTTCTAGTCCCCAGCATTTGGTTTGCACATGTCCTGGTCAGACACAGGTCCAACTTCCTCAGTCCTTAACCCAATCAAGGGTGAATTAAGGACTGGCAGTGTTAAGGTGACTGGTGTGACAGGGGTTAAACTGGGAAAACATTGGGGAATTCCTCAGTTTCCCTCTTTGCCAAACTCAGCCAAACCTGTGCTAGGAAGAGATGGACTGGAGTCTCTGATCTCCTGAGTAGTTCTTCTGCATGATCTGGGAGCCTCTGGGATTAGACTGGACTGGGCAGACAAGGAGCAGTTTGTCCTGTGGAGTTGGGCTGGGTTTGTTCAGGATGCCTTGGGAGGCAGGGCTGGGGAGGCTCCTCTGTTGGCTGTAGTGGTGGAAGGTTGTAGCAGGAGGGATGGAGCCTTCGACCTTCTGCTCCCTCCGTGAGCCCCGACGGGACCGTGCCCTTGGCAATGGAGGGCCCCATTGCTGAGTCAGCGTTTCCGGGGGCCAGGAGGGATGGGATCAGGATGCCGAGCTCCACCCAGGGCCAGGGCTGCCAATGTTGTAACCATGGAAAGAACTGAAAGCAGAGTGAGATGGAGGCCAAGCTCCAGCAGAAGGATGGGTGAGAAAAGACCCTGGTCCTCAGGTGGAGCTTTGAATTCCCTGGAAAAATGGATCCTGTCAGACGGTACAGGCCCTCATGGGTGCTGGAGCAGAGGCCTC
This sequence comes from Manacus candei, assembly GCF_025592945.1. Taxonomy (NCBI): domain Eukaryota; kingdom Metazoa; phylum Chordata; class Aves; order Passeriformes; family Pipridae; genus Manacus; species Manacus candei. Next base: position 8,609,337 of record NW_026138057.1, read on the forward strand.
TAATTTATGGTCACCCTAAAAAGTTGCAATGGCAGCAAGTTTTGAGTGCAGGATGAGGTGGGAAACCAAGTGAAGTGGTCCAGAGAAAAGCTGAGCTTCAAATTGGTCCTGTGCCAGAGCAGCCTTGTGCAGTGCTTGTTGCTGTCCCTGAGTGTCCCATTGCAGTGGATATTTCCAAGGGCTGCCTTGTGCTGGGGAACACTGAGGGCAGTTCCCTTTCCCTGGGCACGTTTCCCCCCTCGAGGGTGGCTCCACAGTCCCACCCTCTGCCCTGGGAGTGTGGCAGAACACCTGGACCCACTGTCCTTGTCAGAGAGAGGACAAGGGATGGTTGGATGGGTGAGGGACTGGTTCAGGGAGTACAAGCACCATTAGAGTGAGTAGTGCAGCACGTGGAAAGAAAGGGGGGGAGTTAATCCAGACAGAATTCAAGCACCTCCCCAACCTGTGATATTTTTAGGAACTCAGTGGCGTTGTGGTCCCCAGGAAGTGTTGCCCAGGACTAGGCAAGTGACTTGAGGCTTTGTCACCCCCAGAGCAAGGTGGAAGCCCAGCAGTTTATTGGTTTGTTTGGCTTTTGGTGACAAGAAGGTCCTCCTTTGGGACCAATCCTTGGCCCGTGCCGTAAAGTCCCAGGACAGAAGTGTGAGTTTGAGTGGGAAATGAGCAGCCAGGAGGGTTGGAAACAGCTCAGGGAGCAATTCAACAGGCTCTGGACCTGTGGCCAATCCGAGCCAGAGAGGGGGAACTAAAGGTTCCTGCCAGTGCTAATGATGCCCCTTGGAGCCTCTGGCAGAAGTAGGGTAATGTAAGGGGGGAACTTTTGAATGAGATGATCAATGGAGCATAGAGGTGTGAGAAAGAAATCATATTAGGATGTGAAACCGGCTGGAGTCTGGTACAATGTAACTTGATGGCACAAGCTAATTGTAAGGTCCATTGTGCTTTTCAGCAAGTCAGCCTGATATCCCCTGTTCTGAGAGCTGAGTTCTTCCTTGGTTCTGCTACATATTGCCAGATAGATACCTCTCCTCTTGAAACACAAGGGTAGAGGTCACCCATAGGGGTGAGAAAGATGATGGTGAGAGGAAGATGATGTGGGCAGGGGTCGCTGGCCCCTTGCCATCCAAGTAGGGCAGGCCCAGACTGTTGCCATCAGGCAATGCTCAGGTGGGGTTTGGCTGCCATTCAGGCCTCCCCTTACACTGCGTCCTGGCCCTACGTGGTGTAATGTGGAGCTGATAAAAATGGGCTGTCAGGACTGCTGAGCTGAGCGATCCTCATCCTGCCACCGAGCCTGTGTTGCTCCGCGGGGACGCCCGCGAAGGGATGGGCACCGACCAGCTGCTGCAGATCCTGACAGCCCTGCCTGTCTGGGGGGGTGGGCAGAGTTTAGTGATGGGAAGCCACCGAGAAGGAAGACTTTAAATATCCTTTAGTGTTCCTTTAATACTCTTTATTTAGTATTCATAATATTTTTCCCTTTTATTTCCCCTTTTACTAACCAAATAGCGTGTTAATAGTGATCCATAATATTGTGTTAAGATCCTTTTTGGTATCCCTTTGACTCCCTTTTTACTAGTTAATATTATACTGTATTGAATGCTGTTCTTAGTATTTGTTTTAATGCCACATGCTAAGGTAGTTCATTTGTATCCTTTTTTTAACTTTTGATTCTCTTTGCTAAGTTTATTATTATTATTATTATTATTCTCACTGCAATAAAGATATTTTGTGTGTTTGAATGTTTGTGGCACTTGTCTTTATTCTGGGCATGTATCCCAACGAACTGTTACAGGTAGGAAGGAAGTGCCCTCAGGATTTGGGAATAGGAAGTTACTGGAAGCCAGCCCAAGATAGACCCTGTTGGAGAAGTGGCTCTGAGTACGTTATTGGGCTTTAGTGGGAACAACAAATGATAAGAGGGCCTGAAATCCCCCTAAGGCCTTGGGTAAAAAGCTCCTCCAGGGTGCACAGGCCAGGCCATGCTCAGGAAGGCAGCACCATGGAATGGAGATGGTGGATCCAAGCCAGAGCCAGAGCAGGGGTCGGGGCAGGAGCGAGGCCTTGGGAGGGAGTTGCCAACGGCCCTGTGGTTGAAGCAGCAAGTGTAGATCCCCTGGACAGTGAGCACAAATCACTGGGAAATGGGGAAAAACCCCAAAGCAAGTGCTGGGAGAAGAGAGGGAGCATGCATGGCTCACTGCTGGCTCAGCCACATCTGTCAGTGGGAAGCACTTTTGGAAAGCAGGAGCATCTAACCCGTGCCAGAGTCACGATGGGGGGAGGCAAAAGTAGTCCATGCCATAGTGTGTATATTGTAATACAAAGCAATAAGGGACAGAATGACTTAATGGGTACCAAGGAACTGCTGTGGAGGACCGTATTCACATCCTGGATTGCAAAAATTAACTGGATTTTGTCTCCTGAACTGCTGCAGTGCCCCGACTGATATCGTGCTGGAAAAATAACACACTTCAGTGTAAGTAAGCCAGGGATTTTTGTATGTAAGTGCAAATTATTGCCCTGCAAATTTGAAATAAGACTTGACTTGATCACCAAATGCAAACAGTAAATATAGGGGTCAATTACTGCCTGAGTGCATCTTTTGGATGGATCCCAACTGTCAGCCCCTGGCTCCATAACTTGAGTAGATGGTGTTCCTGCAAGCCCAGCTGCTATGTTGGTGGTGCTGTGGGCACCTCTGGCCCTGGTGTGCTGTGAATGTGTTTGTGTTGCAGCTCAATAAAGTCCCTTTCAGTGGTGTGTCATTTTTGTGTCAGTTGCTCTCAGTTCCTGTCCCCTCTTCCCCTGCCCCAGTGGCTGCATCACTGCCTTGTGCCTAAAGGAACTCTTCCCCTGCAGCAGTTCCCTACTGCTCTCAGAGAGGGTGGAGCTGAGGCCCCTGAGGAAAGGGAAAAAGGATCCATCCAAGGCAGGCCCGTGCTCACCCCCTGCCTTCCTCCAGCCTCCCGTGTTTCCAGTTCCCCTCCCTGCTGGACACCCAGCCTGTTCCCAAACAACCCCTGTTCCTGTTCTCTCTCTGTGTCTCCCCTCCCAACTCCCCTCCTCTAATCTCCAGCTGCCCAGGCCCTTATTTTTGAGGGGCATTCCTGGGCTGCTGTCCCCCCCTTCTTTATAAATGAAGTGCCAAGAGCCCCAAGTGCAGAGAGGTCTGCAGGGAAGAAGTGCCAAGAGCTGCCTGTGCCTGCCTGTGTTTCTGCAGTTCTCCTTCCTGCTCTCCCCTGGGCTGGAGAGACCTGCCTGCCCTGTGTTTATTGGAGCAGAGGGATGGGATTGAATTTGTCCAGGAGGTTTGTTCACGGACACTTGTTTTCTGACAGGCAGTGCCATTTGCTTATTGCCTTTCCCAAGTTTTTCCAAGTGCTGCCCAGCACGGGGATCCGTGTGCTGGGACAGTGATTGGCAGGAGGAAGGGGAGCCTTGGCCTCACCTGCCCAGCTCAGGTGGGTGGCAGAGAATTGAGGTGGGCTGGCAAGGCATGAACATATTTCTGAGTTCTGGAGTGCCTCGAATCCTCTCCCTGTCAGCTTCCTCTCCCTCATTTCCTGGGCTCCAGCATCCCAGGTGTCTCTTCCTTTGCCCAAAGTCCAGTGGCAGAGGATTGACTAACTCCCAAGGGGGGTTTGGAGTGAAGAAGGTTCTGTTCAAATGGGGCAAGGAATGCAGTAAGAAAGATGAGCCTCCTTTTAGTGCCTGAAGTAGAGAGGAATAAAGATGCTGGAAAAGGCCACGTTTCATTTGTTGTCCCCCCTGGATTTTTCATGGCTCAAACTCTCTAGTGAGCAATTGAAGAGAAGGGTGAAGGGCAGGAGCCTTTGACTTGCCCGGTGCACTTAATTGCCTTGTTCTCCTCTCTTCCAGGCCAGGCCAAAGCCCTGATCCAGCCCAGCTCTGCCAAGTGCCCTGGGCTGGGAGCAGCCAAAGGCAAGAGGCTGCAGCCCCGCCGGCCGGGCTGGGGGCTCCTGGTGCTGCCCGTGGGGTGGGGTAAGTCAGAGGGACACCTTTCTCTCCTCCTGCCTGTTGGCATTTGCTCCCTGGGCACTGGATGTGTAAGGAAGGACGGAGTAGCAGGGAAGGGGAGTATTTCCAAACTGTCTGAATGTTGTCCCCAGGTCTGGGATGGAGCAGCCATGGGGGTGGTTGGGTTTGGCCTGGGCTGGCCAGGATCAGCCAGAAAGGAGCCACCAGACCCCTGAACCCTCACTGGACATGTCCAGCCCCTCAAGTCATTAATTTTCAACAGAGGACAAGCAAGTGTTGGTACTTGCTTCTGATCTGTGGAGAATTTCCTTTGGAATGATCGACCAGGGAATGTATCACTGCAAAGCATCTTTTTGGGTCTTTTGTTTGTTTATTTGTTTGTTTGTAATTTCCTCTCTGGCTTCAATGAGTTTGGTGTGCTCCTGTTAAGGAAGCAACATGTTTTTATCTTGAAATTTGGGGTGGTTTGGTTTGTTTAGGCTTTTTCCCCCACTGACTCGGGCCTTCTGTGCATAGTCCGTGTTGTCCTACAGGACTGTTCTGGTTCTGGGTCAGAAAGAGAGAAGGGAAGTGGCTTTTCCTCATCTGGAATGTTTCCAAGCAGAAGTGGGGCATCGTCCTGCCCCTCCCCAAAGCACTGCAGGCACCTGGGAGTAGCTCAGGGCTGGCCCAGTTCTCTGAGGCAGAACCATGGGGGAGAGGTTTAAGTGTTAATCACATCTCTGGTGTCCCTTGGTTGCAAAGATTGGGTCCTCCAGTCCCAGAGGGTTAAGGAAAACAAGGAACTCCTGTTCTTCATGGCAAACCTTCTGTTATTGCTTGTGCAGTCTGTGGGTTCTGTTGTCTGAGTTCCTGTCCAGGATCGTTCTAAGAGAACCTGTTAGAAATTTAGAGGTAGGATTAGAATTTGGGTCTGTTGCCTACCCAACTGCCTCCAAGTCCTGATGGACTGGAGTGATGAGTGCTCTCAGCCCAGGGTATTTCTTAGTCTTGTGGCTTTCCCTCAGCTGTGGGTGAGGAATTGTGCAAGCAAGGCCTGTGTGCCCGTGGGTGTCTCCCGTGTGTGTCCGTGTGGCAGGGCTGGGACAAGGACTCGTGCAGGGACCCAGCTGGCACTGGAGCTGCTGCCACTCTGAGCCACTGCCAAGGGCTGGGGAGAGACCATCTGGGAGGCTGTTCCCAGGGTTCCATTGGGAGCTGGATCTCCCTCCAGCTGCAGCAGCCAGGGGAGGGTTCTTCCTTGTGCAGCCCAGTGGCTTCTGCTCAGGCTGGCCCAGAGTGGGGCTGGGGCAGGTTCTCCAGGGAACTGGAGCCAGCCCTGAACGGGGCTCTGGAGAGCAGGAGCTGCAGGGACTGAGGTTTGCAAAGCTGGGCTGAAGTTTGTCAAAGCAGCAGAAGACTGTCATTCCTGTGGGTTTGTGGAGTCCCTGTTGGTGCCCAGGAGAACTGGGTCAGACTGGGCTTTGTGGTCCGAGAGCTGCAGCCCTAAATTTGGCAGGCTGTGTGTGCTGGCAATGAAGTGCTATCCCAGAGGCTGATGGTTTCTGTCTCCAGGGATGCCCAGGATGCTGCTAATCCCCAGGGATCTGCTCTGGGTCCAGGCTGTCCGTGCTGGAGGGCCCTGGTGGCTGCAGTCCCTGAGCCCGCAGAGACGGAGAGAGCCCCGGCCTGAGTGGCCTTTGGCCCCCTGTCCTGAATTTGGGGTGAGCCTGGGAGCGTGTGGAGGGTGAGAATGAGGGCTGTGTTTCCAGTACATCATCCCTGGGAAGATCCTGTTGTTCCAGAGCGCTGGGGACAGTTTGGGCTTGGCAGCTTCAGAGCTGAATTGGAGCAGTCCCTGAAAAGAATCAGGAGAGTGGAGGTTTGTCCCAGTGGTGCTTTCACACCCCACTTGACAGTCTGGGCTTTGTGTTTGAGGTTGTCCTGTATTTGCTCTGCGGATAAGGGGCCCTTCCCAATTCAGCCCAGCAGATCCCAAGGGCTCTGACAGGAATATTTGTTCTTTCCTTCCCTTTGGGATAACTTCATCTCCAAAGTGCCATGAGCAATTCCTTAATTTCTTCTGGAGAAAACCAAGTGTCAGAGGCAGTTTGCTAAGGAGCCCAGAAGTGTCTTTGGAGCAGAGAGTGCTGCCAGCTCTGTGTGCCTGTCCCCAGCCTGGCACTGCCCACAGGGACACACGGGGCACTGACCATTAGAGGGAACAAAACCACTGCCTGCCAGAGGGTTTGTCCTGGGCCAGTCAGGCCTTGGGCAGGAATTGCACTGGGCAACTCCATCAGCTGCTCTTCCCCCACAAAGCCCCATCCCCTGGGCATTAATGACGTGCCCTGTGCCCACCGCTCACTGTTCACCCAACTGAAACCAAAGCAAGGCTTGCTTTGCTTGGAACAACCTAAAGTAACTTTAAAACAAAATAAATCACTTTTTTCTTCTTTTTTTTTTTTTTTTCTTTTAGATGCTGGAATTGCCTCTCTGGGTGTGTGCTGAGCTCTGGCTGCAGGGCACTGTCAGGCCTTGGTGGCTGTGAGTTCCTGTTCTTCTCCCTGGGAAACTGGAAAGAGTTATTCCTTGGATTGCAGAAATGTTTTCTGAAACCTGTCCCCTTCTTTGTGCCTTTTGCTGACAGATCTTCTCTTTCTGCCTTTGCATGTACAGCTGTTCCCTGATGTCCATTCACTGGCCTGAATTCCTTGCAGCTCCCAGCTGGGGAAACCTGGGAGAACATGGCAGGGACAGAGGTGACATTTGTAGCTGCCAACTTGGGGTAATTTCGAGGGGACCCAGCAACTGTTTGTGTAGGAAAAGGTGAGGTGCTGCAGAGGGGAGGGAGGTGGCATTTTGGAGGGGTCCCACTGAGGGGGGAGTGGAGAGCCTGGGGCTGGAGTGTGAGTTCTTAAAGAGGGAAGAAGGGAAGGATGCTTGGGAGGGAAACACTCAGGGAATGTGTAGGGATGGAATGGAAATTTGGAGTGTCGGGAAGAGAAAATGGGTGATGTAGAGGAAGGGAAATGTTGGGGGTAAGAGTTGATCTCATCTGTAGAGGACAGAATGACCATTTGGAGGTAAAGTGAGGCAGTCAGTGGTGGGCAGGTAGGGAAATTTCTGTTGGTAAAATCAGAGATGATGTGGAGCAGAGAGGATGCAGATCATGATGGACACTGAGGCAGTCAACAGAGGGCAGGAAAGGAAACCTTTGGGGGTAAAACTTGAGGGAATGTCCAGGGCAGAGAATGAATATTTTGAAGGATAAATGAATACTCAGTGGTGGACAGTTGGGGAGTGTTTTGGGGTAAACTTGGGTTAGTCCACAGGGTAGAGAATGAACATGTATTTGTACAGAGGAGCTGATTACATGTGGGTAGGTAAGGAGAATTTTGGGAGTAAAATCTGGGCAATCTGTAGCAGAGTGAATGAATACCTTGGGGTAAAGTGAGGCAGTCAGTGGTGGGCAGGTAGGGAAGATTTCTGTTTGTAAAATTTGAGGTCACGTGGAGCAGAGAATTTACATCCTGAGGTAAACTGGGGTAATCAGTTGTGGACTCGTAGGGAAAATTGGGGGGGAAATATCTGAGGTAATCTGCATGGTAGAGAATGAATATTGAGAGATGAACGTGAGGTACTCAGTGGTGGACTTGTAGGGAAAATTGTGGGGGTCAGATCTGTGGCAATGTGCAGCAGAGAGAAGGAACATTTTGGAACAAAGTGAGGCAGTCAGTGGGGGAGAGGCTGAGAAATTTCTGAGTGTGAACCTTGAGCAAAACTGCAGGGCAGAAAATGAATATTTGGAGGTCCAAAAGAGGTAATCAGGAGTGTGCAGCAGGGAAGACTCTGGGGAGAGAATGACTCTTTTGTGTTCAAAAAGAGGTAATCAGGAGTGGGCTGGAAGGGGAAAGTTTGGGGGTTAAAAAGGAGGTTCATTCTCTCCAGGGCAGGGAATGAACACACTGAGGTAACCTGAGGTAGTGAGTGGTGACAGACACAGACAATTGTGGGTGTTATAGTTCAGGTGATCTGCTGGGGAGAGAAGGAATGTGTTGAGGTAAAGATGAGGCACTCGGTGGCAGACAGGTGGGGAGAGGTTTGAGATAAGCCTGAGGTGTGTGTGGGGTGCAGAATGACCCTCTGTAGGTACAAAGGAGCTGGTCAGACGTGGACAGGTAAGGCAGATGTTGGGAGTAAAATGTGGGGCAATCTGTCCCAGAGAGAATGAATATTTTGGGGTAAGGTGAGGCAGTCAGTAGTGGGCAGGGAGGGAAATCTTTGTTTGTCAAAGCTGAGGTAATGTGCAGCAGAGAGAATGCACCTCCTGGGGTAAACTGGGGTAATCAGTAGTGGACAGGTAAGGAGGTTTTGGGGGAAACGTTGAGGTCATCTCTGTGGCAGAGGATGAATGTTTGGAGGTAAAAATGAGGTAATAAGTAGTTTGCAGGCAGGGAAAACTGTGAGGGTAAGTGTGGATGTCACCTAGGGGAGAAAATGAGCCTTTTGAGGTCCAGTGAGGCAGTCAGTGGTGGGCAGGGAGGGAAAATTTCTCTTTGTAAAATCAGAGGTCATGTGGAGGAGAGAGAATGCACCTCCTGGGGTAAACCTTGCAGACCTCCAGGGAAAATGTTGGGGGGTAAAACTTGTGGGAATCTGCACGGTAGAGAGTGACTCTTCTGAGGTGAAAATGAGTTCCTGGGTGGTGGAGAGGTGGGGAAAGTGTTGAGAGTAACCTGGAGGGGGTCTGCTGGGTAGAGAATGAACATCTTGATGTAGAAGTGAGTTGCTGAGATGTGGAGAGGTCAGGAAAATGCAGTGGGTCCAGTGTGAGGTCACCTGTAGCAGAGAGGATGTGCCTCCTGATGGACACTGAGGCAGTCAGGGGTGGGCAGGAGGGGAAACCTTTGGGGGTAAAACTTGAGGGAATGTCCAGGGCAGAGAATGAATATTTTGAAGGATAAATGAGGTACTCAATGAGGTATTCATTGGATTGCAGAAATGTTTTCTGAAACCTGTCCCCTTCTTTGTGCCTTTTGCTGACAGACCTTCTCTTTCTGCCTTTGAATTTACAGCCTCTGTGTGGCTCCCAGCCAGGAAAACCTGGGATAACTGAGGAGGGACAGAGATGAAGGTTTTATCTACACACTTGGGGTAATTTCTAGG